>NW_019392738.1:16340-530448 GCF_000648675.2 Cimex lectularius
ATTATTTTCATTAAATATGTACCTAATTATTGTAGTTTCAATTGTCTTTCAGCTTTATTTTGTTTCCTCTGCCTTATTTGGTTAGTAATTATGTCTTTCATTTTTGTTGTTCAGTTTTTACTCTTTAATTGTATTTTTATATTTATCATTTATATTTACCATTTATATTATTACCATGTATATACGTCCTTATTCTTTTTATATATATTATTTGTATTTTTACATATATCATTTATATTTTTTGTTATTGTAAAATGTCTCTAATGAGGTATAGTAATTAGAGATAGTGTGAGAAGATGGCATAAGGAGAGAGGTTGTTTCAGGTAGGGAAGTGGGATTTATAATATTACTATTACTTATTTTTGTCAAAACAAATCATGATTGATAAGCACAATAAACAAAAAAACTATTGTACACTCAAAGACAATAGTCATTCATAATAACTGCTAAGAAGAAAAAAAAAATGGCCACCCTTAATATTTTTAGCTATCTCTTAGACAATCATCTATTGATTATGTTACAATAAAATTTGGTTCGTTTTAAAGGATTAGAGGTAAATAAAACACAGATAAAATCTCTTACTTGTGTTTAAAATTGGATTTTGTAAATAAAACTTCAAACAGTAAATCTCTTCTTTGTTGGGTTTTTGATTATAAAGCTTATTTCTAATGTTACATTGGTTTGATTTTTTGTTTTTTTAAGTTGCACCATTTTTAAAGTTTAAATTTGTTTGAGTGATGGTTTTAAGTTACACAGATTCGGCTAGAATCATAGCATTGTTGGAAGACGGAAGAAGTCAAGACCAAGAAGTTGTCCAGGGTGCTTAACATTCCTAGAAAAACTGTCCGAAAGGTCTTCTATTGATAACAAGATTCTGGAGGTGGTCAAAGAAAGCATGGATCAGTCACTTCCGTAATCAATATTGTACCGCTGTTCAGATCAAGCGGTGGTCATCCACTTATACCTGTGCGTATGACCTTCGATGCACCTCACGTGCATACGGAATGTTTGGACGAAGGAAGACGAGGACGCAAAGACTGCATCAACAGAGTCCCTTGATTATGTAAGGGGTAGTGGATGGGGTGTCATGTCACTCATAACTTCTCCCATTCCTACGATCTCTTGCCTTTTTTTGGCCTCTTTGGAGACCGAACAAAAAAAAGGATCGCGACCTGTACATTCACTGAAGAAGTAGCATATACCGATCGGGGCAGTTGGAATTTTGGGGTGGAGCGGGCTCCTGAAAAGGTGAGCTCGTGAAGCCCCTGGGGACAGTAGTTGCCTGAAGAACAGTAGCAAATACAGACTGGGGCGGGTGGACTAATGGGGCAAAGTGGGCGTAACCCGAGATCCTGACCACCTCTCCTATTGAATATACCCTTGTGGAGAAGGGGCCAAGAGAGGGTTTAAAGAAAACAGAATAGCGATCCCCTCAAAATTTTCACTCCGGAGAAGTTATTGAGGTGGTGGTGTTATGGATAGTGCAGGCATTTCTATGGAAGGTCGCACTAACTTGATCTTTGAGGCCCCTAACACTTCACGATATAATGAAGATATAATAAAATAGGATCGTTGGTGACTACTTGGAACAGGCTTCAATTCAAAGTTTGGAGTGGGCAGCATGTCGACTTAAACCTTACCGAACACCTTTGAAAAGTTGTCAAAAAGGGTAAAAAGTCACTCAGTGGTGCCAGAGAATTTGCAGGAATCAAGAATGGAGGAATATGAAAATATTCAACAGCACTACATTCTAAACCTCATAATATCAATGCCACGTTGAATGCAAGCGGTGATAAACACAAAAGGAGGAAATACTCCAAACTGAATTGAATATTTTCTTTATTTAATTCCTTAAATTCACTAATTTCGTGGTCTGCTAGAACAATTAACATATTACAATTAATTAAGGTTTGAGGTAATTGAAAAATGGCAAAAAGGAGGGAAAATTCAAAAGGTGGGAAGTTGGTGTCCGAGTGGATCGAGGTCACGATAGCTCAAGTGGTAGAGCAGCGGCGTATCAAGCCGAAGATCGTGGGTTCGAATCCCGCTCGTGCCATTGACTTTTTTATCTCAACTAAAAACCTTAATTAATTGTAATATATTAATTGGTCAAGCGGACCACGAAATTAGTGAATTTAATGATTTAAAATGAAGTATACTTCACTAAAGCTCTCCGTGGTGATTTCATTTGTCGCCGAGAATCAAATTGATTACACGACATTTGAGAAATGGCAAAAAGGAGGGAAAATTCAAAAGGTTTGGTTGAGATGGGAGGTTGGTGTCCGAGTGGATCGAGGTCACGATAGCTCAAGTGGTAGAGCAGCGGCGTATCAAGCCGAAGATCGTGGGTTCGAATCCCGCTTGTGCCATTGTCTTTTTTATCTCAACTAAAAACCTTAATTAATTGTAATTTTCTTTATTGTTTTTGAAGAAACATTTTTGGTAAAAAATTTTTACTGTGTTGCTAATCCTTTTACCTTTTTAGATTAACAAAGAAAATCAGTTCAATTTCATCCTTTCCAGAGCCAACTTATCGAATTTAATTGGTTAAATACAAAAACAATGTTTTCTTTGTTGAAACAATATGTTTGAGTAAAATATTTATTTTATTTTCTTAAAAGCGTGGTGATTCTTTGGACAAATTTAAGAACAAATTTAATTAAATATAATGTATATATGAAGCAATATTATCTTTGAATTTATTTTCTCTAGTGATTAGTGACGATGATTATTTGGAAATCGTGAGATGTGGTCTGGTGTGATGTAGGTTTTAGAGAAACATTTTTTTTATCGTGCCAACGTTTCGATCTTTATTAAGATCATCTTCAGGGCCTGGGATTTACAAATATTGTTGAAATTTTACAAATACATGTACGTGAAAAGAAATGAATTTATACAATGCTAGAAAATTTTAGATTAAAAAGAAATGAATTTATACAATGCTAGAAAATTTTAGATTAAATAGAAATGAATTTATACAATGATAGAAAATTTTAGATTAAAAAGAAATGAATTCATACAATGCTTGAAAATTTTTAGATTCAATCAAATATTTGTACTCACTCAAAATGTTTGTTTTCTGCGTAATTGTGCCATTTATAAACATAAAACAGCAATATCTCACTGGCACTCTCAACACGCCACACAAGAATGGCACAATTACGAAGAAAAACACTTTGAGTGAGCACAAATACTTTGATTGAATCTAAAAATTTTCTAGCATTGTATAAATTAATTTTTTTTTCACATCCTACATGTATTTGTAAAATTTCAACAATGTTTATTAATCCCAGGCCCTGAGAAAGATCTCAATAAAGATCGAAACGTCAGCACGATAAAGAAAATGTTTTTCTGAAACCTACATCACACCAGACCATATCTCATGATTTCCGAATAATCTTTGAATTTATTTTTTTTTTTAACCACTACAGACTTATTTATGACTTGATACAAAAACCTAGCCAAAAGACCAATGATGTGAATCAATATAAACCCATAAGCAAACTTTAATAGGAAAGTACTCCTTACCCCTGAGAATTGTTTAATTCATAAAAGAAACAAAAATATTCCAGGAAATACTTACTAATCGGTTTATATTGGTTCACGGCATTGGTAATTTTTACCAGGTTTTTGTATTGAGTCATAAATAAGCCTGTATTTTTTATATACAATAAATTCAATGAAAATTTCAGATACTTATAAATAAATTTAATTAAATATGTATGAACCATTTTTAACCATCTTTTGTCATCTTTCAAAATTTTCTGATTCTGACCTAGAACTGCTCAGGTTTTTAGCGATGAACTATTTTCTACAGTTCTCAAATGGAGTAGAGTTTTGCATGTTAATAGAATTTTGCAGAGCGCGAAATAAAATCTGAAGGGACGATGTCAGTGATTTGCTACCTGAGTTAAGCTCCAACATTTTCTGGTGTGCTGGTGGAAATTGTCGCTTGTGATTTGCCAATACCGGTTGTTTTTGGTCAATTTAACTTTAATTGGTCTGGTTATGTGCAGTATACACTTAATGGTTTTCATTGCGTGAAAAAAGCTCAAAATAAAGAACACTTATCCAATACTACCAAATGCGCAATCTTATATTTTTGAGATGTAACCTGGCTTTTGAGTTTTTAACGGTGGGTTGCTACGTTTAATTTTTTTCCTGTCGATATGGAATCAAATAGATTTATGACACTTTGGATATGTTGATCCATGGATGGCCCATAGTGGGACGAGCGAACAAGATTGAGACAATTACATTCATGTTTTTTTTCATGTCACTGCTCTCATTACTACTTATTACCTTCAAAAGTTAACATGTTTTCTATGTACTTTGGATGGTGTTTCAGATAACAGGAGGTTCAAGTGGAATCGGAAAAGGCGTAGCATGTGAGGCTGCAAAAAGAGGAGCAAATGTGACAATAATTGCAAGGGATAAGATAAAATTAGTGGCGGCCAAGAATGAAATCGCAAAGCACTGTGTCAACTCGAGTCAAAGGATTCACACCTACTCTTGTACGGATAAATTTTCAAATAATAAAAACGAATCTCTTTTTAAAATAATTCTTTTGGAAAATGTTGCAGTGGATGTCAGCTCTAATTTTGACAAAGTTGACAAAGCGTTTGTTGAGATTGAACAGGAAGTCGGCCCGATATACATGCTCGTCAATTGTGCTGGAAGTGCTGTCTGCGGAAAACTTGAAGATTTGTCTAAAGCTGATATAAAAGTAATTTTTATTTTTCTTATTTGTTAGAAAATGTTAAAATAAATTTTTCTTTAGAAAATGTTTGATCTCAATTGTCTCGGGAGTATTTTCCCGACAAAAGCTGTCATAGAAGGCATGAAGGCAAGAGGAGAGGGTTATATTGTGTTTGTGGCTTCCCAGGCTGCACAGATTGGCATTTTTGGTTTAAGTGCTTACAGCGCTTCAAAATTTGCCCTCAGAGGCTTTGCTGAGGCACTTAATATGGAAGTGAGTAAAAAAGTTCAATTTATTTTACAAATGTGAATCATTTTTGCTTATTGTTAGGTGAAAGCGCATGGAATCAAAGTGACAATTTCTTTCCCTCCTGATACCGACACACCAGGCTTTGCCGAAGAAGAAAAGAGCAAGCCAAAAGAGACCAGGCTCATTTCGCAAACATCCGGACTTTACTCGCCTGCCGAAATCGCATTAAAATTAATGAATGATACACTTGTAAGGTTCATTTTCTCCTCGTTTCATTTATGCAGTTTTTATAAAAGTCGAATTCAAATTTATAGGCTGGTTATTTCATCAGTTCGTACAATTTTGAAGGGTTCATGATGTACGTACTCTGCGCCGGGATGTCGCCGTATAGTTCATTTTTCCATTTGCTTCTTGAGGTAAGTGTCATATTAGAAAATCAAGCTTGAAATATTGTAAATTTTGAACCGGCACTGGGTCATTCTACATTTGTGGAGTTTAGTTACTCAAACATGTTTCAGTTTTGTTCATTGTGTTCTCACTGAAGATGGCACAAAGCCTAAACGCACTTGAATAACATCAAAATGCCACGAGTGTAGATGGAACCAGTGCCGGATCAACATGTGTTCGACTCGCTGACAATTTTCATATTTTTCAGAGCCTATTGATGGGCATATTCAGGATCGTAGGTGGTGCGTATTTGATATCATTCGATCGAATAGTCATGAGGTGTATGAAAGAGAAAAACCATTCAAAGAAAGCTGAGTGAAGTACTTCAATATTTACGGATAATTTTGTGTGAGTAGTAAATTACACTTTTAATTATTTTAAAAGTCTGGATATAGTTTGACCCTTCCATTATTCTACTGTACATACATTATCCAAAAATATTAATTATACTGCACTGTACTACATTATCCAAATAGTCTATTGCCCACAATGGGGTAAATTCCTGTAACCTTATTCCTACAACCAGTTTGGGATCAGATGTTCCCATACTATTTAGAAGTGCCATTACACTGTAGCCGTAATCCCCCTATGAATAATAATAATAAATAAGCCTTTTTTTATTGGTTTATAATATGTACATACGATTACACGACATTTGAAAAATGGCAAAAAGGAGGGAAAATTCAAAAGGTGGGGTTGAGGTGGGAAGTTAGTGTCCGGGTGGATCGAGGTCACGATAGCTCAAGTGGTAGAGCAGCGGCGAAGTAGCCGTAGCCGAAGGTCGTGGGTAAGAATCCCGCTCGTGCCATTGACTTTTTTATCTCAACTAAAAACCTTAATTAATTGTAATATGTACATAATTGAAACAGAGAAAAAAATTATTGATTTTCTTTTAGTTTTTTCTTCTTCTTCTTTTTTCCTTCTCTTTCTTCCCTTCTACCTCTTCTTCCAAGTCATAGTCATTTATAAACTGGCCCTATTTAGAGCGAAGGCCTCTCTCTTTTCCCATTAGCAATCCAACTCCAAGGGTACCAAATTGTTTACCTGAATATGCAAATGTCTAACCTGATTTGAGTTTTAAAATTTTTCCCTGGATATCTATGTCTTTTTCATTCATTGCATTTTCTAACTATCAGTTTATCTTCATTTCTTAACGATCTTAAATTTAATGTTCCAATTTTTAAATTATTTTTGGGAGTGGGAGGATGTGGTTTCAGTTTCCCTCGGTCTGGGGGGTGATCAGTCGTTCTGGGAAACTATTCTATCCTTACTATTTTTAATTATTTGTGTGTTGTTTCCATTTTCAGTTGTGGGTCTTTCCTTAGAAGCTATGTTGTCCATTCATTGCTAAGTGAGCTTATCTACTGTTTGTTCATGTAGGCCTTAATTGAATTTTGATTCTCACTTTTTTGGCCTACTAATTTCATATATTTTTTCATTGTTATATTTTGCTTTGTTGGGGTTGGTGAGTTCATTATTTCTCTTTCCCTTTTCGGGTATTCTTTTATTACTAGCCGATCTGAGATGAAAAAAAGCCATTTTTACCTCCTCTCTGGCCTTCTTCATTTCTGGCATTTGCTCCCTAATTCTCTCTCTTACTCAATTCTATATCCTCTGCAATGGTGATTTCACTACCTATTAAGTTCTTTTTATTTTTTAGTCTTTTTCCTGTACATTGTTAATCCTCCAATATGCTGCATGTGCCTTTAATCAGTTCTCTAGGAATAATAATAAATGCTTTATTAATACAAAATGTTTACAAAACAAAAATATATGCCATAATTAATTAAGGTTTTTAGTTGAGATAAAAAAGTCAATGGCACGAGCGGGATTCGAACATACGACCTTCGGCTAGATACGCCGTTACTCTACCACTTGAGCTATCGTGACTTCGATCCACTCGGACTCTAACTTTCCATCTCAACCCCACCTTTTGAATTTTCCCTCCTTTTTGCCATTTTTCCAATGTCGTGTAATCGGATTGGATTCTCAACGACAAATGAAATGGCCACGGAGAGCTTTAATGAAGTATACTTCATTTAAATTCATTAAATTCACTAATTTTGTGGTCTGCTTGACCAATTAATATATTACAATTAATTAAGGTTTTTAGTTGAGATAAAAAAGTCAGAGTCACGAGCGGGACTCGAACCCACGATCTTCGGCTAGATACGCCGCTGCTCTACCACTTGAGCTATCGTGACCTCGATCCACTCGGACACTAACTTCCCATCTGAACCCCACCTTTTGAATTTTTCGTTCTTTTTGCCATCTCAACCAAGACCTTAAAAACAGATTAATTAATTGAAAGATATATTTGGTCAAGCGGGCCACGAAAATAGTGAATTTATTTTTAATTCCCTAATTTCGTGGTCCGTTTGACCAATTAATATATTACAATTAATTAAGGTTTTTAGTTGAGATAAAAAAGTCAATGGCACGAGCGGGATTCGAACCCACGATCTTCGGCTTGATACNTTCGAATCCCGCTCGTGCCATTGACTTTTTTATCTCAACTAAAAACCTTAATTAATTGTAATATATTAATTTGTCAAGCGGACCACGAAATTAGTGAATTTAATATGCCATAATATAAAATAACAGCGTAGATAAAAACCGTCTACCAGAAATCCTACGAAGCATATATCCTTGAAGCAGCCAAATAAAGCTACAAGAAGTACAGAGCGACTCCGTTCCAAAACCACGTCAGTGGTCAAAACTGGACTGGCGTGCCGGGCTGTGCCGAATATTTGACCGGTCCAAACTCCATCATGCCAATCCAATTTTTTTTTTTTTTTGTGCAGTCTCCGTCTTTCTGTCACTGAGCAAACATCTCCATCGTAAATTCTCAAAATGTCAAAAATGTTTATACTTTATTGGCAATGACATCCAATCGAGATTTTATTGTTCAGGTGATTGAATTGTACAAAAGTTTACCATGTTTATGGAAAGTGGTAGACAACGATTACTACGATAGAAATAAAAGAAATTCAGTCTTCGACCAGACTTTTCAAAACAAAGGATACAATGCAACGAGAGATGCGGTATTGATAAGCACTGAGCAGAAATCGTAGTAGAGAAAACTTAAGTTCTTCGTAGTTCATCCCTGTAGAAGTCGTAATGTGGCTGCCAACCTTTCATGTGATGATTTCTCTGACTGGGTTTTGTTTTCTAATCAAGGGGGTAACAAGCTGGAGTAAATATAAATAAGACGTTTCATCCATCCTTAAATAGTTCCTCCAATCAGCGAGTTCAAAGATCTTTAATCAAATCGATGTGGGTATTAGGGGTTCTGTTCAGGGGCCAATTCTTACACCATTTCCTCTTCGGTTTATTGCTTTTTATATATAAACAAATAGCAGCGTAGCACAAGAGATCGTCATCCATTTGAGGAAGTAATTCACTAGACGATCGGAGCGACTGGCTGTGGAGCGGTTGTGAATGCCCCCTCAAATTTCAGGAACTATCGCCTCGGTGCCATTTGGAGCGATCGTGAATGGCCACCTTTACACAAACCATCAAGCTAGAAAACCTTTATCCTGCACGTTTCTATTCCTTTCCAAAGATTCAAGCCTGTCTCATAACATCCTAAGTGCCCAATACTCAGGCTATTGAGTAGTGCTTACTTTTTTTTATATTGTATTTGCATTTGTATTTTCGCATTTTGTTTTTTAGGCAAAAGAATTCCATACAATTATTTAATAAGCAGGATGAGTGGTTTGTGATATGTATTCACGGAGTTTCTTCAATACCGAGCACTACCAAAAAGTTTTAAAATGTAGTAAAAATGTTATCACATTGATGTATTTTGTCATTTTATTCAAGCATGTAATATTTAAAAAAATATTAATGTTAAAACATGGTAAAAATATAGTCAACCAAAATAAAGAACCGAATAGAATGATGTTTTTGCTACAACCAATTTTTATATTATAATAAATAAATTATTCATTCATTATAAAATAATGCATAATGTTTTTCTTTTATTGTTTATGCAAGTCTTCTGAGCAGACCTAAATGGACTGAGGTATTTTTTCCTCCTCATATCTCTTAAACCTATAACACAGACAATAAATTTAACTTTTCTTATTTGCACTATGTCACTGTGTTTTTATCGCTAGTCTATGTAAAATAAATATTTTTTAATTTCTGTGTATGTATACTGCTTGTTGAATTTGAAAGACTGATGCTTTGATTTATTTTCATTTTCTTAGAAAAACTACTTTTTGTATTTAATTAATTTTATTTTTGTCGATTCTTTTTATACACAGTCGTGAAATATTATGCTATTCTTATGCATTAAAGGTTAATATAATTTATTGCCCTATTGTATAATATTATATTATTATTATGTTTTCAAAATTTGTAAAATAAAGAATTGTCGTTTGACTTCTTTCTTGAACCTTTTTAATTAATTTCATTCAAATTTTATTAGCATATGCAATGTGTTTTTACGGGTTACATGTGAACTAAAATATCAGTTCTATTTATTATTTTTTATATTATTCACTATAGAGCTAAGTGCTGGGTGTGGGGGATTTTCATGGGACTTGACGGGCTCTGGCCCATTGGTAAGGAGTTATAATCAGGTTAATAAAGACGATTGTTAAAACTGCCTACCTCTATGGGCTTAGTAAAAGTATGTTATTGTGATCTGGGTCCAGCCTCTATGAGAGGAGTATACACGGGGAAGTTGGTGAAATGAAATGTAAAGTGCGACCTAGTCAAACCCAAAATAGTTATCCCTTTTTGCACGATGAAGTCCAAACTTTAAATAAAAATTCCAGGTAGCGGAAACTGCCAATGGTTGGGAAGAAGAAGAAACGCTATTGATTTTAAGGGCAGAATAAAAATTCACTGCTGAAGAACTCATAAAGGAATCAGCACCAACCAGTCTGACTTGCATCGAAGCCAGGACAAGGAGAAACGAGAGTACTTCTTTGGAGTTATTTGACCAAGAAGATCTGGGTATATCTGAAAGGGAAAAACTTTACTGAGAGCATAAGTATCATAGGAAAACTTTGGGGAGACATGATTGGGATGTTTGAGGAGCTGAAGAAAGGGATATGAGACACCGAGGTGTGTGATTGAAGGAGCCAATCTAGACAGAGTGGCATGTAAGAGGAGGAAGAAACTGCCAACTAAATCTTCAAAAGTGAAGTAACTACTCGATGAAGACATAACCTAGTGTACCAAGAAGACCTGGGAAACAAATGGAAGCCATGACTTACATCTTAAAAGAACCGAGTCAATTGAACTGAACTAGGAAAAGAGAAGTAAGCAACAAGGCTGCAGTGCTTGGAGAGTACAACCATTCCTTCATCATCATGATCAAGGGCTTGAGTCGTCTAGAGGGCAGTTGATAATGTATGAGCATTGCAAATGGTTTATGATCGTCACTGACAGGCATACACAAATTCTGTAATTTGGTCAGTAACAGTCATACTTGTCTGCCTCTCCTCACTGTGTTAGTCTGAATTCATTGAGTTCTCATTGAAGATGGCGCAAAACTGCACCACATATGAAAAACATCAAAATCCAGTGAGTGTAGTTGAACCCAATCGGATCAACTTGTGTTTACTGGCTCTTCTTTCCTCTGTGTTGGTCTGTCAAGACATTTTTCAGCATTTTGCCATCTTCATTGGGTTCTTCATATTGAAGATAGCGCAAAGCTGAAATGCATGTGAGTAGAAAACCCCACGAGTGTGGATGAACGGAATGTCTGATCTACATGTGGTCACTGTATCCTCGCGGTGGTGGTTAGTCAAATTTTTTCATAATTTTACCATCTTCATTGTGTTCTGCTCACTGAACATGACGCAAATCTATAGCACCTTTGACTACAAAAAAACAACCCTGTGAGTATGGATGAACACAATGTCTGATCAACACATGCCCACTAACTCATCATCCTTGTTGTGTTGGTCTGTCAGACTATTTCAACATTTTGTCATCTTCATTGGGTTCTTCTCATTGAAGATTGTGTAAAGCAGAAATGCATTTGAAAACTTCAAAATCGAATCAGAGTTGAACCCACTGTCGGATCAACATGTGGCCACCGACTGGCTTATCCTCGCGGTGTTGGTCTGTTACATTTTTTCAGCAATTTGCCATCTTCATTGCGTTCTGCTCACTGAACATGTTGCAAAGTTGAAACGCATTGGAGTAGCATCAAAACCCTGTAAATATGTTCACTAATTTCGTGGTCCGCTTGACCAATTAATACTTTACAATTAATTAAGGTTTTTAGCTGAGATGAGAAAAAGTTAATGGCACGAGAGGGATTCGAACCCACGACCTTCGGCTAGATATGCCGCTGCTCTACCACCTGAGCTATCGTGACCTCGATCCACTCGGACATCAACTCCCCACCTTATGAATCTTCCCTCCTTTTGCCATGGAGAGTTGATGTCCGAGTGGATCAAGGTCACGATAGCTCAGGTGGTAGAGCAGCGGCGTATCTAGCTGAAGGTCGTGGGTTCGAATCCCTCTCGTGCCATTAACGTTTTTTTCATCTCAGCTAAAAACCTTAATTAATTACCTGTAAATATGGTTGAACACAATGTCGGATCAACAAGTGCCAATCCTCATTGTGTTGGTCTGTTAGATGTTATTTTTTTTCCAGATGTCAGCATTTTTCCATCTTCACTGGGTTCTTCTCATGAAGATCACACAAAGCTGAAACACATTTGAAAACGTTGAAACCGAATGAGTGTAGTTGAACCCAATGTCGGATCGACATGTGGTCGCCGACTCACTTATCCTTGTGGTATTGGTCTGTTTCATTTCTTCAGCATTTTGCCACCTTCACAGCGCTCTTCTCACTGAAGATGGTGTAAAGCTGAAACGCATTTCAGTAACATCAAAACCGCACGAGTGTGGATGACAATGTCGGATCAACAAGTGCCAATCCTCATCGTATTGGTCTGTTAGATGTTATTTCAGCATTTTTCCATCTTCACTGGGTTCTTCTCATGAAGATCGCACAAAGCTGAAACACATTTGAAAACGTCGAAACCGAGTGAGTGTAGTTGAACCCAATGTCGGATCGACATGTGGTCGCCGACTCACTTATCCTTGCGGTATTGATCTGTTTCATTTCTTCAGCATTTTGTCACCTTCACAGCGCTCTTCTTACTGAAGATGGTGTAAAGCTGAAACGCATTTCAGTAACATCAAAACCGCACGAGTATGGATGACAAAGTCGGATCAACAAGTGCCAATCCTCATTGTGTTGGTCTGTCAGATGTTTTTCAGCTTTTTGCCATCTTCATTGAATGTATATGAACCCCCAATATTTTATCATTTTCAGAGCTCGATCTGTCACTTCAA
This sequence comes from Cimex lectularius, assembly GCF_000648675.2. Lineage (NCBI taxonomy): Eukaryota > Metazoa > Arthropoda > Insecta > Hemiptera > Cimicidae > Cimex > Cimex lectularius. Next base: position 29,068 of record NW_019392738.1, read on the forward strand.
ACTGAAGATGGTGAAATGGACAAACACATCTGTCAATCCAATAAAGTTAGGCCAAGTATCAGCACCGACCAAATTACATTGCCACACAGAATTTTTGGATAATTTGTGCACAAAATTGCCATTTCAGACTATTTATAGCGATTAATATTGTTAAACCCACCATGGAAGATGGTAAAATGCTGAAAGGCTTCTGACAGACTGATAGGACGGACGACAGTATGACAGGAAAATGTCTAAGCTGTAAGAAAACAATAGATAAACCAAAATCAAGTCTTAATCTTAACACAAACATGGATATTATAAAAAATTATGGATTTGAACACTGATCATAAACTGAGTTAATTTAACTTCTACAATGGTAAATTATAATCATTAATCATAAATTATAAGCGGATAGTATTCGATTTTTTTTTTTTTTTTTTTTTTTTTTTGGTAAGGGTATAAATTCATCCAAATACGTACTTTTGAAACTCCTTTATTGTTATTTCCAAAACGGGGATAGGAAAATTTGCTTCAACACAATTATATTGCACCGTCACAAACTTGAATGCCCCTGGTTCATATCCCTTGTCAAAAAGTCTAAAGCTTTTAACAATTAAAAAGCTTAAATTGTTTATAATAAAAATCAAAATTTCCATCTTTTTTTGTAATTTTTCTCAAATATTTCAAAGGGAAAATTGATATATATGTATACATATATTTATAATTTGAAATCAAATGATAACACCTAAGAATAATATTTTCTCCGTTTATTTTGTTTTTTTCATTATAATTTTAAGTACAGTACACCTAAATAAGTGCTATTAAACCTAAATTCCTATGTACAATCACTGTTATTGCTTAATTAGAAACGTCAAAAAGATGTTTTCCTTAAAACAATTTAAATGAATAACAATTTTATTATTCGCACCCTTCCAGATTCATCATTTATTATATTCAATAAGTATTCTGTCTAGATTTTGCTAAACAATAATGAGCTTAATTAAATATATATTTTAAAATATTCAAGGTGAATGTCGGCCAACGAATTAAACATAAATTGCTTTTTGATCTTAAATACAAAACTGGTTTCACATTATTATAAATTCGGCAGATCACAGAAATTGAACTAACAAATTGTGAAATCACAAAAATTAAAATATACAAACATTTTTATATTTAAGCTTATTAATTTATTTTTCATAAACGTAAAGACTACATACTGTAAATACTTAAACACTTCTTTTCTTTTGACAATTTTAAACTATAGAATTTAGGCTAGTAAAATATTAAAAAATAAAGACTGTGCAGTTTTTATTCAAAAATTAAAATTTCAAACATAATATTTCTCACTTCTTCACTTGTTCAACTTGTGACTTTCAAGTTCCGTAAATACTTCCTCTTAAAAAAAAAATGTACACAGCCACACTGAAATATTTCCCACATTTTTTTTTTTAAAGAATCCGTTCAAACATGCTTTCTCACATAATAAAATCTTTTTATTTATTTATTTTTTTGTCTCCACCAAATTTTCCTCCTGCAGAGAGATCGCAAAGGGTTCAATGTTTCTTTTTCCCATTTATCACTGGGCGTAAACACTAATTTGTACAAGTCGGTGGGGAGTCGGAACGACAATGTAGGTTTACACTTCCCACGATATCTAATAAATAACTTCATAAACTGTGGCCTTCTTGTCTCCTGATCCAGTTACAATGTACTTGTCATCTGCAGATATATCGCAGCTTAAAACTGATGAAGATTCCTTCGACTGAAACCAAACAATTACATAATTATTATCACAAAATATAATTAAATCAACAAAATAATATATATACAGTAGAACCGCTATTATGCGTTTATTTATTATTTACTGTTTATACATTGTCCTATTTTTTGGCGACAACTGCAGTTATATACAATAAAAACAATGGTGTAATTCTTGCTTCTACGACCACTAGGTCATTTGTCTTTTGAATGTAGGTTTGCTTAGGTTTTAGCGAAGAATAACTATCTATTCGGACAACCAGGTGACTCTGACAGCAATTACCACACTGGAAGTAACATCCAAAGTCATTTGGGACCTGTCGAACATTAGGGAAAATGATAAAATTACCCTTGTCGGTGTGTACCAAGGGGGGCTACAAAGAGACCGATCATTTTGGCTAAGGAAAGTTGGATGAGGCCTATTGACCTGGATTAAAAAATAACCGTTCAATGGGAATGTCCCCAGGAAAAGCATGTGAAAAAGGTAATCGAAGGACCATCGTAGAAACTAATGACATAACTATTTAGGGTGTTGGGACTAGAATGTTGGAATGCTAACTGGTCACTGCAGACTCGAGGCATATAGAGTGATGTAAACGAGCCTTGCAGATATTGCCAGGAAAAGAGCCAGCAGAATATGTCTGGTGGTGCAAAGCTTATGCTGAAATTTCTACTGTCAATGACAGAGTGTAATTAACTATTTGCTGTAAATTGACGGCAGACTTGAGATTGGGTTGGCAGTCCGGAGGCAGATCTCGGTCTTATCCGTCCAGTCACCGAGGTTGGGCTCAGGGAGGGTGCTGTTACCATTTATTTCAATGTGGCACTGCGGCAACGACAGGTGGTATAGTGTGGTTGAGGCTCGAGACCCCGAAACGGCTCACCTCGAGTCCTGGTCCACGGCCCTTTCTCAATCCAGGTTCCTTCATTCTATCCTGTGACCCCTCCTAACCCTTGGTTACAAGGAGGGTATCCAGGCGCAAAATAATGGTGCAGCCTAGAGGGTGTGACAACCTCTCTGAAGTACAAGCTGTACTCGTGTCGGCATGGGCGGTGGGTGCCTTATCAGAGGCACACGCGGGTCAGTGTACCAGATCCTGTCTGCGAAGATGGGGGAGGGTGCACGACCATCTGAACTATGGGGTAACAAAACGTTCCAAATCCAGCCCATGTTACGTTGGGAATGGATTCGTGGTGGCTTGTGGTGACGCCCATGGTGGGAACTGAGAGGCTGTCTTCTATCTGTGACCTTCGCACGAAACTTGCATATGACCACCGGTATACACCAGGCCTCACAGGATACGGCGGATTGGATGGCAGTGTATAGGCGTTAAGAAGCAATGATTATGCTCGATAGTCCCTCGAATGTGTGAGTAGAAGCAGTTGGGAATGAGTAGTGAATCGGTTTCTCCTACTCGAGTATGCTTTGTATTGTTGTATGTATAACCGGCGTGGTACCCTTGGGGAAGCGAAGGATCAGACCACCTAGGCGTGAGCCTATGGCGTCCCTCAAATGTGCATGGCAGGTGTAGGCTGAGCTCGACAGGAGGTTTTTCTCCTCTAGGGGATGGTTAGAAATTCCACTTTAAACGAAACCGCGGCCGGAGCGGATCTGGAAGTTTCGACGCTGGTGAAGCCCCAATACTCTGGGAGATAGAGTGGCCTTCTCTATATATGGAGTGCGCGGGTGACCAGGCTGGTGACGGTCTGGTTATCCTTTGCGCGCGGCATATGGTCTGGTGCTCAATGCAGATCCAGCCACTTGGAATGGACAAGCGGGGAGCGAGGTTGTCTTGTCCCTTTGGGGCTGAGCTGCCTCTACACTAATGCTGCGGCAGTAACACTATTCTGTCATATGTGGAGGTGCATCAGCTCTCATCTTGAGAATCAAAACGTCCGGTAAGGCCGAATAAGATGACCGAGTATGCGGGAACCTTACTGTTACCTTTATTCAATTAGGGTGATGGAATACTCAATATTTACCCAATCACCATTTAAATATATTACACAACTAACATAATCTCTGAGAGTCGATGGAATACTCGATTCCACCATCAACTCTCTCACATCATTCACGCTAATAAATACATTCCCTCTCAACACAAACTAGATATACAATAGAACAACTCCAAGAATCATAACAGGAGATCCAGATACTTGCTGCCGTACTCAAGCACAATTCTCACATCAGGTGGCATTCCTGTGCGACTTTTGTATGGAGCCAAGGAATTGCACCCTTCAACTAGGTGAGACACATCGAGCAACCTTGCTCTTCATGCCGTACATCATCCATATGGCTTGTTCCTAATCAGGTAAAGATGACCCTTCTTCTACGAGTCATGATCCTCCCAGAACCACCTATTGAGAGATAATGCTCTTGATATGTAATAGCTTCTCTGCCGATCTGGCCCACTGATGCTGGCACATTCTTTTAATCATTTTTTTTATATTTTTTTATTGCCTTCTTAGAGTCTAGGAGGGTCTGATCGCGGTGGTTAAGACTGAGCCTTGCCTGCTGATAATTTATGTTAATTTTTAATTCACTAATTTTCTTGGTCCGCTTGACCAATTAATATCTTTCAATTAATTAAGGTTTTTAGTTGAGATAAATTCAAAAGGTGGGGTTGAGATGGTAAGTTAGTGTCCGAGTGGATCGAGGTCACGATAGCTCAAGTGGTTGAGCAGAGGCGTATCTAGTCGGAGGTCGTGGGTTCGAATCCCGCTCGTGACACTGACTTTTTTATTTCATTTTTAGTGTTTATATGTGATATGCATGTCTACTCACTTGGAAAATTGAAGCACCATATGGTGTCCTCCAAGCATTTAGAAGGTTGTCCTTTCCCGTCGAAACAAACCACTTTCCACAAGCAGCGAATCTCAACGATAGAACGCATGATTCATGGAGATGTAATTGGTACTTGTCTGACTTTACGGCATGAAGAACTTCAACGTTTGAGTTTTCCATGCCGACAGCAAGCCAGTCGCCAGTGGGGCAGTAGCCCAACGAGAATATCTGCGATGTGAAGTCATGCTGGTGGAGCTGTCTGCCTTCGCGGAGATCCCACGACCTGACAGTGTTATCAAGCCCGCCGGTCCAGAGTTTTGTCCCATCGGCAGAAATGTCGATGCACGAAGCGCCATCAGTGTGACCTTGAAATTGCCGAACGAGGGTTTGGTTTTGGAGGTCCCAGACAGCTATGTTTCCATCTGAGCAACAACTAAAACAGACCTAAAACCCACAAAATAATTTGATTGTTTTAAATGGTACATTTGTAATTATTATTCCTTTAAATCAAAAATTTAAAACAGGTGAAGATATGACATATTACCTTCGAATCTGGGCTGATGGCAAGTGCATAACAAGCAGGAGCGCTTGACGTTAATTCTGCTTTAATCCGAGGGGTGGGAGAAGCCAAATCCCAAATGCTAAGGTTACTCGCTTCTCCGCCAACTATCAGTGTTCTTGCGTCAGGTAATAACTTAACTGACCTAATATAATTGTCTCTTTGCTAAAATCAAAAAATAAAACAAAGTCAGCAAATAAATAAAACTGCATATTTAAGAAAAGAAAACTTACAAGGCAGTCCAATTGAGAAACAGGTGCTTTCGCGCCCGGTTGGCTTATATCCCATACTTTGACACATCCTTTTCCACCCGTGTAGACGTATTTTGTAGGATTGCTTATCGTGACCGCGCAGACGACCTCTCCATGCACGAGGGAGTTGATCTGCCTAGCATGCCTTGGTATACCCGGACCGACTAAAGCATCGGTAGGAAAAGGCACCGGCTCCAACTGTCCACCACCATTCATGTGGAAAGAATAAGCCCTGAAACAACAATAAAATAATTAAATTCACTAATTTCGTGGTCCACTTGACCAATTAAATCATTACAATTAATTAAGGTTTTTAGTTGAGATGAAAAAAAGTTAATGGCACGAGAGGGATTCGAACCCACGACCTTCGGCTAGATACGACGCTGCTCTACCACCTGAGCTATCGTGACCTCGATCCACTCGGACATCAACTCCCCATCTCAACCCCACATTACGAGTTTTCCCTCCTTGTCGTCGAGAATCCAAACCGATTACACGACATTTGAAAAATGGCAAAAGGAGGGAAAACTCTTAAGGTGGGGTTGAGATGGGGAGTTGATGTCCGAGTGGATCGAAGTCACGATAGCTCAGGTGGTAGAGCAGCGGCGTATCTAGCCGAAGGTCGTGGGTTCTCAACTAAAAACAACAACCAATTAACAAAAGAAAACACTTCAACTAAATAATTCTGAATTATGATTACAAAAAAATGCTTTAATGTTTAAAATATTTAACATTTGAAAAATGAATTCAGGCAAAAATAAATCGTCACTATAATTAAAAAAAAAAAAAAATGGTTGGATGGACTTAAATTCCAAGTTTGTCCTTATAAGCTAGAAAATGTTGAATGAACAATAAACAGAGGAGGGAAGAGGTCAGAAATTTCTGGGGGCAGTGGGAACTGAACCCATGACAACAGGGTCTATGAGCTTGGCAATTCAAAACAAATTTACAAATCGATGTGTAAATACTTACGGTTTTCCGCCAGGAATACCAAGGCCGTTACTAGCAACCGCAGGTACCCTCGGGTGTGGATGAGAGTCATACCCCATCTGAAAATAATCACACTATAAACCATTCGACTGGATATGCACGCTGATAAAAAAAAAGCTGATTATATACCATTGCGGCTCGAGCATAAGGTGAAAAAGGATCGGCTCTTGGTACGGGATAATGAGAAGGAGGTGCTGCAGGGATTAGAGGAGCTTTACCACTTCCATTGCTTCCACCACCACAACCTCCACCGCTACTACTACCCGTTGGGGTACTAGATTTTGATACTGGCGTACCAGGTTTGTCCAACTATTTTAAAAATTGATATGTGTGTTTACCAGCCGGTTAATGAAAATTTTTCTACTTTCATTGGTACTCACATCTTTACTTTTGATAGAAGGTGTACTCCTATTACTAGATAACGAGTCACTTCTACTCCTTGGCCTCTCAACCTTAATGTTTGTAACAACTCCACTCTTCTCAGAGCCATTCTCTCTAATATCTCCACTGCTAATGTGCTCACCATTTTGTTGTGGAGAATTTCCCTCCTAAAGAAAAAAAAAACAATAGAAATCGTTTCACATTATTTTACAATGTTTGTCAAATCTTTACCTCATTTGCAACGTCAACAACCAGTTCTTGATCACTTTTTTCACCATCACTGTCCTGAAAGGGGACAAATTAACATTATATTATTTAAATGAACAGCATATAGTATAAAATAATAATGTAAGTTGGAAAAAGTTACATTTTTTGGGCTAAAATAACACATTTTAAATTATCAGGACTTGTTATGTAAAATGTATGTAAATGTATAAAATGTAAAATGCTAAGTTATATAAAATTGTGGACGTTGCCTAAAAATTTAATATATCTGACAGTCTACACTGAATTTTGTTTAAAGATTTTAAGAGAATGAAAACAACTTTTGGTTTATTTAATGATAAATCAATTAAATTATTGATTCAATGAAAACATAAAAAATTATCTTTGCTGTTTTCTGGCAAACAAAAATATAATACACTCAATGGCTAGGTTATTATTAAGACACCCATAAAATGACAAATATACCGATACTGATCTGATAGACCAACCAGCGAGAATAAGCAGGCCAAAATGATCGGTGATGACCAAATTACAGGTTCATCACTCAGCAAAGCACACAAAAGAAATCTCAAATTTTAAGCTAGCCAAGCTTACTCTAAGTAACACTGAAGTCAGTGAAATGATAAAACATGATAAACCAACCCAATGAGGATAGACAGACCAAAATGGTCGATTATGACCAAATTACAGGCCTATTGACCAACAAACCATGCAAACAAATCTCAAAATTTAACACGCTCGCCAGACTGTTATGATTAATTAGACACACCTAAAATGGAAAATTGCCTAAATCCATCTGACGACCAACACAGCGAAGATAAACAGACAATTATAAGTTTTTGACCCTGTAAACAACACAAAGAAATCTCACAATTTAAGATGTCTAACCAGACAATGTTGACGAATAAGACACACTGAAGATGGTGAAATGCCAAAACATGTCTGATAAACTAACCCAATGAGGATAGGCAGGCCAAAATGGTCGAACACGACCAAATTACAGGCCCGTTGACTAACAAACCATGCAAACAAATCTCAAAATTTAACTCAGCTCGCAAGGCTAAGTTATGTTAATATGATTAATAAGACCCCGACTGAAGATGGCGAAATGCTGAAATGCATCTGACAGTTCGACCCAGCAAGGAAGCACCATTCTTGCGTGTCGTGGGCACTCTCAACACGACACACAAGAATGACATATATACACAGAAGACAAACACTTTGAGCCCTGAAGATGATCTCAATAAAGATCGAAACGTTGGCACGATAAAGAAAATGTTTTTCTGAAACCTACATCACACCAGACCGCATCTCACGATTTCTGAATAATTATCAATTAACGGTCACTAATCACCACACAAATTTCACAATTTAACAGAGGTAAGAAAGTTAGGATGCTATTATTAAGACACCCTTAAAATGGCAAATTGCCGAAATGCATCTGATGACCAACCTGGCAAAGATAAGCAGACGAGAATGGTAATGATCAAATTACAGGTTTTTAACCCTGTAGACTATACAAAGTTATTTCACAATTTAATACGTCTAGCCAGTCTATGTTACGATGAATCAGACGGCGCAATGCTAAAACACGTGTGATATACCAACCCAATGAGTTTAGGCAGGCCAAAATGGTCGGTGATGACAAAATTACACATTGACAAACAAACCAAGCAGAAAAATCTCCAATTTAACACAGTTAGCCAGACTGTTATGATTAAGAAGACACACTGAAAATGGTGAAATGTCGAAATGTGTCTGACAGTCCAACCCAGCAGGGGTAGACAAAACAAACTAAGAAATCCCAAAATCTCACACAGGTAATGAGGCTAGGCTTTCACACAGGCTGTTATTAAGACCCACTGAAGATGACCAAATATGATACTCATTGTCAGACCAACCCAAAGAGATAAAGCAGACCGAAATGATTGGTAAAGACCAAAGTACAGGTTGATCATCCCGCAGTTCTTACAAATAAAAATACACAATTAAACAAATATAATATTCAGTGGAAACCGGAGGACTCCAACGATCCAGACTTCCAGATTATCCGGACCTGTTTGTTAAAATATTTTTTATAAATTATTTGGAGATCGTGAGGTCTGGTATAATAGTGTATAGTGGTATAGTCTCACGATCTCCAAATAACGATTAATTAACGGTCACTAAACACCACACATTTTTAATAAATTTTTCATAATTCTCAATGTATATTAATTTTTTAAAATTCATAAACGTAAAAATATTGAACACCGCAATAATCTCAAAGATAAAAATCTCTAAAAATTCTAGAGTAAGTATTCATTAAAATTTTTTTAAAACACTTCAATATTGTTTGGTATACCATATAATAAATTAAATGAATGTTTACAAAAAATATTCATGAAAACCTCTTCTCTGATCATAGGTACAATGGTACAATGACATTTCTAAAATATTAAAAAAAATTTTTTTTCTTTTTTATCCTTCAATTAAAAAATGTTCATAACGTAAAATTTATCATAATAAGATCCAGTGGCATCGAGGGTGGGAAAGGACCAGCCATTTCCGACCTAGTGCCACTCGCCCATAAGAGCCACCCCATGCCACCTTCACACACCGAGCCGAGAACAAAATATTGATGTGTTTTTTCCACCCCCAGAAAAGAGCGAGGGGGATGAACGGGGAGGGAATCGAATACTTTATATTCTAAAGGGTGTACAACTCTTTGCCTTAACCTCCCCTCGCCCACAGTTTTTCAGGCATTGACAATTTTGAAAGCGACCTGGATGGCGAAGACACACATATTAAAATATCTGCTTTTTTTTTTAAACAAGGGGTACCGAAATGAATAACTTCGAACTATTACTTGCTGTTGGAAATTTTACATGCAGCAAAATCCAAAATTGAAGAACAGAACTATCCTTAATTAATCGGGCACACACACGACACGCAAGAATGGCACAATTACACAGAAGACAAACACTATGAGCCCTGAAGATGATCTCAATAAAGATCGAAACGTTGGCACGATAAAGAAAATGTTTTTCTGAAACCTACATCACACCAAACCGCATCTCACGATTTGTAAATAAATATCCTTAATTACTTATTCCAAGGAATGAGAATCTTTTTAAGTAGATGGTAATTAGATTAATCTCATCATGGAATGTAGCATATTGTTTTTAAAAAGAGGAAGGAATTTCCACAAATGACAACGAAGTCTGGGACTTAGGATTGGAAAGAATGAAAGGAGGTTGGAGAAATAGTATTCTCAAGGGGTGAGAAACTCATTCCGACTCTCTTTTTTCCACCCTTTTGTCGCTTTTCCATCTGGTTAATGTGTTCGGCACCTTAATATTAAAAAAGTTCAATATTCAAAATATTCAACTTTGTTTTAATGTCGTGTAATATATGGTAGATATTTATGTGATGGCGTAATTTTTGGTCAAATCGCTTTTGGTTCTTGTAAAGACAGAAAACGGAACCACGGGTTGGTCAGTAATTTAAGAGCTGACAATAGTCGCCCCGGGGCTAAATCGGATTCGAGAGGATATTCTGCAAAGTCCATATGGGATTTCAGGACGGACGTGAGTACGGAAGCATAAATCCCGGCCGTGTCGGCCAATCCCTTTTCAAAAAGCGTTTACCGCGAGGAAATAAAAACCGTCGGCCGGCGGTGGAACGAAAACGGGGAAAAATGTTAAGTCCGTCAGAACGTTGGGAGAGATAAGAGTGCCGGCTTAATTGATCGGTAGGATGGCTATATATAAATGGAGGAGGGTGGGCAGGATGGAAGGGTTAAAAGGAGGGACGGGTAGGAAATGGGACGAGGTTGTCACTGTCTGTCACAACCCACCTTTCACACACACACCTTCCGTTATTCGCATGGATTTAAAAACAAAATTTCAATTATTTTATGTTTGAACATTCAAAGAGGAACTGGCAGTAAATCAACAAATATCGGTATCGCAATTTTTAAATAAGTAAAAATCATATATACGAGCTCGAAGTAAACTACGAATGTTTCCTCGTTTTAATGAAAACATTTCCTTTCGCACGTCACAAAATATTGATCTAATAGAACGTACAAAATTAACTAGACGTAGAAGAACGTGCAAAAGCTGGGTTGCACTCAAATTTAAAAGAAATGGAAACCAGCATGATTGATAATTGGCAAAGGGAGAAAAGTGTAGGCAGTGACAGACTTTTGTATTTCTGCGCGCAAAGATTACAGCAGACGCTGACTACAGCCAAAAAATCAGAAAGCAATGATGATAAAAAAGTTAAGAGCAGAGACATCACAGATCCGCATAGTTAAAGCAATGGTATTCACAGTAGTAACTTATGGCTGCTAGAGCTGGACCGGTAGGCTGAGCGAAGACACATGCTTTTGAACTGTGCTGTTCGAGAAAAATTCTGAGAATGCCTTGGACTGCAAAGATGATCAAACCTGCCATACTCCAGGAAATAAAGCAAGACTGCTTACTCGAGGGAATAATATTACTGGTAAAACTAATTTGGCCATATAGTGAGAAGACACGATACCCTGGAGAAGAAGATGACGATAGGGAAAATGAAAGGTAAAAGGAAGAGAGGCCGACCAAGGGTAAAATGTATGGACGATATTCTGGAGGTGACTGTCACAACCATGGAGGTGTCGGCCAACAGGAAGCTCATGCGTGAACCGGTCTATGAAACAGAAAAATTAAACCAGAGGAAAATGTTTTAAATGTGAAACCGGCTGAAATAAAATAACAAATGAGCATATTTCATGCAAATGCAAACATCATTGGATAAGAGTTGCAAGTATAGCCGAGGTCACCCACAATTTTAATTTAAACAAACTGGAATGGCATTAGATTACATTGAAAAGGTGACTGAGGTGGCACAGATGACACATAATACTTGGACTACTGGATTTTCCTAGATATATCTCCTTATAAGTATTTAACAGAAAGAATATTTTATGTAAAGATACTAGGAGTTGAGTCATCCTTAACAGCCTTAGAACGGGTGTTTTTCAGGGCTCCGTGCTGGGTCCTACTCTATTTAACATATTTTTAACATTTAGGACATCAAATCGTCTTCAGACTTAGCACTACTCGCAGAGGACACGTTTGTACGAGTCTCTTACAGAATTGTTACCATATCAAAAGAACTAACTATAGAAAAATGTTTCGAAAATTCAAAAATTGGAGAATTACGTCAAATATGAATTTTTTTAGGCCTTTATCCATTTTAGATCATTATGGTGGTTAAATAACGTGACGTTCATTTGGACAAGAGATAAAATTTTGGGTTCCAGGTCGAGAAAAAATGCTCAGCTCTAGCATGAACGAAAAAACGTTTTCACACCAAAAAAATCTTATTGAAGTACAATGTAAACAAACTGGAATGGCATTAGATTACATTGAAAAGGTGACTGAGATGGCACAGATGACACATAATACTTGGACTACTGGATTGTCCTAGATATATCTCCTTATAAGTATTTGACAGAAAGAATATTTTATGTAAAGATACTAGGAGTTGAGTCATCCTTAACAGCCTTAGAACGGGTGTTTTTCAGGGCTCCGTGTTGGGTCCTACTCTATTTAACATATTTTTAACATTTAGGACATCAAATCGTCTTCAGACTTAGCACTATTCGCAGAGAACACGTTTGTACGAGTCTCTTACAGAATTGTTACCATATCAAAAGAACTAACTATAGAAAAATGTTTCGAAAGTTCAAAAATTGGAGAATTACGTCAAATATGAATTTTTTAGGCCTTTATCCATTTTAGATCATTATGGTGGTTAAATAACGTGACGTTCATTTGGACAAGAGATAAAATTTTGGGTTCCAGGTCGAGAAAAAATGCTCAGCTCTAGCATGAACGAAAAAACGTTTTCACACCAAAAAAATCTTATTGAAGTACAATGCATCTTCTGTATAGGCTAATATACGTGAACTTAATTATAAGCTTCAAGTTCAAAATAAAGCTTTAAAGAATAGCAGGAACTTTCCGAGTGAACCAGTGATCTAGTTAGTCTACAGAATCTTCGTTGACTCATAATATGAAATTGATTTATGGATGCCTTTTGTCGAGCTTTACGACAAAACCGGTGTTCAAAAAGGTTACTGAGATTTTGCTTGTCTTGTCATTAAAACCTCCTACCGGCCAAACTTCTGTGAGAATTTTTCCCCTAGCAATAAATACAACAGTACGATAAATTTCAGCTGCCTTCAGTTAATTAAGCAGGATTAAAATAGTAGGTAAAAATGAGCTTTTCGGTTCCACGAAAGGGCCTGACGGTAAAAGTTAAGTCGACAACGGATCAGGTAGCAAAATTCAGGTAAGTAAACCCCAATAGGAAGACGCACCAAGTTTTCGACCTGCAAACAGTCCGGCTCAAGATTTACCCCCTGGACTTTAATTCTGCCAGGAACTGTTATGGCAGTGTAAAACCATCCAGAAGTTCACAAGACAGAAAAACTGTACAAAATTCTTGTCTTGTTTTTTTCATTTCAAACTAGCAATCTAGCCTCATAATCACATTTATTTTTATTGATGGCTACATGTTAAAACACTAACATTTCCATCTAGAACATTACAGTCAAATAACAATAAAAACAAATGTAGACAATAGAAAAGGTGGACGTTCCTAGTTTGAGAAGGAATAATATTTTCCTTTGTATAAATTAAATACTTTATTAATTACTATTACATTTTTATTGTATACTGAGTGTGATTTTCACATGAATAAATAGAAACGAGGGAGGTAATGATTCTTCTAATAAAAAATAAATATTAGTTATGATTCAATTAATTAAGGTTTTTAATTGAAATAAAAGTCAGTGTCACGAGCGGGATGGATTGAAAAATGGCAAAAAGGACGGAAAATTTAAAAAAGTGGGGTTGCGATGGGAAGTACGTGTCCGAGTGGATCGAAGTCACGATAGCTCAAGTGGTAGAGTAGCGGCGTAACTAGCCGAAGGTTGTGGGTTCGAATCCCGCTCGTGTCACTTTTTTATCTCAACTAAAAACCTTAATTAATTGAATGATATTAATTGGTCAAGCGGACCATGAAAACTAGTGAATTTATTAGTTATGATGTGAGGAAAACTTTTATGAAAAGAACTATAGCCAAATTTATTTTTGGAATTATTTTATTCGTACCCTATACTATATTTGCAACATGTTCAAATATGAACACAAAATGGTGTTTTCACAGTACCAAACTGCAAGCACTGCCCCTGAAAGACACATGCCATCAGAAGCAACCAATGCTGGCACTCATTGTCAGGGATAAAGGGTCAAGACCTCGAGGCAATCGTCGATTAAGGCGACGTGGTGGGTTCGAGAGGTGTGTGAAACTTAGAATCGGGAACGGATCAGCTAGTAGCCAAAAATAACGTTAAGTTCGTTGTGTAAGGTAAGTGACAAGTAGCTTTGACGATTTGTCTGAGGACTTTTGATTAGAAGGGTTATGCGCTGGATGTTGGATGACTTGACAGAACCCCACAGTTCCATTCTGTGCGTCCAAAGTGGTTTTCGTATTTGTCCAAGCTTTCGTAAGTCTTGTATGGGAATTACACGTCAGTCTGCTGTCTTGATATTGACCTTAGTATCTGACTTGATTGACTCAGTATATCTTTGTCGTACGTGTGATCAACGTACACTGAGTACATTTTTCTTCCTTCGCCTTGTCCTCCACTTTTTGTACCAGTCTTCGATAAGCTCAAGGTGTTCTTGGATGTAGAACGTAGCTTGGATAGGATTTGAGTAAGAGTAAAAAATTGTTGTATCGTCCGCGTATTAAAGCGTATACGTAGGTCAGATCAGCAGTAGATATAATATAAGGTATGGGACCAACAATGCTCCCTTGTAAAACGCCGGCTTGTATCTGCCTTACTTCCAGTACTCGTTGCTGCACCTCACTCTGAAGCAGCGGTCTGTTAGGTAGGATTTCAGGATAAGATAATCCGGAATGCAGGAATGCTGAGATCGTCGTGGAACGAGAGGTGAATTTGACGATTTGTCTGAGGACTTTTGATTATAAGGATTGCATGAGTTGGATGTTAGCATGTCTTAGCAGAACTCCACAGTTCCACAACTGTGTATGTATGTCCTAAGTGGCTGCAGTAAAGTCTTGTATAACGTTAGTTGATTCTTTACGGTCAAGACTTATTTTGGTCTTAGGAGCCTTCGTAGTTGCCCAAGTCTTCTGTTGTCTTTTATTTTTTGAGTGGGGATTCTACGTCTGTTCTCTTTGTATAGTCCTAGGTATTTGACTTAAGTGGAAGTCGGTATCTCTGATTGCCAATGTAAATTGGAGGGCAAAAATTTTTCAATGTGAACCTACACTAAGTATATTTCCTTCATTCAGTCTTGTCCTCAACTTTTTGCACCAGTCTACAAATAAATTCAAGGCGTTCTTGGTTGTTGGAGGTATCTTGGATTGGATTCGTGTCAGAGAACAGAATTGCGGTATCGTCCGCATAGGTTGTGATATTGGTATTGGGGTGTGATCGGTGAGCATTACAGATGATATAAAGGGTGGGACCAAGAATGCTCCCTTGTGGGACGCCGGCTCGTATCGGTCTGTTTTCCGAGAACTCGTTGCCAAACCTCACTCTGAAATGAGGGAGTTTTTTCAATGTCTGTTAGGTAGGAGCTCAGGATAAGATAATAAGCGCTTAATAAACCATACCCAGGTGCCGACCTTATCAAAAGTTTGTGCTACACCTAGGAAGCACCCAAATAATACTCTTTTTTTCTTAAGAGTAATGAGATACCGTCAACCCTGAAACCTTGTTGGAAGATGACAGAAGCCAAACTGGTGAGAAGGAATAATTTTATAAGTATCTAGGATGGATATTACGCACTTTAAAAGGAATCTTTCACCGATTTTGGCCAAGTTCATAAATTGATTTTTTAAAATTTTTCCTGTGAATCTTTGAACTTCAATAACAAGATCTGTTTTACAATTAGCTTATGTTCATTATGAAACCCAAGCGAAAAATGAAGATTAAACTGGGAAATATAAGTATTGAAAGGAATTATGACCACCAATTTTATGGAAAAGAACAACAAAGAAAATGTAATATGCACTTATCTAATATCAAAATCGAACTAGTCCAACAAGCATTTTACAGCACAAAAATTGCTTGGGTAGTGAATTTAACTATTGATTGCAAGGAAGTTATTATCCTTCAACTTTATTTCACTGTGATAAAAAACTAACAAAAGTCCTAATATTTTTGAGCTCTTTTTGTAAACCAAATATTTTCCTTGAGAAGTTTGATTTTGGCCAGGGAAAATTAAATTAAGAGGACTTAGAAATAAATGATGGCCATAACAATTTTGTCTTTCGGATATTTTTATCTTTGTGACTTATAACCTTTTCACTAGTTGTATATTTTTACGGGAGATCGCGGTAGTCGAGTTAAGGCGTCCGACTCGTATTTGCTACGCTATCGTTCCTGGGTTCGAATCCAGGCACACACCATGGCTTTTTTAATTGATAATAATATGAAAAACGTATTGTTAAGTGTTTGATCCCTCGTCCGCTACACCCAACGTAGATGGACGTTATAATTGTATGTGCGTTTATGTAATTTTTGTACGTTTTATTTTTATGTATGGGATTTTTCACAGGAATTGAATGAACTTTATTTTCCCTATTAAAAATAGTTATTTTGTAAGAAGACTCTTTTTTATGAAGGTTGGAAAATGCATTAATGTAATTGGAAAAGTATTAAAAATGAAAGCCAGATATATTTTGATATGTTCACCGCAGAATTTTTCCATTTCAGATATAATTTTGTTGTACCTTCTGCCTTTAAATAAAAGCTTTTACAGTGAATGATTTTTTTTTCAGATGAAAATATTCGAAAAAGTTTTACGTGTGTGTGAGTGAAAAGGCCAAATTGAAGCGTTTTATTCAAGGAAATTCACTAAAAGTTGAAGGGCGAGGGGGAAAAACGGCAAAAAAAAGTAAATTGCTGAAGGCTATAAATTAGACTTTTCCCTATCACATTTTTAGATTTTCCCCTCCCCGATCCGTTTCACATTCGGCCTGGTCGGAATCGTAAATAATGGAAAACTGACATGGGAAACAAATCCGAGTTAGACTGGAGGGAGGAGATGAAAGTGGTCGCGTACACAATTTACTTCGACGGCCCAACCCCCCGGCCACCCGGGTGTACCTTTCGGGGGTCCGTCCTGCCGGAAGTTGGCACGTGACGAGATCGATCAACATCCGGTTTTCCATCTACGGGAGGTAAATACGCCTCCTTTTGGCCCTCGTTTCATTCCTTCGCTCACACCTCTCGGCTTGACTCTTTTCCCATCGGTATTGAAAAATGCACGGATTCTATATCAAATCGATCCGACTCCGCGCTCTCCTGAGACTTAATAGCCTAAAATTACCCCAGTTCTTTAGGACTTTTAGCCTGTTCAACTTACAACTAAACTGACACATCTTAAATTAAAATGGCTGTATTTCGATTTATGGATCAATTTGGTTGGCTCAAAACAGCGAGAACAAGCGGTCCGTAATGATCGGAAACAATTAAACTACAGCTTTACCTCCTTCTCAAGATAAAACTTAAAAAAAGTTTTCTTCTAAACTTATTTAGTATTTAATTTGTTGGGTCGTAAGGAGCGGTCCAGAATGAGGTAGTTTAGAAAAACACCTTTTTCATTGTTTTGCCGACGTTTCAACTTTTATTCGGGTCATCTTCAGTATGCACTGAAATGTGGTGGTATTCTTCTAGTGTCATATTGGTTTTGTGCGAAACTGTTGCGACATCATAAAATCTGTATGACACCACAAGAATACCACCACACTTTATGCTCTGAAGATGACCCGAATAAAGGCCGAAACGTCAACAAAAATGAAAAATGTGTAGAGATTAGTGACCGTTAATCGATAGTAATTCAGATATCGTGAGATGCGGTCCGGTGTGATGTAGGTTTCAGAAAAACATTTTCTTTATCGTGCCAACGTTTCGATCTTTTATTGAAATCATCTTCAGGGCTCAAAGTGTTGTCTTCTGTGTAATTGTGCCATCCTTGTGTGTCGTGTTGAGAGTGCCAGTGAGATATTCACAAGAATGGCACAATTACGCAGAAAACAAACACTTTGACCACTGAAGATGATCTCAATAAAAGATCGAAACGTTGGCACGATAAAGAAAATGTTTTTCTGAAACCTACATCACACCCGACCACATCTCACGATATCTGAATTAAAAATGAAAAAGGTTTTTTCTAAATCACCTTATTCTTGACCGCTCCTCACGACTCCAAACAATTATTGAACAACGGGTCACTAAAAAGCACACTTTTTGGTATTGTTTATGAGAAAGTAGGTTGGCCTAAAACAAAGAGATCAAGCGGACCGTAATGATCGGAAACAACCAAACAACAGCTTCCCCTCCCTCTCAAGATAAAACACCAAAAAAAGTTTATCCAACCTACTTCCTTGTAAACAATACAGGAATGAGGTAATTTAGAAAACGCCTTTTTCATTTTTTTGCCGACGTTTCGACATTTATTTGGGTCATCTTCAGTATGCCCTGAAGTGTGGCTCTGGTGTCATAATGGTTTTATGTGATATTGTTGCGACATCACAAAACCTAAGACACCAAAAGAATATCACCACACTTCAGGGCATCTGAAGATGACCCGAATAAACGTCGAAACGTCGACAAAAAAAATGAAAAAGGTGTTTTCCTAAATTACCTCATTCTTGTATAGTTTGCAAGGAAGTAGGTTGGAAAAACATTACAAAGTACACATATTTAAAAATATCCGTATTGACTCCAGAGATAATGAAAACAAGCAAAAATGATCGGAAACGACCTAACCAGAGGGCATCAGCCCGCTGACCTCAAGAAGTTAGTCATCAACTCATGACATGTTATGAAGTTCAATAATTTTTTAAATCACGCAACACGAATTTGATGTAAAATGTAACTATTTATTAATGCTGGAAAAGGATGATAAGCCGAGTGCCTATGAATGTGATAACATTATCGATTAAGTGAAACTGTTTAGCAATATTTTAAAAATTATTGAAAAACTGTGCTAAAGCTTTAGTAATATTAATTATTAATTAATTTGGAGTAAATTCCTACTAATTTTGAACGTTAAAAAATCTTCACTAATGTTGTAAAATGTGTTCAGAACATGATCTGATTGTGAGACTATAGTTTGGACATTTTCAATCATGTTTTAATGTTGCAGTTTTAAACTAACTTTTATCTTCTTGTAAAATGTAAATAATACTAAAAAAAGTTGAGAAGATAAACTTTTTCTGCATTTCACCCTGAAGATTCTCGTTGTTTTGAGCTAGCATACATCCTCGCAGACAATATCAAAAAAAGTTTTTAGTGACCTGTTGTTTAATAATTTTTGGGATTCGTAAGGAGCGGTCAAGAATGAGGTAATATAGAAAAACACCTTTTTCATTTTTTTGCCAACGTTTCGAACTTTATTCGGGTCATCTTCAGGGCATAAAGTGTGATGCTATTCTTGTGGTGTCATATTGCTGTCACAACACTTTCACACAAAACCTATATGACACCACAAGAATAGCACCACAATGCCCCGAAGATGACCCGAATAAAGGTCGAAACGTCGGCAAAAATATGAAAAAGGTGTTTTTCTAAACTACCTCATTAATGACCGCTCCTCTCGAGTTCAATAATTAAAAAAAAAGAAAAAATCTGTGTAAATTTATAGCAGCAATTTTAAATTCCAAAGTAACGGGGTTGGAAACTGCATTGGAGATTTTTTTCGTACAATTTGGTTTACTTGCTGGGTTAGCCAGACACGTTTCGCCTTCTCGCCATCTTCAATCCGGTATCCAAGACCAAATTCAGGTCATCATCCCAAAATAATTCCTGCCTTACAAAAAGGTCTGCGGCGGGATGGACATTAAAAAAATATATATAGCAAAAAATTTGCGACCCGATATGAGAATTATATACAAATACAGTAGGGAATCTTAAGAGTACCCTATTCCGATTTTTGGAGGAAACCAGGATAATTTTTTAGTATATCGATTTTTTTATTGCAGGTAATATTATTGTATATACATTTAACAAGTTATTATTGATAGATGTATTCTTTGTTAACGGTTACGTTAGAATGTATTTATATGCGTGAATGTATGTAGTAGAAGAGCGTCCGGAATATCAGAACCCAACCGACTCCAAAGGATAATATCGACCAAATCTTCAATGTTGGGTATCCAATACCAAATTCAGGTCATTACACCAAAACAATTCATGGATTACAAAAAGGTTAGGATGGACATTATAAAAAACTACATACAAAAAATTTGCTACTCGTTATGAGAAATGTGCTCAAATCGAATCTTACGAGTCCTGCATTCCGAGTTTTGAAAAAACAGAGGTATTTTTGAATATATAAATTTTTTTAAATGAAGGTAGTCTTAATATTGTATATATGTTTAACAAGTTTGTTGATAGATGCATTCTTAGTTAACTGTTTCGTTAGAATGTATTTATATGCGTGAATGTATGTAGTACAAGAGGTGCCCAAGACCAAATTACAGGTTCATCACCCGAAAATAATTCCTGCTTTACAAAAAAGTCTGCGGGATGGGCATAAAAAAAAACTATAAAAAAATTGCTACCCAATATGAGAATTATGGTCAAATATAACAGCGAGTCCTAGGAGTACCCTATTCCGATTTTTGGAGGAAACCAGGATAATTTTTTAGTATATCGATTTTTTTATTGCAGGTAATATTATTGTATATACATTTAACAAGTTGGTTGATAGATGCATTCTTAGTTAACTGTTTCGTTAGAATGTATTTATATGCGTGAATGTATGTAGTACAAGAGGTACCCAAGACCAAATTACAGGTTCATCTCCCGAAAATAATTCCTGCTTTACAAAAAGGTCTGCTAGGGATGGACGTTAAACAAGTTATATACATATATGAGAAATATGCTCAAATACAGCATCGAATCGAAAGGTCCCTCATTCCAATTTTTGAAGGTAATCTTAATATTGTAAATACGTTTAACAAGTTTGTCGATAGACGCATTCTTAGTTAAATAGTGTTATTCTTAGTTAGAATGTACTTATATGCGTGAATGTATGTAGTACAAGAGAGTCTGGAATATCAGAACCCAATCAACTCTAAATTATCGTAACGACCAAATAATCCTCAATGTTGGGTATCCAAGAGCAAAGACGTTCTCATGACATGAATCCTATGGAACACTTATGATGAAGAGATGAGGCAGACAACGTTCGCCGCCTCCAAAAAGCGTTGAAAAGCTTTAACCCAATAAACGAAGATCGTTCTGTTTCAAAAGACGAAATCTGATGCCTTTGAGACTTTTAGGGTTTCCACGAGGCCAGAGGAAAAATGCGTGTTATTAAAGAAGAAATCTAGTAATAAATTGTTCTGAATTGATTTTGGTGAATTTTCTTTCAAACCATTATAATGTATTGTATTAAAATTCATGAATTTCTGATCTCGTTTGTAACTAATACAACCATAAAAAATATATGCAGTTTGAATTACAAAAGAAAATAAGAGTGTCAGGTTTTTGCCTTTGTATGTATTTCATCCATTTTATCCAAAGCTGTATTAAGTTGGTTCGATTCACTTCCATTTTGTTAATGATATTCGTTTAACGTTGATTTATTTATTAAGGTTCGTGTAAAAATTGGATGGACAGCCGTGTTACCAGTTGTCAATAATAAGCATGACCCCTTTCCGAATCGATAATGTCACATCAGACGGCCAAATGGGCAATCCAAACCCCGGCCGGCCATTAAATTTGTTGTATTATTTGTTATTTACAACCGGCCGATGAAACTCTGGACTGGACGTTATAAATTTCGAGACCGAAAGTGCATGTAATACAGGATGAAAATGTTGTACGATGCAATCGGGCCATTTTGAAATTGATTTACACGACCTCAACCCGGATTAACAATTGAAAAACGTGATTGAGACTAAAAAAGGTTATTTTACGGATGGGATTTCTCCTGAATCATTTCGCATGTACGATTCGACCTACTACTAATTGAAATTAGACCACGCCCTGGTGCATCCCGTTCAATGGGAAAACCACACATGCCCACATACAATTTACGCGTTTTGTTTTTCTTTTTGTCTGTCTCTCTACATTGAAGTCAATAGGGTTCAACTGTCGGCTCTAAGATACGACCTTTCAAAATTAGAGGTCGACACGTTCCACCTCAGTCCACACACCCACACCATTAACATTCTCATCCATTCTCCGTCCGACTCGTCAAAGAAAAATATATTCACATTCGTTTGTCCGATGACTCTCATGATGATTCCTTTCAATCGATCGCCTACACGGATACCCATCACGGTTTCTTTATCAAACGTGCTTCCTCCGTGAAAACATTTCTATTTTATACTCTTCGCTCGTGCCGGAATCCCGGGGGTAACGACCTATCGGACAACGCGCGTTTTCCTCAATAAATAATAATTACAAAAAAAATCATTATCGAACATCAAGTCGTATGTACACTTTTTGTCAGCACGTGGAAAAGACAATAATCCATTCAGTTGAAATTGGTTATTCGTTACGACCAATAAAATTAAAATAAACAAAAGTTTATTTTTACAAATATCGACAAGTTGATTACAGATTTTTTCATTGCGAGTTTTTTTATAATTAATTTTTATGCCTGATATGTAGTTTGCAATGCAAACAAGCAAGGATTGGATTAGATAAAGCGTTCTAAAAAAACCTTTCATTTACTATTGAGACTATTGGTATTTCAGAATCTCCTCTTTAAAAAGTCGCTATAATTCTTTGTTGATTTACATCTCTGTTAAGCAGTTTTCATTAAATTTAATTGAGGAAAAAGCACTGAAAATCAAGGAAGCACTGGGCAATTATAGGTATTTCAGCATCTTTTTTTAAAACAGCCCTATACTTTTTTATTGTTTGTTGATTTACATCTCTGTTAATTAGTTTTCATTAACTTTAATTGGGGAAAAAGCACTGGGAAACTAAAAGTATTTCAGAATTTCTTTTTAAAAAGTCGCTGTACTTTTTTATTCTTTGTTGATTAAAAACTCTGTTAAGCAGTTTTCATTAACTTTAATTACGGAAAAAGTACTGAAAATCAAGGAAGCACTGGGCAACTATAGATATTTCAGCATCCTTTTTTTAAAACATCGCTATACTTTTTTTATTCTTTGTTGATTAAAATCTCTGGTAAGCAGTTTTCATTAAATTTAATTGAGGAAAAAGCACTGAAAATCAAGGAAGCACTGGGAAACCAAATGTATTTCAGAATCTCTTCCTTAAAAAACCGCTATACTTTTTTATTGTTTGTTGATTTACATCCCTGTTAATTAGTTTTCATTAACTTTAATTGGGGAAAAAGCACTGGGAAACTAAAGGTATTTCAGAATTTCTTTTTAAAAAGTCGCTGTACTTTTTTATTCCTTGTTGATTTATATCTCTGCTAAGCAGTTTTCATTAACTTTAATTACGGAAAAAGTACTGAAAATCAAGGAAGCACTGGGCAACTATAGGTATTTCAGAATCTCTTTTTAAAAAGTCGATATACTTTTTTATTCTTTGTTGATTTACATCTCTGTTAATTAGTTTTCATTAACTTTGATTGGGGAAAAAGCACTGGGAAACTAAAGGTATTTCAGAATCTCTTTTTAAAAAGTCGCTGTACTTTTTTATTCTTTGTTGATTAAAATCTCTGTTAAGCAGTTTTCATTAACTTTAATTACGGAAAAAGTACTGAAAATCAAGGAAGCACTGGGCAACTATAGGTATTTCAGCACCCTTTTTTTAAAACATCGCTATACTTTTTTTATTCTTTGTTGATTAAAATCTCTGTTAAGCAGTTTTCATTAATTTTAATTGGGAAAAAGCACTGAAAATCAAGGAAGCACAGGATTAAACAGAAGCCTTGTGAGAACTTTTTTTGTGAAAATTCTATGGCGACTATTGTTAATTCAGAATGCGTTTTTTTAATAACTTTTTTATTTTTTATTGACTTATATACCCTGCTACGCAGTTTTTCTTAAGTTTAATTGGAGAAAAAGCACAAGAAATCTAGCAAGCAATGAAGCACTGGATTAGAGAAAGCCCGGCGAGAAACGTTATTTTATAAAATGATTATTACAACTGTTGGAATTCAGAATCTATTTTTAATAAATCGCTAAACCTTTTTTAATTCTTTGTTGATTTACATCCCTGTTACGCGCAGTTTTCCTTAAGCTTAATTGTGGAAAGAACTGGAAATCAAGCAAGCAATCAAGGACCCACTGGATTAGATAGAGCATTGTAAGAAACGAGTCCTGAAATTATTATTGTAACTATTCGTAATTCAGATTGACTTTAAAGAAAATCACTATAGTTTTTATTCATTATTTATTTCTATCCGTGCTACGTAGTTTTTCTTAAGCTTAATTAGAAAAAAAAGCAGTAGAAAGTCAAATATGCAATCGAGGTAGCAGTGGATTAGACAAAGCCTTGAGAGAAACGAACACTTTTTCTAAAGCAGGGCTGTCAGAAGGAACCTGTTTTATCGAAGGGAAAAAGTTAACAAAATGCTGCCAAAACAACTTGTTTTATATGTGGTTCATGTTCAGTGCTATTTAACAGCAACTTATCCTCCACCTTAATATGACTCTTTTTTCCTTTTGACTTCTGAAACAAGTTTAATGTTGTATATCTTGATCTTGGATATAATGATCTAGATTTTTCCTTCGTACACAATATTTTGTGTAAATGTTTGTTTAAGATTTAGCTCATAATAAAGTTTATCTATCAATCTAGATGTGTCTTTTACATGTTAGACCGATATATAATCTTGTTCGGCGATCAAAATAACAATTCAAAAGCACCCCCAGCCAATTAAGCCAAGCAACTTTAAACAATCAAATTAATTATGACTTTACAGCTGGGAACTTGTTCTGTTTATCCGCGCTGTCTTGGTCTGTCAGATTATTTTCGACTTTTCGCCATTATCAGTGGTGTGTAATTAATTTAAACACTTAAGATTTTGTTTCTCCTACAAATCGATCTCATATACTGAGAAAGAAGAATGAAACAGCAAGGCAATATTTCAGTTTATTCTTGACCTTTCGATTCCAGCGGAAAGATTGATCTCAAAAACTCAGATCGTCTATGTAATAAAACTAAAATGGGATTGCCACTAATAAGACTTGGGAAATTGTTTTCCTGGAGACTGCTAAAAATGAATGTGGGGTAACACATCCTATGTTTAGAAGTTCTTTCTGAGCTGGTCCTTTGATGCATAGTTTCGTATGCTGATGTCCTGGTGTACCAGTAAACCAAGGATATATTTTAACCCATTTTTTGACGGATTTAATCTTTTGGAAATTTTATATAGCGCAAAAGGGTTCGGGGTCAACTTGGCCATAGGTATCCTGATCGAATTTTCCTTAATAAATTAACCTCGGCTGGGTACTGCCCTGGTACCCATTTCCAGATGATTGTGCACATTCGATAAAACGTTAACTTAACACAAACTGGTTGCATCAAACTACTTGTCAATCAACATTAATAAAACTTCATTAAGACGTTTTTACATTATAAATCATTCATTATTTTTATCAGATCCCAAAGCTTTTATTAAGGGCTTTTGGATGCATCCTTCTGCCTTTCTCCTCAGCCTGCATAGGACTTCGCACTAATATAAGTCATGTTCCGCTGTATCTTCTTGCTGTTAACAGTATCCAGTTAGCGGTCCTTTGATCTTGTATTTTAACCCATTGTTTGACGGATCTAATCTTCAGGAAATTTGCGCAAAAGGTTCAGGTGCCGACTTGGTCATAGGTGCCCTGATCGAACTTTCCTTAGCAAATTGTGCACATTCGATAAAAAGTTAACACAAACTGAATGC
The DNA here is from genome assembly GCF_000648675.2 of Cimex lectularius. Classification (NCBI taxonomy): domain Eukaryota; kingdom Metazoa; phylum Arthropoda; class Insecta; order Hemiptera; family Cimicidae; genus Cimex; species Cimex lectularius. The sequence continues at coordinate 54,904 of NW_019392738.1, forward strand.
ATCAAACTACTTGTCAATCAACATTAATAAAACTTCATTACGACGTTTTTACATTATAAACCATTCATTATTTTTATCAGATCCCTAAGGTTTTATTAAGGGCTTTTGGATGCATCCTTCAGCCCTTCTCCTCAGCCTGCATAGGACTTGGCACCAACGTAAGTCATGTTTCGCTGTTTCTTCTTGCTGTTAATAGTATCCAGTTAGCGGTCCTTTCATATATTTTAACGCATTGTTTGATGGATCAAATTGGGAAATTTGCGCAAAAGGGTTCAGGTGTACTACTTGGTCGTAGGTGCCCTGATCGAAATTTCCTCGGCAAATGTATCGGCCACTTCGTTGCCCCTCTGCCTTGGTACACAAATCTGGGTAATTTTACTTTTGAGTCCAATGTCTGACAAGGATTCGATGAAATCGCAAACCTATCTGACTTTTCTGCCGATTCGGAAGGTGCCTTCAGTGTCGCCTGGTCGTACGAGCAGATGGCTATTCTTGTTATGGTAATTATCCAGCGTTTTGATCTCTCTGGAAAATGGTGGTAGGATTTGGTGTGTACAAGTTTGATCCGATTGAGCTAAAAAATTTGAAATAATTGATAAAGGAGGACTTTACTCCTCTTATAGGGTGTGGTGAATAGGGTCTAGACTCTAGAGGGTATCAATAATTTTAAATAGTTTACCTCAAGTTCTTTTTGAATTGCTGGGTGCAGTTCATAATAAAATAAGTGATGAGATAACCATCAAAAATTTGCCTTTATTTTTTGCTTATAAACCACTAGCTTGACTTTACAAAAGACAAAACGGACTCAAAACCGTCATACATTTTCATCGATTACTTTTGTCATTTTAGACTATATATCTTCTTTCTTCCCTTGTAGGAAACAAAAAAAAACTATCGTGTCGTAACAAAAACAGAATTTTATCATCTTTAATTTCCTAATCCTTGACTCGATTACATCTATTGTAATGAAAAGTCAATCGAGGACTAGTTGGACAATGAATTCCAATCCTTTGTGATTCCTTCTTCTTAAGCTTTGAGCATTTTACCCCCCCCCCTCCTTTTATTTAATGATGGAAAGCGGGAACAGATTGAATGATTGATGGTGGACTTGTCAACATCAGACGTTTTGAAGAATGATGTCTGAGAAAACCTTTTTAAACGAGTCTCCTAATACACAAAGCCGAATATCACCATTTATTCATATTTAATTTCAACATTTACACCCTCCAGGGTCACCCGGGTGATTGATAAGACTCAAGACTCGTAGGAGAAAATGAACTGGAGTGAACTTCAGCCCTGGAATCGGCGGGCTGAGGTGGTTGCGGTCTGGGTTTAACAACAAAACCCTGGAGTAATAGGCCCTGTAATAAAGTCCCTTCTATCGTAACACTAAACGTGAGACGCAATCAAAGGCTTCTTTATTGTTTGTTCTTTGAAAGGGTTGTCATAAAACGGCAAACAGAAAAATTATACGGTCGTACTAAGTTAAGACAACAAATAAAAAAAAAGTATATGAGTACTTACGTTCAAATCTTTCGGGTTTGAACTGGTTTGGAAAAAGCAATGTTCACTGAAGAAACGCGATTCTATAGGATCACTCATGCAAAGATAAACGGCCCGGTTAAAATTTAAAACGCTTGCTAATTAGTTTTAAGAAACTATGGGCACAACTAAAAATGAACGTTTTCAAACAAATACCTGCTCTACATGAAATATTTATTCTAATTAATTATTTTTTAAATCCAAGGTTGTTTGAGTTGGAAAATTAGTGTCATGAGGGGGATTGGAACCCACGACCTTCGGTTCAATACGCCGCTGCTCGAAACGCTTGTGCTATCATGACTTCGATCCCCTCGGACACCAACTCCCCATCTCAACCTACAACCGTTCGAATTTTCCCTCTTTTTGCCATATTACAAATGGCGTGTAGTCAGGATTCGATGATCAGCGAGTTATGAAGTGGCCGAGGGGATCGAAGTCACGATAGCTCAAGTGGTTAGAGTTGTTGTGGTTTGGCACTTACTGATGATGGAATTTCCATAAGGTATGCGGCTATTGCCATCGGAGGTTCCTACAAAATTCTGCAAGAGTTAAGACGTTAGAGGTTTTCGAGAAACTGAGTCCTACCATAGATGCCCGGTTCTGAAAGCCCTAGAGTAACAGAACCACAGGATGGCGAGTTTTGACTTCGAGAATTTTGCGAAACCGGCACCTTAATGTTTTTCAAGCGATTCCTCAGATCCAGGAAGTTCGAGGTGTCCAAATTTCTGAACACAAGAGGATCAGAATTGACCAGAACACAGAGTTGCACGGCTCGACTTTGGTCAAGAACACAGCCACTGGTCATTGGACGATTGGTCTGCTGTACTTTTTACAGATGACAGTAGATTGCCTCTACGGTTTCCAGATGGGCGTGAAAGAGAGTGCAGAAGGCGAAATGAAAGGTACGAAGCTTGTAATTTTTCCCAGAGCCAACATTTTCAACGCATATCAGTGGTGTGGGCGGGAATTTTAATGGAGAGTCGCACAGAGTTGGTTGTTGTTCATGGAGGGTCTTTGACGGCCAACCGCTATGTGGATGGAATTTTGTAACATCATGCGTTGCATGCCTACTCTCGATGAAATCAGCGCCAATCCTCTTCTACTGCATGATAATCCCCTTCCACATGTCGCTGGCACAATACAAACGTACCTTCAACAGCATAACATCAGGGTCTTAGCCATGCCAGCCCGTTCTCCAGACTTGAACCCCGTCGAACATTTAAGGAATAACCTCAAAAGACGAATAAGAGGACGTCCATCACTTCCTGATACACGCCACGACCTTCAAAGGACTCTTCGTGAAGAATGGGCTAACATACAGCAAAGAGACATTTCCCAACTGGTAGAAAATTTGTCGAGACATCTTCTAGATGTAATTTAGGCAAAATGAGGAAATACGCGATATTGAAATGCTAACTAAAAATCTAATTAAAGCAAGTTTTATCTACCTTTTTAGGCAAATACTTAAAAAACGTGAAACTTTGTTTAATATGTACAAATGAAGTTATATTACAAGTGGGTGGAATTTTATACCTGTCAGTGTATATAAATTTAAAAAATTTTAAATCGAACGAAGCATTTGGTTTTTGCAGTTGATTTTTTTAATCAAGAACAAAATAATTATACTCACGTGGGCCGAATGTAGTTTTTCGTGTTTTCGACGTTTCGGTTCCTGCTCGGGGATGCCTATCGAAAACGGACTCCTCTGAAGATACAAAAAAAAAAAAAAAAAAAAAAACATAAATTCCACGTTATATATTTAACATTTACACATTTTCCTACGTTGACTATTCGATCGTCTCCCTGGGGGTTTTTGTGTCCGTCCGGGGGGTGGATTTCCTGCGGTTTGATGAGAGGGTGGGGCGGTGGTGCTGCTCCGGCCCCGAACAAAAGGCCACCACCGGCACCGGGATGCGGCCCGACGGGAAGCCCCCCTGGCACTTGAGAAGCGTGGATCTGTTGCTGAAACAAGCCATAAGTCAAATCGCCAAGGAAAACATACTGACGAAGTCGGTCGAATAACTCACCAGTAACTGTTGTAGACCCTGTTGTTGCTGTTGCTAGAACAAATCGACTGGAGTTAAGATTGTGTATTTAAAACAAATTTAACATCAAATATCGATCTAGGCATATCACAGGAAATAATATGTAAAAAAATATATGCTTACCCCTATGATGACGTTGAGTTCGTTCACTGTCACTTGTTTCGCCCTTTCCACTGCCGAGGCTACCTGCTGCTGGTGCTAAAATTCAACAAAATATCGATATGCGTAGTGATTAGTGACCGTTAGACGATGATTATTCGGAGATCGTGAGATGCGGTCTGGTGTGGCGTAGGTTTTAGAAAAACATTTTCTTTAACGTGCCAACGTTTCGATCTTTTTCAATTAATTAAGGTTTTTAGTTGAGATAAAAAAGTCAGTGTTACGAGCGGATTCGAACCCACGATCTTCGGCTAGACACGCCGCTACTCTACTACTTGAGCTATCGTGACCTCGATCCACTCGGACAGTAACTTCCCATCTCAACCACACCTTTTGATTTTTCCCTCGTTTTTGTCATTTTTCAAATGTCGTGTAATCTATTTGATTCTCGGCGACAAATGAAATGGCCACGGAGAGCTTTAGTGAAGTGATACTTCATTTTAAACTTATTCAATTCACTAGTTTCGTGTTCCGCTTGACCAATTAATATATTACAATTAATTAAGGTTTTCAGTTGAGATAAAAAAGTCAATGGCACGAGCGGGATTCGAACCCACGATCTCCGGCTAGATACGTCACTGCTCTACCACTTGAGCTATCGTGCCTTCTATCCATTCGGACACTAACTTCCCATCTCAACTCCTTTTGAATTTTCCCTCCCTTTTTGCCATTTTTCAAATTATCTCAACCAAAAACCGAAATATCGATATATCGTTGCCATCCTTAATCATCAGGGCTTATATTCTTTTTCCATTACGAAAAACATTGATACAATTAATTAAGGTTTTTAGTTGAGATAAAAAAGTCAGTGTCACGAGCGGGATTCGAACCCACGACCTTCGGCTAGATACGCCGCTGCTCAACCACTTGTGCTATCGTGACTTCGACCCACTCGGACACTAACTTCCCTTCTAAACGCCACCTTTTGAACTTTCCTCCTTTTTGCCATTTTTTTTTATCTCAACTAAAAACCTTAATTAATTGAAAGATATTGATTGGTCAACCGGACCACGAAAACTAGTAAATTTAATAAGTTAAAATGAAGTATATCTTCACTAAAGCTCTCCGAGACCATTTCATTTGTCGCCGAGAATCAAATAGATTGCACGACATTTGAAAAATTGCAAAAAGGAAGAAAAATTGCAAAAAGGATATCTCAACTAAAAATTAAATGAAAGATATTGATTGGTCAAGCGGACCATGAAAACTAGTGAGTTTCGATCTTTATTGAGATCATCTTCAGGGGTCAAAGTGTTTGTTTTCTGCGTAATTGTGCCATTCTTGTGAATATCTCACTGGCACTCTCAACACGACACATAAGAATCGCACAATTACGCAGAAAACAAACACTTTGAGCCCTGAAGATGATCTCAATAAAGTTCGAAACGTTGGTACGAAAAAGAAAATGTTTTTCAAAAGCCTACGTCACACCAGACCGCATCACGATCCCCGAATAATTAAAATATCGATATTTAACTTATTTTCAAAATAAACACTTAAAATATACCTCTTGAGCTAGGTAGGGAAGGAGCTGTCCTATAATAGTGTTCAAGCGTTTTGCAATCTCAGTCTGAAATAAATTAAACCAAATTTTATCTCAATTTTTATTACCAAATTTTAAAACAAATTTACCTGTTTGTGCATCTCTACGTTCAACCCGTATGACATTTCGTAGTACTGTAAAATAAATGTGTTTATAATTTGAAGTATAGCGTGAGACAATAATTTTAAACAATTTACCATTACATAATGCCTTTGCATTTCAGTCTTTTCACTGGCTAACTTTTCACATTCTAATTTCAGCCTGAAACAAAGGAAATGCTGAATTCACAAGAGTACGCAATTTTAAGAGTACGGGGTTCTTAAAAATAACATATTTTTAAATTTTATCAATAAACTAAAATTACACGGAAATAGTTTAAAAAATACCCTTGAATATATATATATATATTTTTTTTTACGAGGGTTCGCGACAACAGAGGTCATATAAACCCTCAGGGTGCCGGTGTTTTTGATAAAAAGCCCATTTGCAAGTATGACGGGTTCGAATGCAGGGCCGCTGGATTCGAACCCAGGACCTTTACCTTCCAGTGATGAGCGCCGTGTCAACGCCTAAACCGTTACAGCCACCGACGCCCCCCTGAATATATTAAAATAGATTAACTACAAACATGTTAAAAGCTTACAATAAATAATTTAAAGAAATGCGAATGCATAATAAATTGAAAATTGCTACGAAACCGCAAGCACAGCGCTTCTATTAATGAAGAGGGAATTTTAATTTTATAGAATTGCATTCAACAGTTAAACCACATGTTGCTTCTCCCGGGCCATTACACAATGGGGCTAATTTATTTATGAGCACGCGCAAGATCGAACCCTCATATGTTCCAACCTCATTAAGGGGCCGTTAAACGAATAAAAATAACATAAACGATATAACTTACGTGTGATACTGAGCCTGTAGAAAGTTGAACTCTTCTTTTATCCTTTCGCAAGATTCGGCTATTGTAAACTTCAGTTGGCCACCCTGCCCAGCTCCTCCCTGCAGAAAAGGAAACGGTAAATTATGTGTTTGCGAAATGCTAGAAGGAGAAATGAGAATGGGGGAGTTCACGGGGAGTGGCGATGATCAATCAGGGCCGGCTGATTGATGGTGATAGCCGGTGAACAATAGCAACGTTCAGAACTGTTCTCAACGGCTATTAAAACTCTTTCAAGGCAAGTTCTTCAATACAAGAAATAAAACTACAATATTTAAAAATATTCTTCAGTAAATGAGTATTTGTACCTTAAGAAGAACGATTTTTTTTACAAACCGTCGGCTTCCACCGATTTCGATGTTATTTAATATTTAGTTCATAGTTTAATTCCAATGCAATTAGACAAACAAGCTCATATTATGAAAAATATGGCTTCGAAAAAACAACGTTACAAGCTCAAAAAACTACAGATAAAATATTGCAATATTTCTCGTTATTGTCTATAGAAATTGAAAATATATTTATATAAAAACAGGTAGGTTAGAAAAACACCATTTTCATTTTTTTGCCGACGTTTCGACCTTTATTCGGGTCATCTTCAGTAAGCCCTTAAGTGTGGTGATGTTCTTCTGATGTCATATTGGTTTTGTGTGATATTGTTGCGACATCACAAAACCTATATGACACCACAAAAATAGCACACTTTATGCCCTGAAGATGACCCGAATAAAGTTCGAAACGTGGACAAAAAAGTGAAAAAGGTGTTTTTTCTAAATTATCTCATTCTCCAAACTGCATTGGAGATATTGTTTAATATCGTACAATGTGGTCATTAATAGGGCTGTGAAATATATGCATTTGCATATTTTTCCTGGTTAACTAAAATATCCAGTTTTAACAAACTGTATATGTTTTGAAGCATTGAAATCAATTTAAGCTATATTTATTTTGAATATTTGCGCATATATTGCCATAAATGCATATTTTTGCATAAGTGGGTTATAACTGCATATTTCTTTTACATATCCGGCATATCGGTATTTGGCACGTCAAATTTTAATGTTTCAGAGTAGNTTTTTCTTTTTTAATATTAGCAATGTGATGTTCCTCTTGCCACTGTTTCTCTTTCCAATTATGTGCTTTAATTTAATGTTTCCTTATTTTTTTCTCATGGCAGTTTTCGCATATTTTCAGTATTAAATTGCAGTTTTTACCAAATATATTTACATATATATGTGCATATTTGTCTGTTTTTATTGCATATAAATCACAGCCCTAGTCATTAACGATCGTTTTGGTCTGCCTACCAACCTTGATGGGCTAGCCAGGTTTCGGCTTCTCACCATCTTCAATGGTAGGAATCCAATACCAAATTACAGGTTCATCACCCCAAAATAATTCCTGCCTTATAAAAAGATCAGCGGCGGGATGGACATGAAAAAAAAATATATAGCTACCCGATATGAAAAATATGCTCAAATACAGCATCAAATCTTAGGGTCCCCCATTCCGATTTTTGAAAAAAAACAGAGGTATTTTTAAATATATACATTTTTTTTAATGAAGGTAATCTTAATATTGTATATACACTTAACAAGTTTGTTGATAGATGCATTGTTAGTATGCATAGTTAACTGTTTCGTTAGAATGTATTTATATGCGTGAATGTATGTAGTGCAAGAGCATCCAGAATATCATAACACAATCGACTCTAAATGATCGTAACGACCAAATCATCAATGTTGGGAATTCAATACCGTATTACAGGTTCATCACCCCAAAATAATTCCTGTCTGACAAAAAGGTCTGCGTAGGGATGGATGTTAAAAAAAGTTATATACATATATGAGAAATAAGCTCAAATACAGCATCGAATCTTAGAATCCCCCATTCCGATTTTTGAAGGTAATTTTAATATTGTAAATACGTTTAACAAGTTTGTTGATAGGCTCATTCTTAGTTAAATGGTTCGCTAGAATGTATGTATATGCGTGAATGTATATAATACAAGAGCATCAAAGGCGAAATGTCAAGAACCCTATCAACTATAAATTATCGCAATGACTAAATTATAAGAAAATTAGCAAAATCCAATCCTCAATGCTTTGGTCTTCAAAGGTAGGTTTACACATATCCTACCCAAATACAGTGCCCATTAAAAAACCGATCATCTGGTTTTTGAGCGAAAAAAATGGCCAACTTTGGAAAGTCATATTTTCTAAACCTTTTAAGTCACAGCCCTGCGCTACGTGTCATTTTCAGTCACTTAAAAGGCTGGGAAAATGTGCATTTCCAACGTTGGCCATTTTTTCAGCAAAAACCAGGTTTTTTTTCTTTTTTCGGATGGTCAGTGAGTACATTGGGTACATTAATAATCTGACACGCCGGGTTTAAAACGATAAAAACGCAGGCCTAACCAGCCCTAAAGACCTCAAACATACAGCCAAAAGTCGAGGAAAACTGTAAAGTCATGTAAAGTAAAGTCCACTGGACAATGGATTAAGGTCTGTAAAAATGGGCATATCAAAGAAGCAGATACCCGTAAAATGCCCCATGTGATCGTAAAGCTTTATCTTTTTATCCTTGTATGTAGAAAATCTATTAAAATAGCACAGACTCTTTCAGTGTGAAATTCATGGAATTAGTAGAAATTAAGGGATGGTTAGGGTAAGTAGAAATGATACGTTTTTTGCTTTTGTACTCTACGTAATAAAGTCGAAATTAATTTTTTAGTCCATTTTTGGGTTTTTCTACGACGTTTCTTCGTCTTCAGACCAACCACGCGAAGATAGGTAAATTATGAACGTCGTGAAGTTATATTGTACATTATAAAAACATTCTTCTTAATTCTATGGTAATTAGTATGTAGTAATGATAATACCAAATAATAATAATTTTCGGGGACCGCAGTGGCCGGTTTGAATTTGTCAAGCTAACGGCCCTGGGTTCAAATCCAGGCACAGGCTACGGATTTTTAATTGTGAATAATATGGAGAAAGGTAAAATGGCTTGACTCCTTGTACGCGACACCCAAAGGCTATTGGGCGTTAAGCTGTATCGTATTTTTACAAAATAAATTTACTACTGACGGCCCCCGAGGATCTGAGCCGTAAAGAAGGAATAGTTCTTGCCAGATTAAGAATAGGTCATACGGGGTTGACACATGAGCACTTGCTGATGGGCCGATCCCCCGCAGGTGTCCCCTATGTTGCTCGACGTGTCCCACATAGACGAAGCGTGTCGTGCCTTGGCTCCCTACAGGGCACGAGTAGGCAAGCCGCCAGATTTAAAGAGGGACACAGCAGCGAGTTTCAGGGGCCCCTATCCGTCTTTTTAAGGGAATTGGAAATTTTTTTATTGTGTGTAGAAGTTATATGTTTCTGTGTCTTGTATGAGTGAATTTATTTACTGGTGTGAATGGGGAGGGGCTGATGGCGAAGTTGCATCTCCATCGCCTCTCAGGTTATGTGTATGACTTAGGGTGCTGGCGGAAATTTTATAAAAATGCCCCATTGACCCGAATTTAGATTAGTTTATTACAGGGAACAGGTAGACGGAGGAATATCGAGTACTCCATCTACCAAACAGAGTGAGTGCGATCCATGTATGTTGGTGTGAATGTATTTATTGGTGTGAATGGAGAAGGGCTGATGGCGATGTAGCATCTCCATCGCCCCTCATGTTGCGTGCGTGACCTGGGTCTACGGCTGAAAACTTTTAAAATATTTTGTTATTAGTAGATTAATCGATAATTATTCAGAAATCGTGATATGCGGTCTGGTGTGATAGGTTTCAGAAAAACATTTTCTTTATCGTGTCAACGTTTCGATCTTTATTGAGATCATCTTCAGGGCCTGGGATTTACAAAGATTGTTTACATTTAACAAATACATTTAGGATGTGGAAAAGTGAATTTATACAATGCAAAATATATTTTTTATATTCAATCAAAGTATTTCTACTCACTCAACAGAAGACAAACACTTTGAGTGAAGATGATCTCAATAAAGATCGAAACGTTGGCACGATAAAGAAAATGTTTTTCTGAAACCTATCACACAGACCGCATCTCACTTTTAAAATACTCCATCGACCCCAAATTAGAATAGTTTATTGTAGTGAATAGGATGGAGGAATATCGAGAACTCTAACTACCGAACAGTATGAGTGCGATCAATGTAAATAGGTATGAATGCATTTATTGGTGTGATTGCATATCGAGTGTGTAACGGTATTTTGTTACAGCTTCGGGGCTGAAATGACCAAGCTGTCGGATGCCCATGACAAAAAATAAAAAAATGTAGACTTGATGATGGGTGTAGGTCTTCGAGTCGGCGAACTCATGCTGAATCGGCATTGGGCCAATTATTGGGTCCGTCTTCACTCGCGGGTTTGTTGAACGACTCAGACGCGTTTCTGTAATCCGCTATGTTCAGTGAAATCCTTGCCGAAACGCCTTTGAGTAGGAAGCACACGAGTGAAGACGGACCGAACGAGTGACCCAAAATTGGTTCAAGATGGATAATTTCTTTAAAATCCCAAGCTCGCGATTGGTGTCGTTTTACGAATACTTAAGTCTTCTTAGAAACTTTGAAATAAAGCCCTTATTAGAAACGGTTCAACAAACTGGCTGGTTAATTTAAGTCTTAGGAGAAATTTACAGGAAGATATAGAAAAAAAATGTATCGCCTATAATTGTTTTCATTCTCATAGTGTTAAATCGAATGGATATTGAAGACGCTAACAGCTTTACATAACTTCTGTTCCTTCCTATCTAGTTATCGATAAAAGATTATTTTAAAAAAAATCCCTTTTAGGGTGGCAACGGGAAAAACGTTAGCCGAAGCGATCGGTACTTTTTCCTAATTATCATTTTAAAGAGGACTTAGGGAAAAAAAGAGGGGGATGCGAAAGGGAGGCAATGAAAGAGGTGTATCGATTGACAGCCGGCTAAACCACCATCCTTGTTCAAGACAGTTGACAAAACCACCTCGACGACCATGTCTCTAACCTCCCACACCCGCCCCCACCAGCCCTTCTTATGAAATATTGATTGCAGTTAGTAAATCTCGCCTCTCAAATCCAACTCATCCACTGAATCGTACAGTTTTCCCTTTGTAAAACTGACTGTTTACTCTTATCAATATTGCTTTTAAAAACTAATATTGAACTAATTTCAAGCACGAAGCAGAAGTTTATTTTTCGTAACTATTTTCAAGATTCCTTCAGTTCTTTCATTATGATTATTTGGAGATCGTGAGGTGCGGTCTGGTGTGACGTAGGTTTTAGAAAAACATTTTCTTTATCGTGCCAACGTTTCGAGCTTTATTGAGATCATCTTCAGGGCTCAAAGTGTTTGTTTTCCGTGTACATGTGTCATTCTTGTATGACGTGTTGAGAGTCACACAAGAATGACACATCTACACAGAAAACAAACACTTTGAGCCCTGAAGATGATCTCAATAAAGCTCGAAACGTTGGCACGATAAAGAAAATGTTTTTCTAAAACCTACGTCACACCAGACCAATTTATTGACTGGATGACGATTTCATTGGCTTATCCTATATTACGATTTTTTTTTCTTCCTTTTGTTTTCCATATTAGCAAAACCGTACGTTAATGAATAGATTTTTTGACGGGAGGGAGAGGGTCAGAAATTCCTGAGGTGACAGTGGGAATCGAACCGACGCACTAAACACTCGGCTAACGCGCTCCACCCATTATGCCCCTTACTACATATTGCACGAAGTCTTTACTTACCAAAGTACCCAATCTCAAAATCAAATTATTAAGTCTGGCTTTCCACCTCATTTTAACAGAACATAACTTATCGGTTGATACCTTTTCCGACATGTTCAACGAGCCTCATCATGAAACCTGTTAAGATTCTGACTCTTGCATCCTCTGCAGTTTTTTCCCTTTAAGATTTTTGATTACTTGTGTCCAGTGTGGGGTTTCATGGGGTCTTTACTTATAGTACACAACCCCAAAATTTAGGAAGTCTGGCTTTCCTCCTCTTTTTTACAGAACACAACTAATCGGTTGATACCTTTTCCGACATGTTCAACGAGCTTCATCGAGAAACCTGTTAAGATGATGACTCTTGCATCCTCTGCAGTTTCTTCCCTTTAAAATTTTCAAGATTTTTGATTACTTGTGTCCAGTTAGGGATTTACAATGTACCGTCTTATCTTCTAAAGACAGTTCCCTGATAGTTTCCTGTCAGTGGTGAAGCAGCTCATTGTTTTGTAAGGACACCATTAACAACTGGTGCATATCCTTGGGGAAAAAAAAAAACTCATTGTCAATTTGACACATCAACCTCTAAACAATCTTCAAGCTGACGATGTTCGAGTTCAGTTCTTCGATAGCTACTTGACTTTTGAACTTAAGTCTTTATTAAATTACATGGACATCGGCTTGACAAATGAGTACACGTCTATGTGCTTTAAATACATGATTTTGGAGCCAAATTGTCATGGTCTTGTGATACCCTTTAGTTCACAGCAAAAACAAAAAATTGCAAATCTATCACAGGGGTGATCAAAACTATCACCTGCCTTGGAAACACTACTAAAAACCTACCTTAATTGAAAACAATAAGGAGCTAGTAAAAACCTACAGACTCAAAAAAACAAACAAACAGCAAACTGGCCCGGGACTAAATATTTCACGAATACAACAATAATAAATAAAATCAGACACCCATTCCTAAAATTGGGGACCGTATTATAATCCCTGGAATATCCTTGCAACACTCCATAAAATGATAACAGACTATTAAAGAGATAAAGTAAATCAAATAAAATTAGATGATAAATCCAAAACATGAGCAATCAAACTCATTAATAAAGGACCTCGGTCAATGCTATGAAAGCTTGTAGCGTGCAAAATCTTATAAAGGGTTATACTAACAAACAAAAAATACCTTACAAGAACAAACAATCATGCAGCCCTAAAAACATTAGCACGTAAAAAGGTCGCATTCAAAATCAACAAAACCTGGGAAAACATAACAACCTTACAGTACATTGGATGTCTGTACCTGGGATAATACACTCCTCCATCTCAGAAGGGTCCATAAAAAAAAGAAGTGGACGAACTTCAGAGATGCCGGACATAGTAAACCCATGATTAAAGGACCCTAACCTAAAACAGACATTGTTGCAGAGGGGAATGATAAAACTATATGTCCGTCCCGGATATCTGAGAAAACCAAACAAGATGATTGTATTTAATGATAACCCAGTTTGTAGGTTAACTGCTGACCAAAATGCGACAACTCAATGGATACCGAGCAGACCCGGGAAAAAATTACACCAATGACAGTCAATGGTCATCAACCTCTTTATGAGAAGGATCGAGCCAAGCCAGAAGGCTGCAATTCTTCGAAAAACAAAACGCATCCTACTATTCCATTATCATTATCCTGCTCTTGTACCGACATGACTCTTGGATCATCCGGTGTACCAACTGATTGTACCGCCAACCAGGAACCACTTCTCCTTGTTGCTAAGGTTAGCTTGTAGGTTTAATTCAAACTTATCTCGTGAACCATGAGATATTTATCTAGATTTTCTTCTTTGCTTCTGTTCAGCATGGTTTTCTTTACTGTCCTTATTACCAATTGGTGGGGATGGATTAGCCAAATTATATTCTCTATCATATCATCATCCCTGCTGTTACAAAAGCGTCTCTGTGTCTTTAACAGTTCGTTTTTGTTTAATAATTTCTTTGGCTGTATTGACCCCGGAACCGTTTGTGAGGATGGGTCCAGTATTACAAATTGACAGCTTCATATATTTATTTGTTAAATGTTCCCATTGAGCTATGTGGATTTATGAGTATATAATATTAATGACCCGGAACTTCGCACTTGCAAAGCCAGTTATCAGTTAAAAGGCAAATAGGAACTATCAGCGTTACAATGCTCCGGGCCAAAAGGGCCAAATTATAAAGTCCGGGTGTGGGGCTTAACATTTGGCTTAAATAGTTACATGGCAGTAGGTTTCAAAGGAATTATCGAAAACAATAAACTTCTTGGGTTTCGATATTATGACACAAATTATTCCGACTTTTCTTGGGGAGAAAAAGTACAATAAAATAGATGGATTATCGCAATCATTAACACAGTAGAAAATTAGAGAAGTGGCCAGGGCAAAGGTGTTTATTCTAAGACAAGGGGGCCCGAATATTGCCAATTAGCTTTAAATGGATAGAAGTTATTCACTATCAAACCACAAAGTATCTTTTTTAGTGAGTTAATCAAGCGAACCAATCACGTCAGATGTTTTCAATTTAAAATAGGCGATTTAAACGAAACGGAAATGTCGCGAATCGACTTAATTAAAATTTAACGGATTTGGAACGGTAGCCGATGATATTTGTTGGAGGGACGGTCGTTTTGTACCTTTACTAACTTTTAACTCAACTGAGTCGTGGGAGGAATCGATAAGTTCACTGGGTCAACTCCAAGTCCCCTCCCGCTTGTTTTTTTATCTCAACCATTTAAAAAAATCCTGGACATTAATGTATGATGTGCTTCAATTTATAAACGTAGCCTAGCGTCAATGCCTGGTAATCATTTTATTGAGGATACTTATAGATCTCATTGGCCGTTCCGCTGGTAAATCACTGTTTTTATAAAATACATTCATATTTGTTTTATTGCAATTGACAACAAATATGAAGGGTTTCAACTGTTAAAATCTTTACTGAAACAGAGAGTGTGATAAGGACCGTCGTTCGTCTAGAAGATTGAAAGTTAACACTGAAAGTTATTATACCTGCAGTAGTTGTGTCTATAATTTCCTAAATTGAAAGTTGTTGGTATAATTAAAAAAAGTTAAAAAGAAGTACATCTTCACTAAAGCTCTCCGTGGCCATTTGATCTGTCGCCGAGAATCAAATAGATTACACGACATTTGAAAAATGGCAAAAAGGAGGGAAAATTCAAAGGTGTGGTTGAGAGGGGAAGTTAGTGTCCGAGTTGATTGAAGTCACGATAGCACAAGTGGTTGAGCAGCGGCGTATCTAGCCGAAGGTCGTGGGTTCGAATCCCGCTCGTGACACTGACTTTTTATCTCAACTAAAAACCTTAATTAATTGTATCAATATGTTTTTCGTAATGGAAAAAGAATATAAGCCCTGATGATTAAGGATGGCAACGATATATCGATATATTTCTCCATACATTTGAGTGTAAATACTTGAAATATATCGATATATTCGTTGAAACTTATTTTTATGATAGCACCATCGCGGAAAAATTCAACAAAGTGTTGTTTGGAAATACTGTAACACCGGAAAAAAGGACTGGCAACCTGTAAAACATGCTCGAAAGGCATAAAAACCTTAATTTTTATAACCTTATCTATTTTATACATAATTTTTTAATTCTACTTAATAAGAATTATATAATTATTCACGACCATCTATTTTTACCGTTCCTAATATCGTTCTTTTCTTCTAGTTGGGCTAGCTCATATGGATATTATAAAATAGTCGTTATGTACCTACAATTAAATATATCGATACATTTTTCACGATGTAATATATATATATATATATATATTAAAGATTGCCAACCCTACTGATGATGACCTTAAAATAGGTCGAAAACTTGGCAGTAAAGACTGAATTTGTTTTTTCTTCAAGACCATACATTGATCTAAGTGTTCGATAATTATTTCAGTTTCAATTCTTTTATTTTAATAACATTCTTAATTATAATATTGTTTTTTCATAATTTTTTAACAATGGTGCCTTTTAACTTTTACACTATTTTACAGTTTCAACGGGTTTTTTAATGTTTTAATTGCAATATTTTTTAATCAATAAAACCTTTATTTCAATAATTAATTTTGTATTTTAAATAAGTAATTAGCCATGATTCCAGGAGGAAAGCACATTTGGGTCAAAAATGAACTTTGTACAAGTACGAACTTTACATGGATATTTTTTCTCGTCTGTTACTTTCATAAAAAAATTAATACCCTTACAATCTTTCATTGACCACCATTATCGTCAGACTCTCGATACGACAGAAAACGAACACTTTGAGCCCTGAAGATGATCCCAATAAAGATCGAAACGTTGGCACTATAAAAAAAATGTTTTTCTAAAACCTACGTCATACCAGACCCCATCTCACGACCTCGCAAAAAAAAAAAAAAAAAAACTACGTAAATTACTGAGAGCCAATAAATGCAAGAAAAGTGTCACAACTCAAAAAGGGGTAGTTTTACGGTCACTACGGCTGGATTTTAAAAGTTTTGTGTTTTCGCTTACGTGTTCGAGAAACAAAGGACAATATTGATGGAACATGACAGTTTTTATTGCCAACAACCATAATGGCGTGTACTTAATACATAAATAAAACAAATAAACTTCCATTTGTTTCTCCTGTAAAATTATCTTTTGTGAGTTTTGTCACTTTTCTTGTGGGTTTGCTATATTACTACATAGCATTACAAATATTTTCACACGGTCACAGCAGTAACACTAAAGCCAGCGCTGTATCCGGAAGATCATATGGCATGAGAAAACCAGCCAATGCTTGCACTCAGTGTGAAGGATTAAGGGGCAAGGAGATCTCCAGGGCATCGTCCATTAAGGCGAAGTTGCTGGTTCTCGAGATGGCAATGTTGTCTAGACAGGGTTCGAGAAGTAGGATTAGGATGGATCGAGAGGTCGATGAGACACTTTTGGTATCAGGTATGTATCAGTTCGTTGATAAAAGTTGAGGTTAGTAAACTCTTTGACGATTTCTCTGAGTTCTTTTGATAGGAAGTGTTGGATGCCGCTGGATATTGGACGGCTGGACAGAATATCACAGATCTATTCTGTGTGTTCAAAGCGGTCGCAGTTAAAGTTAGTTTAGTGTTGACAGGGTAATGACAGAATTCGGACCTAGAAGTCTTCGAAGTTGTCCAATTCTTCTGTTAAGTTGTCTCTTAAGTATGGGGATTCCACCTGAATCAGCTGTCAAGGTATACTCCTAAGTATTTGACCTGTACAAAACATTATTGTTGATGTACAGTGAAGGACTTTTTTTTAATCTATCTTGTCCTCCCACTTTTTGTACCACTCTTCGATAAGTTCAAGGTGTTCTCGAGTGTTGGAGTTAGCTTGGATAGAATTCGCGTTACAGGAGAAAGATGCGTCTTCTAAATGTCAGTAGTATTAATAATACAATAGGACCAACAATGCTCACTTGTAGGTCGCCGGCTATAACAGTTGTACAATAGAAAATAAAAAATAAAGACTCCTATCCATCTACAATAATGAAAATGAAAGATTTACTGTGTTAAGCATTTTCAAATCGATTGCCAAGCGCGAGCCGATTCAAAGTTCAATATAATTTTTATTTTCATAGCGAAACTGGGCAAATCATGAAAAGAAGGGCGTATGTTGAATTAGGACAACACATCGTTTCCTGGAATGATTCCAAGTGCGACAAAGGGCTGAACAGAGTCGTCGGGCTGGGATGAAATTTTCTTTCATCTTGCCTTCAATTTCCTCGGACGGGGCTGATCGATTGAAACCTGGAATGGGGTGGAAAAAAGCAGATTCAGGTCTGACCGATCTGCGAGAGACAATTTAAAACATCGATGGAAAATTAATAGTCGGAAACTTGAGATTTTGTTTGAGCACAATTCGTAGGAAAGATCTTATCTTGTGGTTTATCCGACAAGAACGGGACAAAGAATAAAATTTGCATTTTAAGTCAGATTCATGACAAAAATATTTATTTCTAGACCTCGAGGACCATCTCGCAACAAGCATGTACACGCGTAGACTATGAATCCTTCTTAGGCAAAATAATTTTGTAATAACTAGAGAAATAAACTGATTGCTTAAGCCATCCGTTACTAAAACCGATCAAAATAACATACCCGAGACACCTGGGACCTCCAACGTGGAACAAGGTGGAAGACTATTGTACTCCCCCTCATCATTAAACGACACGTGTACCTAACACTGCTTCTTTCAACAAAGACTTACTCATGTATATTGTAACGATTTAGGCTCTTATTCACCTAAAAAAAAAAATACAAACTACTCAAAACTGGGTGCTAGAATCATAAAAGATCGTAATTCGAGGACACATGGTTGGCCGAGTGATAAACGCGCTCTAACAACACACAATTATCACGTTTTTTAATGCAGTTTTCGCCAGAGAAGCTATTACTATCAGGGCACTGCCTCGAAGGTTAAGAATAGGCCATGCAAGGTTGACACACGCTCGCTTACTTTCGGGCCAAAGCATTTAATTGAAGGATGCCATTCCATGGCTCCATATAGAGAGCGTATAGGAATGCCACCCTACATGAGAAAAAATCAAATCATGTTAAATGCTTTATATATATTTTAAAAAAACCTTGTGGAGGACACCCAAAGGGTGGAAAACATCTGGTCACATGAAAACTAAATTACATTTTAACTTATTCAGCTGCTATACACACAGGAAGTATCATATCCAAATATCTGTATTTTTGTATTTTGAAAATTGTTTTTATCAAAATAAAAATTTAGAAGAATTTTCGGCGCTTAACGGTTATTTTTTGGTGCATTGAACCAGTATTGACCAAACCGTTTTGTTCCAATACCAATACTAGAATTATCGGTTCCCAACCCCATTTACTTTATATATTGGAGAATCCTGTTCGGAGTGAGGATCTCGATTAGAAGATTCAACCCCCTAATGAATTACTTCGGCAAATCCACATCCCCGGGAGCACTGAACGAAGTTTTTCTTATAAATTAACTATTTCTCATTATAGTAGGTAATAGCTTGTCGTTTTTGTTTATGCACAAAACCATTCGTTATAGGAGAATTCTTCAGGAAGTAAATATGGTCGAGAAGTAAAGAAAATTCTATTGGAATGAATGAATGTTTTTCAAGCATTAACCTACCCCTAATATTATATTAAAAATACTCATTAAATTCACTAGTTTTCGTGGTCCGCTTGACCAATTAATATCTTTCAATTAACTAAGGTTTTTAGATGAGATAAAAACGTCAGTGTCACGAGCGGGATTCGAACCCACATCTTCGGCTAGATACGCCGCTGCTCTACCACTTGAGCTATCGTGACCTCGATCCATTCGGACACTAACTTCCCCCGAAGCGGCGTATTTAGCCGAAGGTCGTGGGTTCGAATCCCGCTCGTGACACTGACTTTTTTATCTGAACTAAAAATCTTAATTTATTGAAAGATTAAAAATACTATCGATCACGGTATGGTCTTGATGAAAAAGCAAATTCAGTTGTTAATGCCAAGCTTTCGATTTAAGGTCCATCATCAGGGCAAAGCAATCTTAAATCTGTCTACAAATTGACATAACTACAAATAGATACAATTAAGTTTTTTACAGGCGATTTCAAATTGCTTTGAAGACCGTCTTCAGTCCCAACATTGCCAAGGACTGATTATTATATTAGGCAATTATCCAAATTGTATATTATAGCGATTACGGTTATGAGTTTTTGAACATTTTAACGGTGATTATACCCTTCTTTATATATTGTACCTTATGAGAAATACCTAATTAGACAAGTACATTGAATTTTGTATTTTATGAGTTTAACTAATGTCATTAATGTTACGGAATGAGTAGCTGGAGGACGTCTTTTGTTGATCTTCATTCAAGGCCCGTTTTGCCATTTTGTCATCTTCTGTTGTATCTTTTGTGTTCTTTCGTGACATGTCTGCCTGGGGCGGACGTGTGAGATAGCAGACATAATGATGAAACGTTTCTGACCTTACGTACTCACAACAAAATTCTATTATTTGTACAGGGAACTAAATTCAATTTACGTACTACCGAATGGTGCAAACAGGTTTTACCATCCACTCGGGAAAAAATTAACGTGGAAGAGATTATCTTCTAGCAATAATAAGACTGGATAGGTTAACAATTAGAAGAAGAAGAAAAAAAGAGCCCGAGGAGCTCGGCCCTGAAATGAAATACCGATCATAATTCGAGTTTGGAGTGTGACGAAAAATAGGAGTGGTGGAAAGATCACATAGCGGCTAATAGCCCAAGGACCGTAGCCCGTAAACGATTCACCGAAGGTGCCCCGTCTTCTTCATTACAAAATTGCGGCGAATTAAGCGTCCAGATCGTTCTGCTGGAAATCGTTAATGTCGACTTTGCAAACTCATTCTCGACGGGAGCGTTTTGAACAGAAAGCTCGAAATAGAACTGTATGATAAATGAACTAAATCGGCATCAAAGGATATTTATTTCGTGCCGGCCAAAGATTACCAAATGGACGTGAGAGATTTTAGAAAGGAAAGGTCACACCGCATATGACCCAACTGAAGTAAACGCCCCCATTCCCCAAAATATCAAAAGGTTAACCAACGAGCATAACCACCCCCCACCCAAAAAAAACTTAACAATTTTTTCAATTAATTATTCTTTTTATGTAAGTTCATGGTTGAGATAAAAAAGTCTGTCACGAGCGGGATTCGAACCCACGACATTCGGCTAGACACGCCGCTGCTTTATCACTTAAGTTATCGTGACTTCGAATCCCTCTCGGACACACTCTCAATGTGGTCCTCCCAACCTACAACCGTTCGAATTTTCCCTCTTTTTTGCCATTTTCAGATGGTAATCGGGATAACTCAAGTGGTAGAGTAGCGGCGTATTTAGCTGAAGGTCGTGGGTTCGAATCCCTCTCGTGGCACTGACTTTTTTATCTCACCAAGAAATTAGATAAAAAGAATAATTCATTGAAAGATGCAACTTGGTCAATTGACCACTAAAACTAATATGAGTTAACAATTTTGTTCATATTACGGAACAAGAAAAAACTATAATGAAAAGTAAATCAAATCTGCATACATTACTAATTATTTCAATCATTTAAGGTTTTTAGTTGAGATAAAAAAGTCAGTGTCACGAGCGGGATTCGAACCCACGACCTTCGGCTTTTTTATCTCAACCAAAAACCTTAATAATTTGACAGATTTATTTGGTCGAAAACTAGTGAATTTAATAAGTTAAAAAGAAGTACATCTTCACTAAAGCTCTCCGTGGACATTTCATCTGTCGCCGAGAATCAAATAGATTACACGACATTTGAAAAATGGCAAAAAGGATAGAAAATTCAAAAGGTGGGGTTGAGATGGGAAGTTAGTGTCCGAGTGGATCGAGATCTCGATAGCTCAAGTGGTAGAGTAGCGGCGTATCTAGCCGAAGGTCGTGGGTTCGAATCCCGCTCGTGACACTGGCTTTTTTTCTCAACTAAAAACCTTAATTAATTGAAAAATTTAATTGGTCAAGCGGAACACCAAAACTAGTGAATTACTAATTATTATCCTGCGAATATTGAGCCCGCATAATCTCACTATTGCTTTTTTAACACATTCAGTCGTTACTATAGTTTGTTGGTGTGATAAATAGTTGGGATTAATTTCTTCCTTTAAGAACTGATCGGTTTCAAACTGGACGCAAATGCCGGTGGACAAAAAGAGAATACCGACAACGATCATGCAAGCAAAATTTCAAGAGATTATGTTCTAAATTGTGCAATTCTTTCTTGAGGTTTGCGTAGTGGTGCACAGATTAAAAAACCACACTGAATCTTTTTATGAACGGTTTTGATTGAAATGAAAAAGCTAGTGCCACGAGTGGGATTCGAACCCACGACATTCGGCTCAATAAGCCGCTGCTTTTACCACTTGATCACGTTAGCTCTAATTTCTATCTCGCACACCTTAACAAGAAATCTTGTAATATTTTATAACTTTAATATTACTAAATAAGCAAATAGTATAACATTTAAGTAAATAATTTTTTTACTCATGTATAACTTACTAACAGACAGTATTTCACCATCGGCCCTCTCACAGTATATATTCACGCTAATAAATACATTCAATATCAAAATACAATGAATGTAACTAAGTAATGAAAAACGTAAGTCCGAAAAAAACCTAAACAACTAGGTAGATACAAATAACAGATATGGATTTGGCTCTTTTTACTTAAAAAAATAAGCGATTATTGTAAGTTTAAACTATTTCTTATAAAAATGGAACTGAAAGATGTCATATTTTTCACAAAGCGATCGAAGTTAATAACAATAGTACACTTATTTGGGGGAAAAAAATTGCTTCCAAGTTATTACAATTCTGCATGTCGATCATGCACAATATGATCCAACTAAGCCCGCACGCGACTTAAATAGTGAGGGAAAACGACGGGAATATCAACATCGTCAGGAGTTACGACAGATGGCTATCTTCCCCCGTCCTGGAAGCATATCCCCAAACACGTATCGATCTGTTGCGTGTCGGATATTATCTGCCGTTACGTCGACGCCTATGGCATTACGATTCGATCCAGACCACGAGGGGCCGAATAGCGACGGACAGACGTAAAATGTTTCGGTTAATCAAAGTGCAAAATTACCTGTCGGGCATGCTGTGCTCCGGACGCATAGTATTCAAAGGGAAAATATATTCCACCCCAGTGCTGAACAACCTAGAGACGCCTTGATAAAACTTAAAAAAATTCCATTACGAAAACGTAAAGTTTTACGCTGAACGTGAAAATTCAAGTATGTTGTTTATCCATATACAGGGTGACGGGCGATAAGTGTCGAAAATTTCAGGAGGTGCTTCTACTCACCATAAGCAACAAAAAACTTCCTATAAACCCCTGTCCAAATCTCAACGGTAAAGAAATAATTTCAGGTTTTTTTAAAAATTTTTGCTCATCTCCATCAATTCGCTGATTGTATTTCCTTGTTCTTCGAGTGAAAAACCAATTTCCCTCAGCCTCTGATGCTTTACTGACTGACACTTCTTTACCGTTGAGATTTGGGCACGGGTTTATAGGAAGTTTTTTGTTGCATATGGTGAGAAGCACCTCCTGAAATTTTTGACACTTATCGCCAGACACCCTGTATGACTGATGGATAAACAACATACTTGAACTTTCACGTTCAACTTTACTTATGTACATGCATGTTTAGCGGTCATAATTGACCATATTAATTATTTCAACTGATTATTCTTGCTATTTAAGGTCAGGAACGGGATTCAAAAATGGCAAAAAAAGGGAAAATTCGAAAAGTTGTACGTTGAGATGAGGAGTTGTGTCTGAGTGGATCGAAGTCACGATTGCTCAAGTGGTTGAAGCAGGGGGTATTCTGCCGAAGGTCGTGGGTTCGAATCCTTCTCCGGACACTGACTTTTTCATCAGCCTTAGATAAAAAGAATAATTAATCGATATGTAGTTTATTTTCGTAATTTACAGTGTGGTTAAAATATCGATCAAATTGTCACTAAATTATTATTAGGGATTTATCTGTGGCGTTGGCCGAGTGGTTATGGCGCCCACTCGCATTCTGGGTTCGAGTCCCGTCACAGCAAATGAATTTTTAATTCAAAATCTCAGAAAGCGTTGTATAATATGTTTGACCCCCTTGTCTGCGACGCTCAATGTATAGTTTTTAACCCATTATGTTTAGTGGTCTATTGACCAAATTTCTTCACTCAATTAATTATCCTTTTTATGTAAGGCCTTGGCTGAAATGAAAAAGTTAGCTTCACGAGCGGGATTCGAACCCACGACCTTCAATACGCCCCTGCTCTTACCACTTGATTACGTTAGCTCAAGTGGTAAGAGCAGCGGTGTATTGAGCCGAAGGTCGTGGGTTCGAATCCCGCGTGACACTAACTTTTTTTTCAGCCAAGACCTTTCATTATAAGAATTATTAATTGAATGAAGTATAGTTTAACATTAAGCCCTCTTCTATGACAGGAATTACTTTTTTAAAATATTTGATTCTACATGCTTCATACGAAATATTACATGTAATACAATAACCATAAATACCAAATATATAAAATGTATATATTGGATATCAGATTCATATTATGGCGAAAAGACGATTACTGAAAACTGTTAAATAATAATAAATAACGTTAATAAATAGAAATTAATTAAACACTAAGTAAGAAAATAACATAACCTTTAACTAAATCATTTTTTTAAATATGTATAAATTACTAACACACAATATTTCACTATCGGCCCTCTCACGGTATATATTCACGCTAATAAGTACATTCAATATAAAAATACAAACTATATCTATCAAGTACTGTACGCAATGAAACAGCCTCGTGTCTTCCAAAAATCCGAATAGGGAACTCAAATACTTGCTCCCTATATGTAACCAAGGAATGACACATTATGTGGTACACATCGAACGACTTTCCTATATATGCCCGACACATACGCGGGCTTTTTCCTAAGAATCTGTGTCTTAAGTCCCCTGATCCCTCTTATACGACTGCGATCCGATGAGGGCTACTTATCCACTATGCTCTTGATGTAGGAGCTCCTCCGACGATCTGGACTACCGAAGCAAGAATTTATTTTAGATCTAATATATTTTAATTATTGAAATAGTAAGGCGGCGATCGCTGGAGAATTGGTATTGTAGTGAAAGGGATATCAGAGTTTTTTTCAGAGAGGTTCATCGCTCGTTCAGTGAGTTAACTCTTTTGATCAGCTCGCTCCAAAACCAGTAGATTTCCGAAGGAAGTATTTCATAAGTGGTTGAATCTTCCAATCGAGATCAACTCGATTAAATTAAATATTCCAAAAGGAAATCAAAGAAAAGTGACTAGTATTGATAATTTTCAAAACTCGTGTTAATCTAATGCAGTTGACAAATGTCCGTTTGAAGAATGTGCCAGATGTATTGAAACAACAAATCAAAGAATGGAAAACAAACATAACAAATAAAGGATCTTTTTATAAAAGAACAGTCAACAATTGAACGCAATTGGTTCAACACTTAACTACTAAAGAAAAATAGATCATGCCATATGCAACCAATTGTTCGGTTTCAGATTTGCGTACCAATTTCACAAAATTAGGTACTGTTGAGCTTCTAGTAATGGTAAGGCCTGTGTTTAAGAACGTCTATCCTTTCTTTTTTATTTTTTTCTGCATGCTGTTCGTTTCCACGCGGTGTGGAGGGATGTTATCTGCATAGTTCTCTAGGTGAAAACGAACCGGAATTGTGAAAGATGAAGAAGAGAATATTCAAAAGTTATAACAAGAATATCCAGGAATAGAATAATCGAGACAGAATTTTTGAAAGAATTTGACAACCTTGGGTGCAGGGGTTCGATTCGGTTTGTACGGTGGGAAGATTTTTCGGCAATCTGAAGACATGGCTCTGGCCAAAATGAAGGTTAAGGACAAATGAAAAAAATTGTAGTCGGCGAGTTATCGAAAAATTAATTTCGAACTTAACCTCCCCGATTTTCTATATTTTAAGTATACTTTTATTAGACCGGTTTCTACAAGTTGCCACCGTTAGTATTCCTGATGTGAAGATCGTTCTTAAGAAATATGTACTGTAGAAGAGAGGGGACGATCATTGCAAATATACGGAGAGGGGGAGGTAAGGCACAATCCTGAAAGGATATATTAAATTTTAATTTTTGTGCCATTATGAGAATTTTAAGGAATATATAATACAGCCCTACACCGGAATGTAAATGGATTTTCTAACCTGCGTTCACGGACTGCGCACAAACCGCAAGAAATTTGATCTAATCAGTTTCTCATAAAATTATTCGTTATTTCCAGGTGTACTTTTTAAACTTAAGCGCTTCGTACCGTCACGTTATTACCTTTTATTGAAGTCCTACGTAACTGATCGCTGTTTCAGAGTGAGGAGCGGCGATGAGTTCTCGGAAGTCAAACAGATACAGGCGTACCGCAAGGGAGTATCCTTGCTCTAACACTTTATACCATTTACACTGCTGACCTACCAATACATCCTGACACTATTATAACCACTCTAACTCTAATCCTGGCCAAGCTACCTCCAACATCCAGGAACACCTTGAGCTTATCTTAGACTGGTGTAAAAAACGGAAGACAAGACTGAACGAAGAAAACGTAATCAATTTACTTTTACGCTGAAAACAATGAAACAAACGCTGCAATCTTGCCCTCCATTGTACATCAAAAGCAAAGAGATACTAGTTTCCGCTCAAGTCAAATACCTGGGACTGATGTGGAATCCCCCCCCCCCACAAGACTTTAAAAAAAGACATGGACTACTATGAAGACTTCTAAGACCGAAATTGACTAAGTCAAAGCTAACATGTACAAGACTTTACCAATACCAATAAGGACGAACAGAGCTGAATTGTGGGGTACTGCCAAGCCATCCAATATCCTGCGCATCCAGTCCTTCCAATCGAAAGTCCTTAGACAAATTGTAAAACTACCATGCCACAAATCTCACTAGCCGTAAAGACCTCAACATTCCTTTTGCCAACGAACTAATCCGGTCCAGATTGCAAACCGTTCACGCCAACCTTTCGAACCGTAACTGTACTGCTCGAACTCATTCCCATCCTTGACTCCTAATCATACACACTGAGTGGCTCCTAAAAGCAGGTCTTCTACCGGTGCAGTGCTGGTATTAGTGCTAGTGTTGTGCTGTATGTAGCCTTAATCATATGTACATATTTGTATAGTATATGATCATGTATAGATAACAAAAAAAAGAAAAACCTTCAATAGTGATTTTTCATTTGTAGAAAGAATAAACGTTGAACCATTAAAATGAAGCTGTTACAGTTCTCTTAATTAGACCAGGTCGTCACTTGGTTAACAGAATTGCTACCCCTGACAAGTGCATTCGTACTTTTTCAAAGGATAAGAAAATGCCGAAACCACTCTGATCAAAGGTACAGAGATAATGGGGGGCCTCGTTGATCAAAGATGAGAAAAAACCGCTGACAACTTTTCAACAAAATCACAATGCCAAGTGTTTAAATAAAACGAAAAAACATTGTTAGTAAGAAAATTTTTTGACTCCTCTGATGTAAAACTAGTTGAACATGAGCATTGATGGATTCAAGATAACTATTTTCTCCTTTTCGATAGCGGACTCATTGAGAATTTATTTCTACGTGCCCAACCTTGTAATCTTCTCTCAATTTATGTATTATGTAACAGTGAAGTGTGGACCGAAAAATGTTTAAATATATTAAACTGCTTCTCTGTAATAGGAAAGATTATATTGAAATTTGGCCCATTTTGAAATGTCATTTACCCGAAAAGAAATATAAAGTTTCTTATGTGCTTTCTCCAGTTTATCATGGAGTGAAAACTTGTCCAATTCTTTAATTTTAAGACAGAAACATTAGTCGGAAAATGAATTAATGGTGTTAATGATAGTGCGCTCGATCATTATGTGGTAGGATATGAAGGAGGAATGTCAAGGACGATAGGTCCATAGATCCGTGACTTGAATCCTCAATTTAACACCACCACCGCCCATTAAGAACCCCCCTTTTTACATTGCATCCTTTAAATTAAGTCGGGCATTGTATTTTTCAATAAACGACACGAGAGCTCTCGGGGATTACGCTGTCCAATAGGGGAAATGAGAAGAAAACAGAGAACCGGTGCGATATTCACGACCGTTGGCACTTTGAAACCTTTCAAGTTCTTGATTGGAACCCGGGTAAATGTAACAAAAGTGTAAATCAATATCCAATAGTACGTTTTTAAATAACGTTAAACAAATACACTAGTTTTCGTAGTCTGCTTAATCAATTAATATTTTTCAATTAATTAAGGTTTTTAGTTGAGATAAAAGTCAGTGTCACGAGCGGGATTCGAACCCACGACCTTCCACTATACGCCGCTACTCTACCACTTGAGCTATCGTGACTCGGACACTAACTTCCCATCTCAACCCAACCTTTTGAATTTTCCCTCCTTTTTTCCCTTTTTGGCTGAATGATGAACCTGCAGATTAGATTTTAACGGTCACTTTGGTCTGTCTGAAATGTTTCCGTTTCAGCAATCTTCAGTGTTGAATTTCCAATCCAAATTTGTTTTCTGTTTATTAATTTGTTAATTCTTTTGGTAGTCGGCACCTGGGCACGATTTAACTTAAATTCACTTAAACCCACTCCTTAACCTTATCCTGAAATTCTACCTAACCGCTGCTTCAAAGTGATTTGGGGCTACGAGTTCGAGGAGGACACTTTTACAAGCCGGCGTTTCACATGGGGGCATTCTTGGTCCCATCCTTTATCCTCATCTATATTCCTGACCTACCCTGCACAACGTAATACCATCATCACCACCACACTAAACCGAGCAATTTCATCCTCAAATCCTATCCAACCTACATCAGACATCCAAGAACACCTTGAGCTTATCGAATACTGGGAAAAAGTGGAGGACAAGATTGAATGACGAAATTAGTCAGTCCTACACTGACTTAAGAGACAACTCAATAGAAGAATTTAACAACTACGAAGACTTCTTGGACAGAAATTCAACTTGACCGACAAAACTAAACTAAAATTATGTAAGACTTTACTACAGCCCCTTTGGACATATGGAGTGGTACTATTGGGGTTCTGCCATCTAACATCCAACGCATCCAATCCTTTCGATCGAAAGTCCTCAGACTAATTTTTAATGCTTGTCACTATGTGACCAACCTCACTATTCACAACGACCTCAACAGTCCTTTTGTTAACAAACTGATCCGTTCCCGATTCGAAAAGGTTCACACCAACCTCTCGAACCATTCTAAGCTTACTACTCGAGCTCTCTCTACATATCCCATCCTTAATCGACAATGGGCATCAGACCTCCTTGATTCCTTACAATGAGTGCAAGCATTGGCTGGTTTTCTCATGCCATATGACCTTCCGGATACAGCGCTGGCTTTAGTGTTACTGCTGTACCGTATGAAAAAAGTTTTGTAATAACATTTGTAATATCAACGAATAAGTATAGAGTACATATACAATATTTAAAAGAAGCCTGTTAAGAGGTGTGTGTACTCCGGTTCGAAGTCAAATTAAAGATTTACAAAGTTGTGAAGAACACACAGTAGAGGCCTTCTGAAATAATAAAATGATAAAAACTTATCATGATCTTCCGGTCATTAATGATTCGGAACCTGTAAGTCAACAATGACAATTAGTCTCGCGGTGGGTTGCTAGTGATAGAAACGGACTCGTGGCGTTTGGCATTCCTCGGAAGGCTAGGAGGGGCGTCTAATGGCACACGTACACATAGATCTCGGAGACGATGTTGTCTGTGTCGAATCACCAGGGCCTGATTGCAGTCCCCAGCCCCTCGTGGGTGGAGTCATCAGACGTGACTCTATTGTTGTACACATTCATCCCGGCCGGGCCTGTTTCACACCGTTGACTCAAAACCTTTTATTCGGCCAGAAATGTTAGCATGTTTCGTGTCTTGCCTTTTACGCTGACCTTTCTTTCCAAATTGAAAATTAAAGTATGAATTATAACAAAAAATGCACGTTAAAGGTTAAAAGTATCCGATGTAGGTTTCGGGTTTTTAGGAGACCAACTTTGTCGGGTTCTCTTTCACTGTAGTTCTATTAAAGGTGTAATTATCAGTACAATAGGGTGGTTTAATTAGCACTACGTTACCCCTATCATCATGGTCCAACATACAATAAAGACAGGATGGTCGTGGACTATCAAGTAGAGGAAGGATTCTCATCATCTCTGTCCACACATCTTCTTCATCAATTCAATTAGCACTTTTTAAAATATAAAATTATCCAAACTTATTGTAACCAAGAACACTGATCAAAGTAAAATATTGAAAAAAATTAATGATTGACCAAAGCCAAAACTAAATAATAAATATTTACATCTACCTTGTCATGTTAAAGTTTTACTTGAGCTGAAGTTGTCCTTTTATATAATTAATTCTAAATATTTTATAAAACTGAAGTTTGTATAAAAAAAATTAAATATACAAAACACACAAAATAACATGAAAGAAATATACACGGAAAAATACAGTTGATTAAATGAGAAATCAAAATACTTTAAAATTATGTTTATTTTATACTTGATGTATATAATTAAAACTACCACGTACATATATTTTTTGAATTAATTTTTTTATATCATGTTTTTACGTATTCACTCTGAAGAAAGAAGGAAGCAGCGATCTTAGCCTGGATATTTCATTTGGGATGGTGGTCAGAGACCAGGTCATGGCGTTAGCTTTTTCTAGGTTTAAAAGTAGGCACTGGGGGCGTCGGTGGCCGCAACGGTTTAGGCATTGAACGGCGCTCATCACTGTAAGGTAAAGGTCCCGGGTTCGAATCCAGCGGCCCTGCATTCTGCATTCGAACCCGACATACTTACAAATGGGCTTTTTTTCAAAAACATAGGCAGCCCGAGGGTTCATATAACCTCGTAATTGAAATACCCTCGTAAAAAATAAATAAATAAAAAAAAGAAAAGTAGTCACATAGCTATTAGTCAGTTTTTGTAAGAGGAAATTATTTATCCACAGTTTAGTACAATTTTATCCCCAAAAAAAGTACTATTGTGTCATCTGATTTGAACTGAAAATTTTTCCAACAAACTTTTAATTTTAAGTGATTTATGTAAATTTGAAAGAAAATAAAACCAAAATTTTTTTTTTTTTTTTTTTATTCACCCTTGATTTTTAAGGGACCATTTATTGTATTAGAGGAATTTCATTATTGCTGCCCAATATGTTTAAATTATGGTTGAATAATACTAACTGCCTCATCAATGAGGACGTGTCTCTTAATTTGTCGGAAAAATAATAAATAGAGTATGGATAAGAAGAATTCTTAGTTTTCGGCCAACGCCCGCGTATGTGTCCGGCATGCAGATAAAGGTGTGTGTCCCACTTAATTGAAGGGTTCAATTCCTTGGCTCCATATAGAGAGCGCGTAGGAATGTAACCAGATACGACAATTGAGCACGGCAGCGTGTATCTGGGTCCCGTGTTCCGCTCTTGGAGGAAACAGCTTTGTTTTATTGTATACAATAACGATAGGTTTGTTGTGTGGAGAATGAATGTATTTATTGGCGTGAATGTGTAATCTGAGAAGGCAATGGATTATTGAAACCTCATCGATCAATTAGGTTAGTCATATAAAAGATAATGGATGAATATCGAGTATCCATTAACTGAATGATATGTAAATTAGAAAAAAATGTACGTAAAGAATGTTCTACGGGGTGATGAACCTATAGTGTAATGATGAGGTTGATGAAAGTAGAAGAGTGGGGTTTATTATTGAGCATGCCCACGTTGTACAGATGTTTTCCTAGATGTCTGTGATCGATTTCTTATCACTCCTCTGACTATAGCTCTCTCTAACTGTAGAAGTCAATTTCCCAGACTTGGTGAGGGTTATGTTAACATAAGTTTACTGTGTCTAACACCTCTAAAGTTTATCCACTTCTCCTTTTGTCTTTTTTGGATCCATTCTGTGATGGAGGATTCTGTTTGTTTTTGTTATCCTAAGAATAGGTTCAGAGCCTGTATATGGTGTTGCAGATCCTCCTCTGGCCAGTGTGCTTTTCCGATACCGAAAATGCCTTTGTGTCCTGGTATCCAAGGGATCAACAGGTTGTTGTTTCCCCAGGTTTTGGAAATTTTTGATGACTGGCTAATTTCGATGTGATTTTTTTATATGCTAATATTTTAATAGCTGTTTCGATATCCGATCTTATGAGGATTTTTCTGCCAGTGTAACCTCTTTTAAGATTTTCTAAGGCACAAGCGTTGATGTATTTCATCTTAAAAGATTGGGGTGTACTTCCTTAACGAGTTTAACTCTCATGTTTTGGGCATTTACAAAATTCATTCTAGACTAATTTCGATGTTATTATTTTACATGCTAATGCTTTAGTGGCTGCTTGGTTATCAGACCTTATGAGGATTTTTTTGCCAGTGTAACCTCTCTTAACATTTTCCAAAGCACAAGCATTGATTGTATGTAATTCAGCTTGAAAGACCGAGGTGTACTTTCCGAATGAGTATGATTGCTTATGTTTTGGGATTGTACAGAAAATGCCTGATCCAGTCCCTTCGTGTTTTGAATATGTATATCACATTGTATCTTATGTTCCCCAGAATTATTTTTCTCCTTTGCAATATTTTGAGGATTATAGGATGTAGTAAAGAAACCTTTGCTTGTTTTCAATCATTCTGTTCTGCCACTCCATTTAAATTTCCCGCCATCTTCATTGGTGGATTCATACAGACCATACAAAAGTGGTTAGAATGTTGGTTTGACCGACTAAACATCAGAAATACACGGATTCGCAAATTTAAATTTCTAATAATAGATGATTTTTTTGAAAATTTGATAAATGGCTAGTGCAAATAAACATAAGGCAGTGTAAATAAATACCGGTGTTTAGGGGCAGCCAATTTTTTTGATCCGATTACCTCAAATATGTGTTTTTCTACAGAGAAAAACAAATATGATTTATAATATCCTTTCATTGACTCATATTGTATGCAATGTTTCGCCAGGGATTTTATACATTAAATCAAATTTTGACAATCGGAGTCGTGGATCCAGAATAATTAGGGTAAGTTTGTCATTTTTCTTCCAAAGTTCCGGTGACACACCGGCGATAAATCTTTCCAGTTGTTGTGGATTAACGCAAATTGGCAATTGTGTATTCGTGTTTTGTAAAAAAAAAAATATTACTGCCCGACGAGGAGAAATATAGGGAAGACAATGTGGAGTTTGCGGCTGCGGAGAAACGGCAATATATCAAGTCCAACACGATATATATGCGTCCAGGTAACATTCGAGCCCCTCTCCTGAAATATCGCATCCAGGGAAAAATATGAGGAGGTATATCTGTCGTGTCCCCTTCTAACAATTTATTTTTCCCCTTTCCGTATTAATTTCCAGCGAAAGCGGGGTCGATTCCATAATGCATTCAGATTTTCTTTGCCGTCTGTTCCGTAAAACCTTCCAGTGCCGAAGAAATTATTATTCTCATACTGGGTGTATTTTTATTTACAAAAGGGTTTTGTATATTTTGACCGATTTTTCTGATGGACTCAAATCAACTGTCAAGTCTAGTTATAAATAAGTCCGAGAAGTTTCAATGGATTTACATATGAATAGAACCAAACGCTTTTGTATCTATAACGATTATAATTTATTGAATTATTTATTTTATTATTTTTTTTTAAATAAAGATGAGATGTTTTTAAAGCATGGTAAATAGCAAATAATTCCAATCCACAAGTAAGAAAACCGGTTAAGTAGAATCACCTAATTTAATCAAATCACAAATTTAAGACAAATAAATCACAATTACAAAACACGATCTTGATATAAATAAATATTAGTCATTTATTTATTTATTCAGCTTAAGCATTATATACCTTTTATCTAGTTTTTTTTTTTTTTTTTTTTTTTTTGCCGGCTCCTCGCAAACGATCCATTTGTTTATTAGTATTTTGTTATTATTATGTTTATTTACCTTCATTCCTAGACGACATATTACATACATACACACTCATGCTACAATAATATTTTAATCTAACCTAAATTTGGCAGGTCTCAGAGTACAAATGACCCAGAGTACCCACCCCCAAAACTAACTGGGGGTCGGCTTGGTGAGAGACTCCACGCCAACATTCGTCATTCGCGCCAATAAATACGTTCATTCTGAGTAACCTTTCATACCGTATTTACAATTAAAATTGGCAAAATTGCATTTTTATTGGCCAGCGTTTCGCGAGCCTATTACATTCCAATTATTCCTTAACCTAACTAACCTTAGACAAGTCTGCGGAGTACTCGATATTCCTCGGCAGACCCGTCCACTCATGCTTAACCACTCACGCTAATAAATACATTCCCACTCGGCGGGTTCAACGGATGTCGTCGAGCCCTTCCCTCACATCTCTATACCGTTGTTAAATTATCTAAACCTAATTCGGTGGGCTGTGGGTACTTAATAATCCCTCACAGCCTCACGCATACTTCATCATTCGCGCTAATAAATACATTCATATATACGTGTGGTTGTTTATATGCACCCATACGCGTTTACTAGTTTTAAATGTACTGTTATAGTAGCTGTCATGACTCAGAACTCATGACATATCTTCAGGTAGGTCGCACCATACTCTGCGGCGCCAATCGTTCGCATTCTTCTTAAAAGTAGACTTAATTTCTTTATATTCTTGAGAGGCAATGCTAAACAGATGTAACTATCTCCTTTTCACTTTTTCTCCTTTTTTTTATTCATCTTTCTATGAATAATTTTTTTGTTCTATAAAGTAATTTTTTTGTTACAAGGATTCTTTGGGCCACTGGCTTTTCAACCAGGTGGGTTGAAGAAGTTTTGCTTGCTTTGGAACTTTTGGAATCGGGATCGAGTTCTTTTACAAATAGAATATCCAAGGCCTTTATGCCGTGCCTGATTAAAGACGGGGAAAGGACTTTGTACTGTTTGATTCGATCTAGAGTAGATTGCTTGGTGGTAGCGAGGTTAAGTTAAGGTACGTAAGTCGATGGGTCTGACAATTCTATTGTAAATGGTAAGTTTATTTTCAAACATCAACTTACTTTGTTTTCCATGTAGTCAAATAATCATTTTATTTGCGAAAAGTACAGTAATGGAGTAAAATAAACCATAAATAAAAAAAACCTCAAGAAAGAATTGCACAATTTAGAACAAAATCCCTTGAAATTTTGCTTGCAAGATC
Source organism: Cimex lectularius (assembly GCF_000648675.2). NCBI lineage: Eukaryota > Metazoa > Arthropoda > Insecta > Hemiptera > Cimicidae > Cimex > Cimex lectularius. The sequence continues at coordinate 89,721 of NW_019392738.1, forward strand.
GTTGTCGGTATTCTCTTTTTGTCCACCGGCATTTGCTTCCAGTTTGAAACCGATCAGTTCTTAAAGGAAGAAATTAATCTCAACTATTTATCACACCAACAAACTATAGTAACGACTGAAGATAAAAAAGTCAGTGCACGAACGGGATTCGAACCCACGACCTTCGGCTCAATACGCCGCTGCTCTACCACTTGAGCTATCGTGACTTCGATCCACTCGGACACTAACTTCCCATCTCAACCCCCATCTTTTGAATTTTCCCTCCTTTTTTGCCATTTTTCAAATGTCGTGTAATCTATTTGATTCTCGGCGACAAATGAAATGGCCACGGAGAGCTTTAGTGAAGTATACTTCATTTTTACTTATTAAATTTACTAGTTTTCGTGATCCGCTTGACCGATTAATATCTTTTAATTAATTAAGGTTTTTAGTTGAGATAATTTGAAAAATGGCAAAAAAGGAGGGAAAATTCAAAAGGAGTTGAGATGGGAAGTTAGTGTCCGAATGGATAGAAGGCACGATAGCTCAAGTGGTAGAGCAGCGGCGTTTCAAGCCGAAGATCGTGGGTTCGAATCCCGCTCGTGACACTGACTTTTTTATCTCAACTATAAACCTCAATTAATTGAACGGTATTAAATAACATTTTTCTTGTCCCGTTGAGCAACGCCGATAATGGGTAAAACGAAAGGCTGAGTAAGCTCAAAATAAAATGAATGGTATGGGATAAAAATTAACAACTGCTCTGCAAAGTTAATAATGATTTTTAAGGAGGTAAGAGTAAGACTCGCGTGAGCCCTGGGCATACTAAATGGATTCAAATCAACAACAGGGGATTACAAATTTATAAATGCTATCGTCAGGCGAATCGGAAATTTTCGAACCGCCATTTCATATTTTGTTCAACAAGAAAAAAAAGTATTTTTCCGGCTTAATTTGTACCTAGTGGGATAAAAATCATATCCGAGGAAGGCCGATGCGGCTTTGACGGAGAATAAACTAATTTCCTAAGTGATGTTGACAAAGCTGTGAAACTCGGTCGATACGACTGCGACATGCTCTTGGCCACCCCTGCCACCATTACCTTACACCTCAAATATCGCCTACCTCATACAATAACATGCTTTTTTCATTTCACAAATGTTGCAATATTTTGTATAACGCCTTTTGTCGCAGAAGAAAATAAGAACCTGAACATAAAGACATTCTTAGGTTTTATTTACAGGAAACTTGATATGAGATGTTTCTGTTTTGTTTAAAAAATACCTTCATACATTTTTGTTGCAATATCCGTTCGAAAACAAAACACAAAAATTTGGTTTAAAACCTACTACGATCATTTATGTGTGAATTTACATCCATGTCTATTAGCAGTGGACCTCAGAATGATAATTTTTTCTATCATCAATAACAATTAGTGTTTGAAGCATAGTAAAAAAGACATTAGAATTTTTTCGATTTTTTGGGTTTTTTTGCGTTTTTCTTGAAAAAAACGTAAAAACATGTCCTACGAGCCTTTTACATCAAAAAAGACAATAAAACTTTTTTCAATTTTTTGGTTTTTCTTGGAAAAAAAAACGTAAAAGAACATATCCTTCAAGCCTTTTACATCGAAAAAGGCAATAAAAAATTTTTCGTTTTATTTTATTTTATTTATTTATTTATTTTTTTTTTTTTTTTGGGGGGGGGGGTTATTTTGCATTATTCTGGAAAAAAATGTAAAAAAACGTCCTACGTGCCTTTTAAATCGAAAAAGACTAGAAATTTTTCGATTTTTTGGGGGTTTTTTGCGTTTTTCTTGAAGAAAAAAAAAATGTGCCCTACGAGGCTTTTACATCGAAAAAAGCAATAAAAAATTTTTCGTTTATTTTTTATTTATTATTTTTTTTTTAGGGGGGTATTTTGCGTTTTTCTGGAAAAAACGTGTCTTACGAGCCTTTCAAATCGAAAAAGAATAGAAATTTTTCGATTTTTTTGGGTTTTTTGCGTTTTTCTTGAAAAAAACGTAAAAAAACATGTACTACGAGCCTTTTACATCGAAAAATACAATAAAACCTTTTTCGATTTTTGGGGTTTTTTCGTTTTTCTTGAAAAAAAAAAAAAACCTAAAAAAATATCCTACGAGCCTTTTACATCGAAAAAGGCAATAAAAAATTTTTGTTTTATTTATTTTTTTTTGGGGGGGGAGCGTTTTTCTCGAAAAAAAAAAATTAAAAAACGTGTCCTACGAGCCTTTTAAATCGAAAAAGACTAGAAATTTTTCGATTTTTTTTTTTGGTTTTTTGCGTTTTTCTTGAAAAAACTTGTCCTACGAGCCTTTTAAATCGGAAAAGAATACAAATTTTTAGATTTTTTTGGGGGTTTTTCTTGAAAAAAAAAAAAACGTAAAAAAACATGTCCTACGAACCTTTTAAGCAAAAATGGTCAAATATCCATAAATGCTACATTATTGATTCAATTAGAATGCTAAATAAAAAAATCTAACAGGTTTGAAATGATGAGTCAAAAATGCTAGAAAAGGAAAGGAACAAAATGTTGGTTTGGCATGTATTTTCGTAAGACTACCTGACGCTACTCGACGAAAATAAGACATGGAGATTTTGGTGCCAACACGCTGTGTAGAGTGGTGCTGCGCCATGTCAGACAAAAGTGCTCGTGGGTAATAGATTCTTATATAAAATTGTACATCGGATTGCGTTGCGTCAGGTAAATGTGTTCCCCGCTGAAGAAAATGGGGCCAGTTTCGTTGTCTGTCAAGTGTTTGATTGTTGTTCATTATTTCTTCATCTTAATTACATCCAAGAAAAGATTGGTTGAACGCTGCGAATGGTTGAACTACAAAATAGGCGTTTCAGGTACGTACTCAGCATGAACGTCCGGCGTGCAGAGAAAGATGTTTTTTATGATAAATTTATTCTGAAAATGTCCAATGTCTGACAGATGATGGAATATTGAATATCGCATGGACTCTTATTAATTATGTTGAACCGGTACACGGCCACTACTCGGTCTGTCATCACTCGCGGTTTTTTTTGTTTGAGTTATTAATCTCTTATTAATTAGTTGCATTGTTTATAAGGTCATGGTGAAATAGTGAGTCGCCCCACTAAATCGTATGTATAGAAAGATCGCTGTTCCGGTAGCTCAGGGCTATAGGGATTTTTAAATGTATATTGCTCTGTCTATGTTGATTTATTAAAATTAATGTTATTTATTTGCGTAAAAGGAAACCCGCCCGAGGAATTCGGAGTGCTCTGAGGTGAGTGTGCGATGTCTGAAGAGTAAAAGTTAGTTATTAGCGAGAATGGATGCGGTTCAACCCCGCCCCGGGGGATATGGAGTACTCTGAGCTGAGTGTGCGTTGTCTGGAGAGTAAAAGTTAGTTATTAGCGAGAATGGAGTCGGTTCAACCCCGGCCCGAGGTATATGGTGTACTCTAAGGGTTTGAATGTGACCAGCTGTAAGTTTTTATAAGGTAGCGAAGTTATATACATACTTATACATGTGTACTGCATGTTTTATATTCTGTAGTTGACTACCTGAAGTACAACTGAGAGGCTACCATTTTCGGTTTACAGTTATCGACTTAGTTTTCATATAAAAGCCGAGTAACAGAATGTAATATATTGAATCGCTTAGGTGGCTGCAGGCAGAGGGCCGACGATGACCTCAGCACCTCCCATATTATTGTTATAGGAAAAAATGTACTTAAGAGTATGATGTGAGTTGGAAAAAACTATTTGTCCGAAGCTTAAATGACCTGGCTGTTGATGGTAGGGGTAAATTTGGGGGTGTTTGCTGGTCTGCCTGCTAGTGAATGAACTAATCAACAGTGATCATTTTATTGGACCCGTCTATTCCTCTCTATCGTCTTGGTTTCACGCCATCTTGAATGAGGAACATATGATAGTGACCAAGTAAAGTTATCAATGGTATGTTCAGTCCAAAACAAGGCTTTGTTTTTCCGATGATTCTTTTGACAACCCATTGACAAACAAAACATTAATTTATAAAATACAGTAAGGCTAAGGCATCAAGACAGGTTTTTGCATGTCCGTGCTGGACATCTATAGGAAAAAGTTTATGCTAGAAAATAGGTCGGTTTAGAAGTGATATGTGAAGCGAACGGCCTTTGTATTCTACCGACCAGGGTCGATGGTATTATAAAAAAAAATACGTACTCTCCGAGCAGTAAAGGTTTATAATTGGAAAGAGTTTATAACTCCGCAGTTTTATAACCTTATTCTTGGCGGCACAGCTTTTCTACTAACTTTCATAAATTACATGTTTTAATGTTCGAGTTTAATTCAAAAAGGGAAACGGCGTTTTCTCTAAGCGAGCGGGATCAGACAATGATGAGGCCATTTAATGTCCGTGTAATACTTTCCTTTCTATTAATCTTAATTGTGAAATTTCAATTATTGTTCCATTATTTATTGCTTTTTCTTTCCTGGGTAATGGGTAAAAAAAGCTTTTGTTTCTAAAAGTCTAGGTCGAAAGAGTATTTTTATATTACACCATCAACAAGCAATATTAACAATGCTTTCCTATAGTATGAAAGTACTTCAAATTAAATTATCTACAGCCGGTTTACACGGCGAGCTTAACTTGAATAGTTTGATATTACAAAATTATCATACTAGCAAACTAAATTTAACAACTGCAAACGCCTGTTGAACTTGTACACAAATGTACTTGAACAAAATTTGCGATGCTGTTTAATAGAAGAGATGAAAAATGACTCATTAACTTAAAATATCCTTGAAAAAGGGTTTTTTAAAATGGATCACTTTGGTGGTGAATGTGTGCAGATTACAAAGCACCGATTTCTTTGAGCTTCCGTTAGTTCATGCGATACCCACTCGTCGAGCTTTTTTACTAATTCGCTCCAGATGGCGAACAACGGTGAATGGTCAACACTAAGCTCTTCCTCAATTTCTTGTTTGAACGTAAATTTTCTTCAATCAACGTTTTGAGTTGGTCTCCACAATGGACGGTCTTCTCTGTCTTCGAGATCGAAATCTCTGAAGCCATCTCACCACCGTGCATTCGCTAATGCTTCCCTCCCCCCAAACTGTATTGATGTTATGCGCGGTTTGGACCGCTCTTCCTTAAATACTTTAAATTTGGATAATAATTAAATTGATCGAAAATCTAGTTTGAACATGTTTAATTTCGCAGGTCCTCACTCTTATAAAATTCAATATAAACTAAAAACCATTACATTTAGTGGTCTATTGATCAAATTAATTCTTTCAATTAATTAATATTTTTTATGTAAGGTTTTGGTTGAAATGAAAAAGTTAGTGTCACGAGCGGGGTTCGAACCCACGACCTTCGGCTCAATACGCCGCTCCTCTAACCACTGAAGCTATCATGACCTCATATGTCGCCGAGAATCGAATCCTGATTAAACATCTGAAAAATTGCAAAAAGGAGGGAAAATTCGAAAGTTGTAGGTTGAGATGGGGAGTTGGTGTCAGAGTGGATCGAAGTCACGATAGCTCGAGTGCATAGCCTAACGTCGTGGGTTCGAATCCCGCTCGTGGCACTAACTTTTTCATTTCAACCAAAACCTTACATAAAAAATATTAATTAATTGAAAGAAGTAATTTGGCCAATAGACCACTAAATATAACGGATTTAATAAGTAAAACGAAGTATAACATCACTAACAGCTCCCTGTGGCTACTTCAGAAGTCGCCGAGAATCGAACCTGATTACGCGACATTTGAAAAATGGCAAAAAGGAGGGTATGGTATGGTGATAAAGATACTAGGAAGCAGGATTTGTACTCCCCAGGCACTGCAGCCTTCTGGCTTATTGTACCTTCCGAGTTCATTAGTTCTGTGCAATAGACTCAATCCTTCTCATTAGAAGTAACAGGTCATTGACTGTCGCTGCTGCAATTTCATTCCCTAAGTTTTGGGTGGTTGGTTGAACCTCCATTGAGCTGTTGCTTCGCAGTCGAAAATGATATGAGTGGCTGTTTACTCCTCCTCATTACATAATCTGCAAAAGGGATCTTCGTTGTATATGATCATATTGTGTAGATGCCAGTGACCGGTTAGTACTCCTCTGAGTTAGCCCTCTCCAGTTGCAGCCTTGATTTTACCAGTCAATAGTGAGGGTTATTTCATCATAAGTGTACTATGTCTACCACCGCTATAGTTTATCCACTTCTCCTTTTGTTTTGTTTGGATCCATTCTGCTATGGAGGATTCTACATTTGTTTTTGTTATCCCAAGCATCAAGTTCAAGGCCTATGCATGGTCTTGCAGATCCTCCTCTGGCCAGTCTGTCTGCTTTCTCGATACCCAAAATTCCTCTGTGCCCTGGCACCCAAGATATCATCAGGTTGTTGTGTTTCCCCAGGTTTTGGAGGTTTTGGATGCATTCACTGGCTAATTTTGATGTAGTTCTTTTACATGCTAATGCTTTAATGGCTGCGTGGCTATCAGATCTTATGAGGATTTTTTGTGAAGGTTCAAGTATGTTGTTTATCCATATATGTTTAGCAGTCATAATTGACCATAATAAATATTTCAACGTTTATTCTTTTTATTAAGGTTTTAGTTTTGAGAGTCACGAAAGGGATTGAAAAATCGCAAAACGGAGAGAAAATTCGAAAGGTAGGTTGAGATGGGAAATTGGTGTCCGATCTATGTTATCTTCAAGTAGAAGAGCAGCGGCGTATCTAGCCGAATGTCATGGGTTCGAATCCCGCTCTTGGCACTAACTGTTTCATTTCAACCAAAACCTTACATAAAAAAGATTAATATACTAAAATGTTTTTATAATAGATAACCGTTAAGAATATTTATTATATTCCATAAATTAGATTTGAGGATTTTACTTTGTTAACATGACAAGCTCCTGCGAAAATAAAACAAATTTTCAAAACCTGTATTCATTTTGCACCAACCCAATATATTAAAATTCCTTTCTATATTCCAGCTTTTAAATATACAAACCAGCCTTCGTGTGTTCATATTACTTGGATTTATACATACTTAAAACTGTTAAAGTTGTTTTATAGATTTAATAACAGTAATCAATGCTCGTTTATCACAACTGCAATCTGATCGCTATGCCAACGTTCAACCGGACCTGCCAAGAAATAGGTATATTGTTGATCTTGAGCCGGTTCCTATCTAACAGACAGGAAGCAGGAGAGTCGAAATCCTCCGGCTTGTGGAGAAGGGATGTGGTACACCGGAGAATCCCCTCTTAGATCTCGACAAGAATCGCTTTTTGAGAAGGTGAGAGGAACAGGAAGGCGAGGGGCAAGAGTGAGAGCTTTATTGGTCGATGAACCTCCGCTGATCCCCGGCCCTCGGGGAAATAATTGCCCTCGCATTGTTCCGTCTTCTTCCTCGCAGAACCTCACATAAATACGCTTTGTTTGATTTAAAATCGAAATGACTTGGGACAATCGCGTAGTACTTGGACTTACAGTCCTGCAAAAAAAATTTGTCTGTCGAAAAAATTTGACTATAGAACAATATTAACACGTTGCTCGTATTTAAAAAGCATATTCAATTATTTAAACGAAAATTCATGAGTATGGAGTTTAACCTTCATTATATTTCATAGTCAGTGTTATTGTCGCTGTTAACTGTCATTTCACGAAGTCCCTCATCGTGGTAACGTCAAAAAGTGAAACGTGTTTTATACTGAAATACCTGAGAAATAATCTAGATATATATGTCGAATTTAAATAAATTTTCAAAAAAATCAGTCCAGTTTATTCGGTTTTGTTACAATTTGTAAGGGAGAGGATGTCACAGGTGTGATTACGTTATCACGTGTCCTTCTCAATCTTATAGCTGAGGTAATTCTTTGGTTAGAGATTTCCATTGTGTATAAGTTATTAAGTTACCACTCCTGTTTTCTTCAAAAATATTTAACTGAAGAAATTTTCACCTACTAAATTTGTAAAATAAAATAATCAATGACACTACTAGAAATGTTAAAAAACCCAATATTACGTTAACTGTGCTAAAAATGGGTTTTTGTTTTTGTTTATAAAATTACTAATAATTTTTGTTAATTTGTTTGAAAATATAGGCCCTGATGATGATCTTCAAGCCCGGGTCGAAAGCTTGGCAAAGTTGGAATTTAGTTTTATTCTACCCCTTGACCATAATGCTGATCAAACGTAAAATTAAACTTCAAGTCGATACCTTCGCTACAATAATTTAAATAAATATAGAAAAAAACAAGAAATTTAACGCAAACATATTAGGGAGATTGTGCAACGTTTAACGTCAACGGTAACACTAAACTGATTGAAGCGCGCATGCGAAGATTTAACGGAACGCTATCTGACATAGCGTCCTACGTCGTCTTGGATAGCGTGCTTGTTAACGAGTAGTGGTCAGGTAAACAAAGTATTTTTTTTTGCTGAACGTATTGTATAATAAAATTGTTCATTTTATAGCTAACATTTTACAATCCGTACAAGTTATCAAGAAGACTCCTAATGTATATTTGCTGTTCCCACATTAAAATATTTTGCTTTTATTGACATACAATCAGGAATGGCAGTTAGCTATAAATACAGCTACAGATATTGTGTAAAACAGACCCTTTGGCTGAACTGCCTAAATGCAATTTAAAAGCTAAAATTCTAAGAGACAGAATATGATTATAAGAATATGTAAAAGTTTAACTAACTGTACTGTAATTTTTTTCTAAAATTGCTAAGCTAAGCTAGAAGCTTTTTTTCTTAAAGAGTTGTTGATACTTTTCGTCCTTAATTTCATTTAACTTTGTATGTCAGATTTTACAACTATCAGGTCCTCAGTCTAGTTGGTACATTGACAAATCTAGAAGGGAATAAGGTAAAGGGGCAGTATTCGGTCCTGGAAACAAATACTTAGAACACATGGAAAAATGATTTCCATGCTGATGCCCATGCAAACGAGAGATGCACCCAGTTAAATCTGAACAAAGGGTATAAAAACAAGAATATAGCTATCATGCCAGATCAAAGCGATAAGCGCATTCATTAGCTCAAAGATGGTGTTGAATTGCTAAACTAAACAGATAGGTCACAGGGTCCCAGGACAGTGGGATGGACACCCTAGCAAGGAAAGGGTATAGCAACTAAGCAACCCTTTTGTGGCATAGGAATTCACGCCAATGAGTACCATATACAAAGGAAAAAATAAAAATTAGGAAAAAAGGGAATTCACTCATTGGACATAAACAATCCAAGAACCTTCTTGCAGATTTTGGAAATAAAAAGAAAACAGAAAGGGAGGAAGAAAAAACCGTGAATCCTAAGAGGATTCTTAACGGGACACTGCAGAATGGGCGTCTGCCCAACACGGCACATGCAGATTCTGCAAAGAAGCAGAAGAAACAGCAACTACTGTGTGTGATGTAAAATATGACCTAAGAATAAGACTCACTAGTGTGCAAAGAAGGGAGATATAACAGCTCTTAAATGCCGGAGTATATTACCCACCACGATTGATCTACAACTTCACCGGTGCTCAGTATTTGCCAAACTATCGTTAGCAATCAAGAGAAAAATCACACGATTATAACCTGAATTGTTACTAATTCCCAGGAAACCGAACTCTAACGATAAATTCACTACTTTCGTGGTCCGCTTGACCAATTAATACATGACAATTAATTAAGGTTTTTAGTTGAGATGGAAAAAAGTTAATGGCACGAGAGGGATTCGAACCCACGACCTTCGGCTAGACACGCCGCTGCTCTACCACCTGAGCTATCGTGACCTCGATCCATTGAAAAATGGCAAAAGGAGGGAAAACTCATAAGTGAGACTGAGATGGGGAGTTGATGTCGAGCGGATCGAGGTCACGATAGCTCAAGTGGTAGAGCAGCGGCATATCTAGCCGAAGGTTGTGGGTTCGAATCCCTCTCGTGCCATTAACTTTTTTTCATCTCAACTAAAAACCTTAATTAATTCTAACGATAAAATCCATTGTGTAAAAAATCTTCATCATGTCTGAACAAATTATTAGGTTTCTAAGCCGTATTGATTAGCCTACAACAATTCTGTAAGCAGTATTCTATTGCATATCTGATTTCTTTGTAACATCTGAATCAACGAGTTCCGTTGGAATATTTCTCGTTCGTGGACTAAGTTCGTTATTAAGGCCTGGAAAGCAAAGGCGGAGTTATTGGAATGAGGACCGATTTACTGCTCGGCTGCAAAATGAAAAATGAAGAAGAGAGGGAAAAATGAAAGAATGCTAAAGAAGTTGCTGGGTCGCGTTGGAATCGTGACTCTCCCACCTCTCGTCTCTTATTTACTTTTATCTTCTCCCTTGCTCTTTCATACTCGCAATTGAAACTTCCCGGACCATTATAAAACCTTACTGACCAGCGTGGTTTATTCTACCCATTATTGACAAAAACTTGTTGAACAATTAAACAAACATCCATATCGTATTAACTGTCAGATAATTGTAAATATTAAAGCATGGGTAAAAATGATATATGTACTTAAATAATTTATTATTGTACGTTTTACCATATACAATGATTCTATTTCATATTAATCGAAAAGCCAGTCGTTCAATAAACAAAAATAAGCCCAATCGATACGAACTAAACGTCGTGGTAACAAGACAACATACTAAATATTGTAGGATTGTTTATCAGGTGAAAAGTGTATGAAAATATGGGACTTCGTCGATACCAAAAATATAATAAAATCTACTTCAATTGACCAAAGGGATCGACTGAAAGTCCGAAAATGTGAGAGGCCATCATTGGTAAATTATTAAAATTATTTATCAATGTCTAGCGCGTATTTCGCCATTTTTAGTGACGAGTTTGTGTTCATCACAAAATGCTTGGGGAAAAAAAACAGTAGGCTGGCCCTAAATTGACAACAGTGCATGATGATTTGATGGACATGAACTATCTTTCGAACTAAAAACAGAACCTCCAAGAAAAAATGCCAGATTTAAAACATTTTAAAAAAACTTTTATCCTGAATCATCTCAAACAGGAAGGCAAGAACTGAGAAAAAACATAGAGCCTGACGTGAGTATGATCAAAGAGCTATCATCTGTAAAAAAAAAAAAAATGCGCAAAGTAAGGATATGAAAATGTGACCAACTTAAAACAAACTACTGCCCAGATAAAATACTAACACGTTACCTTTAGAAATGAAGGTTTATCAGGCGGGAATGCAAGAAGCAGCAGCAGCTCTAATGCCTTATTTTTATCCAGTTATGCTCCCACGTTAGGAATGCAAAACCTAACAAGCCTAAAGAAATAAGTGGAATTGCAAGGTTGAGAGTTATTCTTGAAGTCTAAGGGTGATGAACATGTAGGTCATTTTGATCGTTCTAATCTGATCAACATCGCAGTTTTGGACTTCACGGCCCTTTAAATGACAGGATAGCAGTAGCGGGGATTAATCTGAATTTTGGGAGATATTCAAGCATTCTCGGGTTTCGCCACGAGGATGAGACTAAGCTTTGGGAGTTACTCAATCAGTCGGTTTTCTGGGTTTAACACGAGGATCGGTCTAAAACTTAGGGACTTGCTCAAGCAGTTGGTTCTTCGGTTTCAACAGGAGGGCCAGTCTAAAACTTAGGAAGTTACTCAAGCAGTCGGTTCTCTGGGTTAAACTCAAGGATTAGTCTAAATTTTGGTAGTAACTCAAGCAGTTGGATCTCCAGTTTCAACATGAGGATGACGAAGCTTCGGGAGTTAATGAAGCACTTGGTCTCCGGTTCCAACTCGAAAGTCTAAACATTAGGAGTTACTCCTGGAGTTGGTTCGTCAGGTTAAACTCGGAGGAAGTTTCCTCTTGGACGCGCTATCTGAGCCTTCACGGTTCGCTAGTACACCTCTTAACCACAGCAAATTTAAACAATCATAGTGATAGTATCAACTGAAAACTGTCTTTGTATTTGATGGGTTGTAGAAAGGTGTGAGATTTGCTGTTGAGGTTTGCGTGGTGATGAATCTAAAGTTTAGTCGTTGGCCTATCAGATTCGTACATATTATCATTTCCATCTTCAGTATTTGACAAACCAATTCCGATAGACCAAAGGAGCAATTGTAGCAGATAAGAATGTTCTGAAAGAACCAAATTTCATAGAAAAGTGATCAACTCCTGAAGGTGACTTCACAATCCACAGCATGAACCAAAACACCAAGAGAAAAGAACACTATTTAACCCTAAGCGGAATATTCTTGATTTACTTTCAATCTTAACATCGCTGCTTAGACATTATGCGAGATTTGAGATAGGCATCAACATCTCCCCGTAGACCTCATGAAGAAATCTCATAATTTATTCTCTTAGACAAACACCTTTCATACCTTTCAGTCCGTAAGATTATTAACATAGATTATGAGAAGAAATTAATTACCTACCACTATGCAGTGTTTTTAGGTTTATATTGCATCCGATTCACAGGTTATCTATATATTTATTACCGAGTTAAAAAATTGTACATCGTCTTCACACGCTACCTTTTTCGTATACGTGAAAATATAATTAGTTAAAGTGTGGCGAAGGATCAATTCTGTAATTAATAATTAAACGGTTCTCGTTCGCTTTTCTCTTCTTTATTGGATTTTACAAGTTAGTATTTGCCCTCGGGCGGCATAAATATAGAACATAATAACTGGGTCCTCTCACCTCATACCACCAACTCTCCCACTCTCCATCTCTGTTCCTCCCCCGAACCCGGATCGCTCCCCCTAGGCAATTACTGAAAGGGCTGCCTTGACGTGCTTTGAGACCGAGACTTCATAACCCTCCTACCACCGGCTCACCCTCCCTGTCGCCATTTAGCTCCCTCTCGCTCCCACCGCCACCCTCCCTCCCTTGATTTCACCCGCTCAACCCTCACACCTACACCCAGCCAGCATAGGCCCGACCATCTACAAGCACCCAACCCACATACTGCCTTTCACCGCCCTCTCACAAAAGCAAACAATTTTCTAAACGCTTTCCACTTTTCCTCTTGATATCCCGTCCAAATCGATTTTACCAGTCATGTGAAAAAATTTAAATCGAGTCGGATAATTTCGAAGTACCCTGAGATTAAAGGAGAAGCTGACAAATTGTATTAAAAGGAATAAACATAAAATTGAACATAAATAATTAATAATTTATTAGAGCTCATTATTTATATTATACACAAGTGGTTAGTTGTATTTGGATCTACGAATGGAGACTACTCAAGATTAGAAAAGATCCAAAATGAACGAATAAGAGAAGAAATAGAGGTAAAATATAAATTTTTTAACCATTGTGTTAACTCACCTGAGGAAGGATTGAAATAAATCCGAAACGTTGTGGATAAAAACTGGTTGTGGTTTTTTAAGATGACCTATTATCCCACCTTCAAGAAGGAAGAATCATAAGGGTAAAATATAAATTATATGTAAATAAATAAGCATTTAAGGTTCCGTGTAAGTGAGATTGGTCGGGGGTGCGAATAAAGCAGAGGAGCTAGGACGCTGCCTTGTAGGACACCCGCTAGAATAGAATGGATGGGAGGATAATGAAACTTTCACCGGTAAGTTAGAGATCAGGGATGCGGATATCAAATCAAGTAAGTTTTGTAACTTATACCAAGCTTTCAACCTTTATTTAGGTCTTCATCAGGGGGCTAATATAATAACAATCAAAAAACATTGGATAACTTACTAAAAGTAAAATATTATAATGATAACAATAAAAACAATATATATATTTGTGTGTGTGTGTGTGTGTGTGTGCGTGCGTGCGTGCGTGTGTGTGTGTGTGTGTGTGTGTGTGTGTGTGTGTGTGTTCCTTATGCCAGTATCCCTCGAATGAGGGAGTTTATTAATTTATTTACATGCTTCCATTCCAGTGATTACATGTATTTCTTCTAGATAATTATGTATATTTATATATTTTCTATTAGCTATATACATAGATTTCTTGTGTGTGTGCGCGCGCGTGCGTGCGCGTGTAACCAAATGAGAGGTAACCCAATTGTGGTTATAGACACAGACTGACACAGCACAGACAAAAAGGACTAAATTAGGCAAATGTAGATGGCTAAGATTATTCATTGAGAACATTTTTGTTTTTATGTTAACCAACAATGAAATCAATACACCAAAAAATATTTTTTTTAAAACTTTAAATAACGATTTAATTCCGACTAAATTAGATTTTGAAAAAAGCTTCAATAACTCAATTAAATCGATTTATTAAGAATTGCCTCGAAAAATCATACTACCAGAACTACAAGCACTACTACACAAAGATCACATGTCAGAGAATTTAATTATTTGTTCGAATTTATTTTTTTGTTAGATTATTTTCTTCAATCTGTGCTTTGTTGTTGTTTTTTCACAGTGCCAAATAAATTATTATAGTAAATTTGAATCTCAACTCTGCTTACGAACGAAAAGAAGCAATAAATTTTTGTTGTTTTTATAAGTGTTGTTTTGTAAATATCTACAATAATGAACATTATTGTTTAATGGCAAAATGTGGAACTAGTAAAAGAATTGGGCTGTGGTTTCATCCTATTAAAACTGAAAGAAAAACGCAAAAACTGACTAAAGTTGAGCGTTTATTTTTCCGACATGATTAAGGTAAGGTGACAGATAAAGGACAGATTAAGGTAAGGGGAATTGTATGGATCCATTAATGCTTGGTCAGTTGATCTTGAGAGATGGCAAATAGCATCATAGGAAATGGTGTAGTAGCAGTATGGCATCAGTAAGTAGAAGGAAAAGGTCTGATCTAATACCACAATAATTACTGGGCATGGTTTGATGGACACCTTAACAATCATAGTCAAAAAGTAAAAAAAAGTTGTAACATTTGTCATAATTGTGCTCTAGTTTTGCAGTCATTACGCTTTATTAGTATTGTGAGGAGGGTTGATCGTGGGGGTGAGGGGATGAGCTTGTCGTGTGGGTGAAGAGATAAGGGTGAAAATCGTTAATAGATGCGTCGCAGTTAAGTTAGGGAGGGTAGGACATTCTGTATTAACACACTCGAATCAGTGACGATCTGCATACAAAATTTTATTATGATTTTATTAGTTTACACTTTAAAAGATAATACGATATTAAGTCTGTATAAAAAGTTTAATTTTTTCTAACATTTTGCAGCACAATGATGGGTGTTGGCGAAGCCAAAAATAGATGGTCATGATTTATTTAGAATATCGGTGAGAACGTCAAGAAAACATTTCCAGTATATTTAATAATTTGTTGAAGTCGTGAGGAGTAGTCAAGAATGAAGTATTTTAGAAAAAAAAATCGTTTTCATTTTTTGCCAACGTTTCGACCTTTATTCGGGTCATCTTCAGGGCTTGGGTGAATTACAAAACATATGTTGATTGAAAAAAGAAATACAATACAGATGTAAATATAAATTTTGAACCAAGTATCTCATTCATCATAAAAAACACATAGTATATTTAATTATTATACAGAGCACGTAGGTAACCTTCTTTGGGATGGAAGGGATGGAAAAACTTTCCTGATTCAATTTTCTCAGCCTCGGCTGGATCGGTAAGGCGTCCAACGGGAATGACCTCATCCACTCAGAATCGTGTTTCTCCTAACCTTTGTAGAGTTTGTTAGACGGTCCTGACCGAAACAGAAGGAAAATCAAAAGCTGACGAAAAATAAAATTTAGAGGTGATTTCGTACAAATTACTTGTTCAAAACGGAGAACGTTCAATAGAGAAAATGGTCGAAATGAATTTGGGAGATCAGTGACCTGCGGATTCTGACCACTAATGGGTCAAATATTTCTCCAACCAAGAACAGAAATTTCGTTTTATTGTAAAAAAATAAATAAACCTCTGACATATTTTTCATACAACTAGTTAAGACTCATTTCATTGCATATATTAAGCAAAATTATTATTAAGGCAGGTATGAAAAGAAAGTACCACGAATTGAATCACTCGCGCAACCCGAAACTTAGAGTAACGCCAATTATCGTATAAAGAAATACCACGAGGGTAATCAAGGAAGGATTGAGCCCGGGTGTTG
Organism: Cimex lectularius; assembly: GCF_000648675.2. Classification (NCBI taxonomy): domain Eukaryota; kingdom Metazoa; phylum Arthropoda; class Insecta; order Hemiptera; family Cimicidae; genus Cimex; species Cimex lectularius. The sequence goes on from NW_019392738.1 coordinate 105,726, forward strand.
GTTTATGTAAATCCAAGTGGTCAGGCAGAGGCAATTACCTGGCATTCTACAGGCTGAATGTAGGCTTCGAGATTTCACTCTTTGCTGTTAAGCAAGTTGAAACGAATGTGCAATTTTCTTACCAGTTCGACATGGTCCAAAAAATCCTTCTATACACTCACGGCATGTCAAATAAACAAAAATTAGTCTTTGACAGGGAAGAGTCTCGACTCGAGTAACCACAAGTAGATTTATCTTTTTGATCGTGTCCATTTTGTTTCCTCAATTATTTTTTAAACTGTCCTGACTATAGCTCATTAACAATGAATATTAATTATTTGTTTATTTTAATTATATTATATTTATATAGGTTGATTCGCAAGTTGTACTACAAAGCTCGTCCGGTGCTTCTACACCTTAAAAAGTTCATATTAACTAAGGTCCTTTTATCAAGCTTTTCGCAGATTAATTAATCTTTTTATGTAAGGTTTTTGGTTGAAATGAAAAAGTCAGTGTCACGAGAGGGATTCGAACCCACGACCTTCGGATAAATACGCCGCTGCTCAACCACTTGAGCTATCGTGACTTCAATCCACTCGGACCCCAACTCCCATCTCAACCTTCAACCTTTCCAATTTTCCCTCCTTTTTGCCATTTTTCAAATTCAATCAACAAAAAACTTACATAAAACGATTAATTATTCGAATCAATCTCGTGGCACCAACTTTTTCATTTCAACCAAAAACCTTACATAAAAAGATTAAGTAATTGAAAGAAGTAATTTGGTCAATAGACCACTAAATATAAGACTCTTCGGAGAAATTCAACATTTCATGTGTTATTTTTAACTACCTACTGTTTTCGTCATAAATACACACGTAGCTCTTGTGCTATTAATTTGTGCAGAAATATATTTAAAAAAATGAATTGATCATTAAATTCCTATAACAAGGCGCATTTCTAGAACTTAGAATAGAAATCAGAAATTTTGATTTTCCAAAATTGAATAGTTCAAGATCTAGGGGTAGATATATGGCGAAACCTATAAAAACTGCTCAAATATGAGTAGGGATATTTGTAATTTGTTCTTTTTCTATTTTTTAATTAAATTGATCAATATATTGTTGTTAGTTGGATAAAACAAAATAGAAAACAGTAATAACGGATTTACTTAAGAATAGTAAACATGAAAATTACTCATTTTGAAATCAAACACCTTTTTCCCGTCTTTTTTTCCATTTTAATCCAGTTTTATTCTCTAACCAATTAAAGTCATCATCTTTAACCAGAAGTTCGCAATATTATTGAGAGAATGAGTCATTGAAGTCACCGGCAAGTGGATATGTCAAAGGCCTGGTAGTGGATTTCAGCGCATTACGACGCTGGAGGACAAAAACATTGTCAATACTGCAAGATGGCACACTTTTCATAGTGCCCGCCAGGTACTAAATAAAGTACAAGATGTTTTGGCAAGGTCTTTATCAACACAAACTTTGGTCTCACGACGCCTTTGGGATGACCTTCAGCAACAGTCCGGCACCAACAACTCAGGAGAATATGGCGCAGCGAGCGCCTAGAAGAGAACACCAATTGGAATGCTGTTATGTTTACTGATGAGTTCCGTTTCTGTAAGTAGAGCGATAGCAAGCGCCGAAGTGTCTACCGAGAGCAGGGGATGCGTACAATGAATGCAGTTTAGAGGAGGCTATGTAATGGTTTGGCCTGGGATTTACACTGGAGGACGAATCGGATTCCATATTGTTGAAGGCAACCTCACCGCAGTCCGTTATGTCCAAGAAATTGTCGAGGGATACATCCCTCAAACCAGGGATCTCATGAGCAGGGATTTTCGATTTCTGGATGATGTCAGACATAAGAGCAAGGTTGTTCATCAATGTTTAGGAAAGCTGGGAATTTCCTATCTGCCCCTTCCCCTGTTGTCTCCAGCCATCAATCCCGTTGAGCACATGTGGGATGCGTTGCAGAGATGGCCTTGCGATCAACATCCGCAGCTTACTTACCTGCAACAACTGAGTGCTGCGTTGCAACATGAGGTGAATTCCTTATGAAATTAGTGATAACCTTTTTACCAGAATCCTACCAGATGCACAGAGGTTTTAGCTAAGAAAGGTCATACACGGTATTAATTGTTTCAAAAAATTATTGTGTTCAATAAACAAACTTAATGGAATTAAACATTTTATTGTGTGTTGTGGTATTTAGTGACCGTTAATTAATGATTATTTAGAGATCGTAAGATGCCGTCTGGTGTGACGTAGGTTTAGAAATCCATTTTCATTATCGTGCCAACGTTTCGATCTTTATTGAGATCATCTTCAGGGCTCAAAGTGTTTGTTTTCTGTGTAATGTGTCAATACTGTGTGTCGTGTTGAGAGTGCCCACGACACAGTAATGACACATCTACATAGAAAACAAACACTTTGAGCCCTGAAGTTAATTTCAATAAAGATCGAAACGTTGGCACGATAAAGAAAATGTATTTCTAAACCTAAGTCACACCAAACGGCATCTTACGATCTCTAAATAATAATCAATGACTTTTATTTTGTTATTTTTCAAAATCCGTTAAATTTTCCTTCAGTAAAAAACAATAATTTCTAATAAATTTTAATGCAATTTATAATAAAAATGCTAGGGAAAATAAATAGTACAAAATTCCAATATCACTATTCATTTTTGAGCAGTTTTGTTGAAAAAAAGAAGCCTCCAAACATATAAAATGTTATATATCTACGAAAGGGTTGAGAATCGGACCATGGTTCATATGACCTTTTTTGTTGTACTTGAGGTGTAGAAGCACCCGTCTACGAGTTGCGAACACAGTACGGCATAAAAAATTCCGCCTGCCGGAGGTGAATGAAAACATAAATAAAACAAGAAACAAACGAAACAAAATCAAATAAGTGAAAGATGGAAAAATTGAAGAACATGAAAGTGAAGGACAAAAATAAAATAAACAATTAAAAAGTTAAATCAGATTGTACAAACATTAAGTATTTAATTATTTAACATAAATATACCTGCACTACCATGCATTTTACAAGTGGGGTCGGTTTAGATTTTACCCCAGCAATTAGTTCATCTCTAGACAGGAAATTTCTGCCTAGCTGGAGCATGCGAATTTCTTTTAAAATTGTTCATTCTGTTAGGAAATGGAACACGCCCTCTTTGATCTTAGAGGCAGAAATTCTTTCCATCTAAGGGGTGTAATTTGGCACATGTAGCTTACACCTCATTTTAAAAATCCATCCCAAATCACCCAAATTCAAATGTCGATTAGAATCAGACAATAAATGGCAATGAACAACTTATGAACAAGATCCCTATAAAACAAAAATTTCTCTTAAGTAAAGAGTTGATGGAGCAAATCTCACAGCTCCTCCCGATGACCTACACTGATCTTTACAAGAAGAGAGTCACGATTAGGTTTCCATTCGGAAATTTTATTAATAAAGTTATGTTTTGTGTAATGTTTAGAAAATATGGTATGCCTGTGAGAGAACCAGATTGTGTTGTTTTATTATCTCAAGAGCAATGATTTCTGAAAGACGGGAATTAGGAGATTAAGAATTCTGTGAGAGAAAGAGATAGCTGTCTAACTAGATAGATATATAGATATATAAAAGAGAGTGAGTGAGTGGGAGAGAACGAGAGAGTGTGTGGGACAGAGAGAGAGAGAGAGGGTGGGAGAGGGAGAGAGAGGGTGGGAGAGGGAGAGAGAGGGGGAGAGGGAGAGAGAGAGGGTGAGAGAGGGTGGGAGAGGGAGAGAGAGAGGGTGGGAGATGGAGAGAGGGTGGGAGAGGGAGAGGAAGAGAGTGGGAAAGGGTGGGAGAGGGAGAGGAAGAGAGTGGGAAAGGGAGTGAGAGGGAGAGGTGGAGAGAGAGAAACCATGAATTTGGTATTACAATTGTCGAAAAATACATATCCATATCAAATTATAACAGTGTAATAAATTAATTCCCTTAGCTTGTTTTTACTTAAGTCTTTTAATTTGTCAGGTACAGCATGATATTTCACCATCCAATATTTTGTACTATTTTGTGCGACTTTCAGTCTGATACAAGTGGTGTCAAGTTTTTGATGAGATCAAGTTTCATGATCATGCAAAGGTAACTAAAACCAAAACTAACTTTTAAATTTATAAAAGTAACGCACGTGAAACACCTTAGAATATAAATACAGGGGAGAGTCAAAATTTTTAAATGAATGAAAGCTTGCCTCCAGTCGTCTCTACATTTTAGTTTTGAAAGAACGCTGATTGCTTTTCTTTGGGTAGCAAAACCTTTCTTGCTGATAGAGCATGTCCCCACACCAATAGGGAGTAAGAAATATGGCCTGAAATCAGCCATAATTTTATTAGTGTTTCACTTGATATCTGTATAAGCATGTAGTCCAGTTGAGTTTGGGATCTATTTTAATGCCTAAGCTGAGTGAATATGGTTTGTTCCGAGATCCCTTAGGCTTAGTGTAAGGACTGGAATTTTTTACTGTGGTACAATCCATTTTTTGAGTTCATTTAAAGTATTCTTATTTGCTATATGTACCTGCTGTAGGGATTCGCCACTGATGTGGTCTTGTCTGCAAAACTTGGAAAATTTAAATTGAGAACATTTGTGAAAAGTAAGTAGATTATAGGATCCAATACAGATCCTTGAGGAACTCCCATGTTGATCTTTTCACAATCAGAAAATATTTGGTTGTATTTAACTGATTGTATCCTGTTTGGCAAATAAGATTTCATCAGCTTTATTGCAGAATGAGAAAAGTTATACAGCATTTTTAATTTGGTTATGAACATCTTATGCGATACACAATCAAATGCTTTGCTCAGTTCTAGAAAGTCAGCTACCAAGTATTGCCCTCTTCGAAACAGTTCAGGGTTTAAATGACAAAATTCAATATGGCTTCTTCAGCACTTTTCCCATGTGGGGACTCTAAAGATTTGTGCTTTAATAGCATAAAATTCTGCCTTTTAGTATTTTCCCATAAACCTCATATCGACAGTAATGATATTGGCCTATAGTTTGTTGCTTCTCAACATGATTTTTCAAGACATGCTTAAAGTGAAGCCACAGTGTACATACCATCAATGAGTCCGTGATATCTCTCAATATCACTTATAACTAGGGGTTGAGGAAGGAAGTCCAAAAAGCTTTTTGATAAAAACTTTCAGAAATTTCTCAACTACGATTGTCATGTATAGAACAGCAAAGGCCAGAATTAAATACGTTGAGTTTAGCTTTCAGAGGGATGTAATTTAACATTAAGCAGCCCAAATTCTGCTTATCATTTTAGCTGTAGATCTGCTTGAAATGATATTGGAAGAAGAGGCGAGGTAAGAGTAACTCCCAAGATATTTCTAGTGATTTACAATTGCAACAGGTAATCCCTTGTAAGAAAAACTGACAATGAGAGCAAGCCCGCTACCCTTTCTACAAATGGCCTAGTTAACAGTCAAACTCCTTTTCTCATTATCTTTCAAATATTTTTATGTTCCTCTGTAAACTAAGTCGATTGTCAGCTACGAACACCTCACTTGCGTATAATAATATTTTAACTTTTGCGTTGCAAAGTAAAACACCGCCTTCAAGTACAGGGGAAGGGGTTATTTTATATTACTTCGTTATAACCTGTCTTTAAAGACGGGTCAAAACGGCAGAGGGTGTGTGGGGTGTGCCGAGTACACGGAGGGAGAAGTTAACCAATTATCGCTCCCTCCTGCCGAAAGGGTGTACGCGGCGTAACTAAACGTCCCTAGCAGCATGATCAAAAATAAAAACCACAACTCTTTTTTGTTAAGTACCGATTCGCTTAGTGCGGTCCAGAAGATCAATCTATAGAAGAGCCTCCGTGGACCCCCTAACAAATAAGATAAAAGGGATCGATGCAGTTGGGAAGAAGATCGTGTTTGCACGGGTTCTCCGCCACGTACGGATAGCCACGAACGAAGAAGCAGACAGGGCGGCCAAAGAAGCCGCCGGAAGGAGGACCCTTCCCAACCTGTACGCCCAGCGGACCTAAAATTTCAAATTCAGTAAAAAGATAATGGAAAAACCGCTGGGCTCGCAGAAATAGAAATTACCCTGCTATACTGTCGTTAAGAAAGACGGTTCCTGGAGAACGGTTCGAAAAGGAAAATAATGACAAGACTACGCATAGGTCATACAAGAATAACGCACGAACACCTTCTGGTCGGAAAGCGACCGCGTAGGTGCCCATGATGCAAGGATAAAATAACGGTCGAGCATCTTTTCAATTGTAGAAGGCTTGACGAATATAAACAATATTTTGGCACCTCATCGGACCTGTACATAGTCTTGGGGCACGGCAGCTGGCAGAGATCTCGCTGTCCGGTACCTCAGGGCTATAGGGATTTTTAAAGGTATATAGTTTTTTTATGTATGTTCGTGGTGTGTATGTTTTAGCTTTATGTTAATTTATTGGAATGAATATAATTTATTAGCGTGAAAGGAAAGGGTTGCTTATAACCACACCCCAAGGAATATCGAGTACTCTGGTGTAAGTGTGTGACGACTGGAGAGTAAAAGTAAATTATTACCGAGAATGGAGTTATGTTTGTATCGAATGTTGTGTTTGTTTAATTTATTGGAATGAATGTAATTTATTAGCGTGAAAGGAAGGGGTTGCTTATAACCACACCCCGAGGAATATCGAGTACTCTGGTGTAAGTGTGTGACGACTGAAGAGTAAAAGTAAATTATTAACGAGAATGGAATTATGTTTGTGTCGAATGTTATGTTTGTTTAATTTATCGGAATGAATGAAATTTATTAGCGTGAAAGGAAGGGGTTGTTTATAACCACGCCCCGAGGAATATCGAGTACTCTGGGGGAGTGAATGTGACCAGACATCTATGTTTGTAAAAACGAGAGGCTAGCATTTTTACGATATCGACATTTAAAAGCAGAGAGTCAAAAACCAGGTCGAGACGCTCAAATGGCTACAGTTTAAAACAAAATACGCGTGAAAAAGAAGGAAAACATGAAGAGGGCCGGCGATGACCTCCGCCGTTTGTTGGCCCATAAACTTCCCATTTTATTACTATTATTATTACATCATTATAAGAAATAAAGTACTATATATAAATTAAGGAGATGAGAATTAATCGAGATTTTTCCAAAAGAGTACTTTTATTTTTTTTTCCTTTAGAAATGTAAATTCAGAATTAGTACATCCGATATAACGTATAAAGGACAGTTGTGAATCTCAAAGGTTTCCAATATAGGACAAAAAGGGCGGACATTTAATTTCAAATGGGTTTCGTAAACAAAATTCCTTCCGTTTCGATCATGGGAAGAGAGTGGGGAAAAAAGGAAAGTTGTCGAGCTACAGAGCGCGATGATATGAGAAGGAGAAGATATCCTTGATTGAGAGAGGGTGTAAAAGATGAACCGGCGGTCGATACACAGAACTGTTTGTCTCTACCAATCCCTTCCTTTACAGCCGGCCACTTTCCTCGTTCCAAGCCGTCTAATCCTGGATGTTTAATTAGGGTAAATTGAGGAAAACGTACTTTTTTCTGTAGCGTTTCTACATTATTATTTTAAAAATTTTTGATTGATCGGAGTATTTTAGACAATTGTTACGTGGCATTTCTTTCGAAACTATCAAAATTGCTGAATATAATATGAATTTAACAAGAAAATTTGAGTTTAATTAGAAGATAATCTATCTGTAAAAGAAAGTATTTGCTATGATCCAACACCTCTAGGCAATTAGTAATATACATTATTGCAGATGGTGACGGCTTCAACAGAGCAAAACAGCGAGGATAAGCGGACCAACCTGGAAGTTCATCATCCTGCATATCTTAAGAGGAATTCTCACAATTATTATCATCTCCTGACTCCTTCCTGTTGACTTATCCTGGATCGAAAGTTGTAAGATTTTTACGATTTGCATATCCAGTATAGTAAATCTTTTATGTATCTGTACTGTATTCAACAATTTCAAAACCTGGTCAACATTTTACGATTATTAAAGCTTTTCCAGAGCTTACTATACAGTAGTAACAGGTAACTAATATTAATAAAAGGTGAAATTAAAAGTTAAGAACCTCGTGCCTTAGGCGAGGGCTAAATGACTAAATCACGGACCCAAAGGGGTCGAACCACTTTACAATATATTTTTCAATTAAAAACTATAATAAATTAAAAGCCATGAGATCTGCCGGGATTCGAACCCAGAACCGCTAGCGTGGCAAATACGAGTTGGACACCCTAACCACTCTACTACCGCGGTCCACGCACTTAGCAATTAACTATTAAACTGGCAACTAACACTAACGTTTTCTACATTTGAAAAACATATCTACAATTAAAGAGTACTCAGTACTATAATTCCTAAAAGTTTGGTCTTACGATTACTTCACTTCTAACGTATTTTTTATTTAAGGATGAACTTTATTTTTTTCCTTAAATTCACTAATTTCGTGGTCCGCTTGCCAATTAATATATTACAATTAATTAAGGTTTTTAGTTGAGATAAAAAAGTCAATAGCATGAACGGGATCGAACGCACCCATCTTCGGCTAGATACGCCGCTGCTCTACCACTTGGCTACCTGTGGCTCTACCAAAAATAGCAAAAAGGAGGGAAAATTCAAAAGGTGGGGTTGAGATGGGAAGTTAGTGTCCGAGGGGATCGAGGTCACGGTAGCTCGAGGTATGTAGCCGAAGATCGTGGGTTCGAATCCATGCCATTGACTTTTTTATCTCAACTAAAACCTTAATTAATTGTAATTTATTTTTTTAAATTATGTTGTATGTTGAACGCAAATAACTGTTCAAGAAAAGAACATTTTCTCTAAGGAACAATTCTACACAAATTCATGTAATTTGGTCATTACTGAAAATTTTAGTCTATCTTCGTTGAGTCGGTCTATCAGGCGCGTTTCGGCTGTATTCTTCAATACTTGTGTGTTATTCTATAGCATTATTGTCTATATTCTATAGCCACAAATCTACACTGAAGATGGAGAAAAGCCGAATAGTTCATAAAGGGCAAAACAGCGAGAATAAAAAGACCAGAATGATCCGAAACGTTAAACTACACTTTCAATTGCTACAATTGCCCGCTATAATAACGATCAATAAATTAAGTACCAATAAAGATAAGTGATACTTAGGCTAATAAGGGACCGAGGTGGCAGAACGGTTAGGCCGTCCGACTCGTATTTGTCACTCTACCGGTTCTGGGTTCAAATCCCGCACATCTAAAATTGTATACCGTTATATAAATAACAATAACACTGTAAAATAAAGCACAACACCCAAAGTGATCCGTAACGGCAAAACAACAGGTTTATCTCCTAGCAGACCACACGAAGAAATCACACAATTTAATGCAGCTAGTTACGTATTAATAAGATACACTGAAGATGGCGAAATAGGATACCAAATTGTTCATCACCACGCAGACCACACAGAGAAACCTTACAAATAAATTCTTCTATCTTTAATTATTCTTATTCTTAATGCCTACATGTACTGTTTTTTTCTATATTTTTATCAATCATTATTTATTCAGTCTACTGACCAGAATGGTGTGATTACCATAACTCTCAACGGTGAATTCTTAATTGCGCGATTTATCGTGCGATCGTTCATATCCAATTGCTAATTAATATTTATAGTTTACGACATCCGTCGATGTGCTGAGTGGAAAATACCTCTCCAAATGTTCTTTGTAATGTAGTTTGTGTATTTTCTGGGAATTGGGAGTCGTAAAATGCGCCCACATTTTCTTGCTCATCAACTCTAAAAGTCACTGTTAAAAAACCATTTTTAACAGACTGAACCGTGCACTAATTAACGCCTTCAACCACCTACGAGTCGGTTAAGGTTTATCTTTTCAGACGACCCAATTTATATTCGTAGGAATGTTTTCTAAATTTTTTTATTGAAAACGAAAAATAAAAGACAAGATATTATGAACACAATTTCGTGAATATAAACAACAAATACTAAGGGGAAAACATAGGCGTATATAATTTAAGTAATAATATTTGTTATTTTAAAAAATAAAAAGGAAACGGTGATGATAACATATCTTGTTAAGGAATGCTAAATATGTTTACCAACCCCTCTAATGACTGTCACTAAATTAACAAACAAAATTACGTGCAATATTGTTATTGTAATTATTAAATAAATAACTATTGCCATTAAAAAGTACACATATTTAAAAAAATCCGTATTGACTAATGATTCCAGTGATAAGCAGGCAAAAATGATCGGAAACGACCTAACCAGAGGGCATCAGCCCGCTGACCTCAAGAAGTTAGTCATCAACTCACGACATGTTATGAAGTTCAATGATTTTTTAAATCACACAAACAATTTGACGTAAAATGTAACTTTTTATTAATGCTTGAAAAGGATGATAAGCCGAGTGCCTATGAATGTGATAAAATTATCGATTAAATGAATATTTTAAAAATTATTGAAATAAACTTTGCTAAAGCTTTAGTAATATTAATTATTAATTAATTTGGAATAAATACTTACTAATTTTGTACGTTAAAATATCTACAGTGATGTGGTAAAATGTGTTCAGAACATAATCTGATTGTGAGACTATAGTTTGGATATTTCCAATCATTATGGTCCCCTGTTCTCGCTGTTTCAAACTTTTATCTCCTTGTAAACAATACTAAAAAACAGTTGAGAAGATAAACTTTTTCTGCATTTCATCCTGAGATTCGCGTTGTTTTGAGCTAAACTACATCCTCGCAAACAATACCAAAAAAGCGTTTTTTTTTTTTTTGACCCGTTGTTTAAATATTTTTTGGAGTCGTGAAGAGTGGTCAAGAACCAATATGATCGCAAGAATTCCACCAGGAGGAGCGCTCTAGAATGAGTTAATTTAGAAAAACACCGCTCTCATTTTTTTGTCCTCGTTTCGACCTTTATTCGGGTCATCTTCAGGGCATAAAATGTAGTGCTATTCTTGTGGTGCCATATTGGTTTTGTGGTTTTGCAACAATATCAAACAAAACCATATGATCACAAGAATTCCACCACAGTTCAGGGCATCTGAAGATGATTGGAATAAAGGTCGAAACGTCGGCAAAAAATAAAAATGGTGTTGTTACAAACTACCTCATTCTGGACCGCTCCTCACGACCCAAAAAATTAAATACTAAATAAGTTTAGAAGAAAACATGTTTTGGGTTTTATCTTGAGAGGGAGGTGAAGCTGAAGTTTAGTTGTTTCCGATCATTATGTTCCGCTTGTTCTCTCTGTTTTGAGCCAGCCTACTTCCTCGTAAACAAAACAAAAAAAATGTGTTTTTTAGTGACTCGTTGTTTAATAATTTTTGAGCGTCGTGAGGAGCGGCCAAGAATGTGTTAATTTAGAAAAAACATCGCTTTCATTTTTTTGTCTACGTTTCGACCTTTATTCGGGTCATCTTCAGGGCATTGAGGTGCTATTCTTGTGGTGTCATATAAGTTTTGTGATGTCACAACAGTTCACACAAAACCAATATGATCACAAGAATTCCACCACACTTCAGGGCATCTGAAGATGTTTGGAATAAAGGTCGAAACGTCAGCAAAAAATGAAAATGGTGTTTTTCCAAACTACGTCATTCTGGACCGCTCCTCACGACCCAACAAATTAAATACTAAATAGTTTAGAAGAAAACATTTTTCGATCATTATGTTCCGCTTGTTCTCGCTGTTTTGATCCAGCCTACTTCTTCGTAAACAAAAAAAAATGTGTTTTTTATTCGGATCATCTTCAAAGCAAAAAATGTAGTGCTATTCTTGTGGTGTCATATTGGTTTTGTGGTATCACAACAATATCAAACAAAACCAATATGACACCAGAAGAACAGCACCACACTTTATGCCCTGAAGATGACCCTAATAAAGGTCAGTACGTTGGTAAAAAAATGGAATGTGTTTTCATAAATTACCTCATTCTTTTATTGTATACAACGAAGTAGGTTGGAAAAACTTTTTTGGATTTTATCTTGAGAGGAGGGGAGCTGGAGTTTAGTTATTTCAGATCATTATGGTCCGCTGGTTCTCGTTGTTTTGAGCTAACCTATTTCCTTGAAAACAATACTAGAAATGTTGAAATAAACTTTTTTTATTTTGAGAGGAAAGATGAAGCTTCAGTTCGGTCGGTTCTGTTCATTTTTGTTCAACAATATATTGCAACAAAAGACAGACAAGCAATGAAGATGGCGAGTAGCCGAAATGGATCTGACAGACGAAACGAGTAATACCAGGCAAACGAGCGGACTACAAGAATTTATTTTGTATAGACCTTTACGAAATGAACTCTATAGCCCAATCGGCTCTTTCATTACCAGCTCGGCGGATATACCGATGAGTTATTTATCGCCCTGAGCGCTGTCAAGATCAAACGAAAGTCGTAACAAAAATCAATAATTCTGTCTGGAGAGAGGGGGACAAAATAATAACCCGGGGAAAAACCGATTCGTTCTCGGACTAGGGACTTAACAAGGGAACTATCCCCAGCGGATCAACTCCCTTAATTGTCGAATGAGCATGATAACGAGTGGTGTTGAACAGGGAGGGCTAAAGGGAGGCGGCCCACCCTTGAAGATAAAGGGAGAACTTGACCTAAATAGTCGACTTAACGTAGTTCCATCAACAACAAACCTTTTTTGTAGGAGAAATTAAATTAAACAAAAATCCATTAAAGGTTGGACAGTTTGTAATCTCCCGACCGTTCATCGTCCTTACAACTAAATTAGATGCCTAAAAGAAAGATGCTGTTTCACACCATTAAGCATCACCAACTCAACTTAAGTTTTACTTGCTCAAATACTGTTAAATTAGTTCTGTACTTTTTCTATCCATCGTAGCGTCTACTGAATATGGTCCGACTCTGAAGATATAGCAGGCATTACATAGATAAGGAAAAATAAGGAGACTCAGAAATTGTCAAATCCATGAAATTTTTGTCAATATACTGTTACGTGTGTGTGGTGATTAGTGACCGTTAATCGATAATTATTCAAAAATCGTGAGATGCGGTCTGGTGTGATGTAGGTTTTGTAAAAACATTTTCTTTATCGTGTCAACGTTTCGATCTTTATTGAGATCATCTTCAGAGCTCAAAGTGTTTGTCTTCTGTGTAATTGTGCCATTCTTGCGTGTCGCGTTGAGAGTGACTTTACTATGTTACAATAATATTCTGCATTTTAAAGAATTACGAATCGAAGAGTGAATGTATTAATTAGCGAGAATGTGTGGTGTGAGAGGGCAAGTGGCAGAATATTGAGTGCCCCATTGACCCTCAATCAGGTTAGTTAATATCGAGTTCTCCACCACCCAAATTGACTGAATGGTATGTAAATAGGAAAGAATGTATTTAAGAATGAATGAGAATATGGAAGGGTTTGGATCTAGGAACTAAAATCTAGGAAGCGAGAAGTGATATGCTCCGATGTGTATATATGTGTATTTATATGTATACATGTGCAGATTTAATAAATCCAATCCAGACCCACACGAAATGTCAGTTTTTGAAAACGGGAAGTAAACTAAATAATAAGCTAATAAATAAAACATATTGTATGCAAAGTATTTATGAGCTTTCCTACAAATGTGTATCAAAGACTAGTTTTTCTTTCAATATTTGAAAAATATAGCAACGATACATTAAAAAATGGTGGAAAGTAACAACGAACCTCAGGTAATGCAGTTCGCCAGATCATGCTGTTTTAAAAAATGTTGATGTATATGCTCAATTTCTTAGCAGTAAGCCGTTGAGTTGTTGGTTTCTCCCTCGAAAAAAAAGAAAAAAAGAAACGAGACCTGGACCAAAGCCGGCCATCAATTTTTATCGGATTAAGATTCTGTTTTGCCAAGTGACCAGGTGGCTGATGGACGTTACCTCCAAACATCCGTTTTTCCTCTCATGCTATTATGCACCCAAAAAATGACTTTCTTTCTATGTTCAACCAGAACAATCTCACGTTAAAGCTTGTAAACACGTACCAATATTTACGATTAATTTTAAGTGTAAACTGTCGGTCTAGTTCCCTGATTGGAGGGAACTTTCCAAGCCAAAGACGAATAGTTATATCATTAGAAGTCACTTAACCGACATGCTTAATATTCCGTTCAGCTTGACCAGCAGAGAGAACGAGTTTGAGCTAGTAAAAAAAACTATTCAAAATTCGCGAAAAAAATGCGCCACGTTTAAAATGAAACTTCCCGAAGGAAAACAAACAGTGGTATTAAATTGAGAATTAACAAGTGTTTATTACAAATTGTTAATTTTTTGCCTGTAAATCAACAGATAACTCTTTAATCCTCTTTAAAGAGCTATAATAAAAATTTAAAAAATGGACTTTCAAGTGGGACAGCACATATTATATAACAGATAGAATGGATGGAAAAACCGAATTTTAATGAATCTTACCATCTCGAAAGATGAATAAATTTTTTATGGTTACATTTAAAAAAAAAGGCATAGGTGCAAGATTTTAATCAAGTTCAATGACCAATCCAAACAAAGAGAATCTATAAAAAAGCTTATAAGTCAATTTAATGATGCACTATGTTAAATTTTGTTAAAAAAAGAACTGCGAGTAAGTTAAGGCGCTGACATCAAATTCAGCCCAGGTAGAGAGGAAAAAAGCCTCATGTATCCGTACCCGGCGAGGCCCTGGAAAGGGGAAAACTGCCGCGTCCACCGATCCATGAAAGGAATCCGTCCAATTAAACAGCCCGTATCCCGATGTCAGGAAGTGATGTGACAGTTCCAGGGTGTAATGAAATGCGGGTTCGACTGAACATTTATTGGAACTATTCTCGGTCGAAGGGCTGAGAAAAATAAACCGACGGAACAAGGGCAGATGCGCTCTTCATCATTTCTCAAAAAGTTACATACCATTACAACAAGATCCCAAATATTAACGAACAGGGACAACAGTATTGAAAATTAAATCCATCAGATTTCTTAGTTCGATTGACCAAATAACATCTTTCAATTAATTGATATTTATGTAAAGTATTAGTTGAGATAAAAAAGTCAGTGTCACGAGCGGGATTCGAACCCACGACTTACGGCTAAATACGCCGCTGCTCTACCACTTGAAGTGATAGCTCAAGTGGTAAAGCAACGACGTATTTAGCCGAAGGTCGTGGGTTCGAATCCCGCTTGTGACACTGACTTTTTTATCTCAACCAATACCTTACATAAAGATTAATTAATTGAAAGTATACAAAATGATAACCTCCATCGTATTAAATACTGTATCTTATTTTTATAGGATTCAAAACAAAATGTGATGATTATGATCAATTTGATGGAGGATTCTGTTTGTTTTTGTTAGCCCAAGAATACTTTCAGAGACTATATGGTCTTGCAGATCTTCTTCTGAAGGATTATACTGAGTCTGCCTTTTCATTACCCAAAATTTATTTGTGTCCTGGTATACAACTGTAATATTAAAATACATAATACAATATAAGAACTACTACGATTACATTCGAAAATAATGTAAAAACACTACGGCCATTAGGCTTTTTGTTGGATCTAAATCCTAAAGTCTCAAGTTTATAATTGAGGTATTTCCAGAATGGAAATTATTACGTCATTTTATCCTTTTAAAAATCTAGTGAAGACAAACTGTTCAAATCGGTGGTAATAACGAGAACGGTGAAGATTCTGATATGATAAAAAACAAAATAATATATAATTATTCCTATTAATTATTCTTTTTATCTAAAGTTTTCGGTTGAGATGAAAAACCTTAGATAAAAAATAGTTAATTGGAATAATTAATATGGTCAATTATGACCACCAAGCAAATATAGATTAATTTAATATATATAAATTTTACAAAACATCCTACAAAAACCGTCGCAATGAAATAATAACATTTTGTTTTCAAAATTGTAGCTGTATTATAACAATAAGAATAATGTAAAGAAGGAGACATATCACTACATAAATGCAATAGAGGATTTGAAAATCTGTTTTTATCTGAAACGGAAAATGCCGTGGGAAATAGACCAAAAAAACACATGCCATGGGGTATATGCTAATAACATGAAAAAATCGGTTCAGATAAATAAAATTACCTAATAAAACAACTATACTACTAACAAACAATATAAATAAACAATACCAATTGATTACTAGAAGCATACTTTGGAATTGAAACTAATAAAAAGTTTTAGCAAAACTTAAAGTACTCTAGTTGCAGCTTTACCTTAGCCAATGAGGAGCCGAATGTTAACTAAATTAACGCCTCAGTCCAAACAAAAGTCTTTCCATCGAGAAAATTTTTTGGGAGTGCATGGGCCTACGTTTCATTAAAAAATTACATCATGCCTAAGTTATGTTAACTTATAACTTCCAAGTGGTGCAAAAAAGCTTTATTCTTTCGAGATCCATATTAATTTTGACAATCGCACAAATCATCTAGGATGAGCAGTAGATACATGGAAAACAATGTAGGGCCCAGAATCGAAACTTGAGGTATTCCTGATTCAATCTTGAAAGGAGAAGACGTAAGAGAATTATAGCAACTCGATAAGATCTCAATTCCAAGCAGGACTGCACAATTTTAATTATGTAATAAAGAACAATATTAATGTGTAGTGTAAAACACCAGGAGGACAAAACCTGTATGATTTTAAATGCAGGACAAACAGGCTAGAAAGTTTAGAAAGGCAATTTTCAGTTCCAGTCTATTGTAAAGACATGTATCAAGTGCGATAGCAAGTAAAAACTTGGAAAAATAGAAAATCAGGTTTAAATGAGAGACTTAGTCTTTAGGTTTGCGGAGTGACGAACCTATAGCTAAGACCAATCACCTAGACTTCTTATCCATGCTGCTATCATGTTATGTCCACCAATACTTTTCGATTTTTTCTTCAGCAGTGGCTTTATTTATTATTATATGTTCATCAATATTTTAATATAATTACATATTTTCATAGTCTTTAGGTTTGCGGAGTGATAAACCTACAGCTAAGTCCAAGTCCAATTAGCCTAGACTTCTTATCCATGCTGCTATCATGTTATGTCCACCAATACTTTTCGATTTTTTCTTCAGCAGTGGCTTTATTTATTATTATATGTTCATCAATATTTTAATATAATTACATATTTTCATAGTCTTTAGGTTTGCGGAGTGATAAACCTACAGCTAAGACCAAGTCCAATCAGCCTAGACTTCTTATCCATGCTTCAATATAATTTCATATTTTTATAATCTTTAGGTTTGCGGAATGAAGAACATCTCCCTATTCTGCCAATCCATGCTGCTTTGATATGTCCGACAAATTTCAGCTTTCCTTCATCTTCAGCTAGCTATTGTATTATCGAGATTGACTATACCATACACAAACAAACTACTGAAGATGACGAAATGCCGAATTGCATCTGACAAACTAAAACACCGAAGGGAAAGATTACTTAAAATGACAGATTTTTAATTCTATTTTTTATTAACTAAAAAAAACGTGATTTCTTCTAGGATAGGAGTAAATTACATTTATGTTTCTTTATAGATAAAGTCTGATAGAAATCAGGTTTTATTATCGAAACGGAAAAGTAAAGAAATCGCCGCAATCAAAAGTTCCATAAAAGGGGAGAACGGATGGAAGCGGAGAAAGGGGGTTTTTGTACTGTACAAGTGTTTATTCCATCCATTATGAAGTGCTTTTTCCCCTCCTTCGCGTCGAGCTTTTAAAAGTGTCTCGTGGTTAAGTGTCTTCTTGTAGAAGTGTCCTCGAGGGGGCACGCGGAGATGGACCCACAAGATTTAACAACGGCCCTTCGACAAAAGATTTCTAGAGCCCTGCAAATTTCCTTCCCTTAAGTGAATTTATTAGGTTTGATTATGTTTAAAAATTTAAAAATACGTCATTGTGGTGAAATAGGACCACAGTGCATGAATATTATTGAACAATGGCAAAGCATTACCAAATATGGTTAAACCTAGAGAGTAATGATGAAAGGAGATAAAATAAGACTCGTGTCCTTTTTACATTTCTTCGCGGTTTAATCGAGATCCCGTTGATTTAAAAGTAACCTTAGAACGCTAAAATAGAAAAAAATTGATAATTCAAAGAGACACTTCTTCTTGGAATTACGCAGGACAGTTTTCCTCGAGTTTCTATTTTCCGTTATTCCTCTGGCAATGGGAAAGGAAAGGGACCGATTAACCGCCTCCTTCTTCATCTATGGTTGTAAATCATTGTTCCGAGCACTCCCGGTCCCAGATATAATTACCATCATTGTGACTTGTGCTGAGCTGGGCAGTAAATCCTTCATCCATTGTCCTTCTCTCTCCGCGCTTCACATAACTCAGCTTTCCACCCGGTCTCTCTCTTTTCCAACACGGAGCTCGTTCCTCCGATAATCCAGTATGGAAGGGGCGCCCATCCATTACTAAACCGAAACCATCTCTCTGTGAAATTTACAACTGGGATGAAGTAGGAATGCAAAAGCGATGTTGGCGCAAGATGTTCACCAATATTCTTGTGGACCACAACCAAACATAAGCAGACCAATGGCATGTTAAGAGTGTGTGACATATTTTAAAACTTTTTAGGTCTAAGATACCTGACTATACCAAAAATATCAACATGAGAAAGAGAACGATCTTTATATATATTTATAACTTAAAATACCCAGGGACAACCCACTTTTAAGCACCTTTTTCACCAACATGTACTCCTTTGAACAACAAACATAAGCAAACTATTAGTAGCATTTTCAGAGGGAATGGCCGAGTTTAAAAGTTTTGATGTCTAAGAGAACTGTTTCAAAAAGCACAAGTTTGCCAAAATGAGAACGAGTTGAAGAGACAGTTCTTTTTTTATGCAAGGTGTTTTGCTTGCAATACATATTGGACATTGGGCTACGCTATTTGATTCAATAGCAAAAAGTCTTTATATTTTGTCCGTAAATTATCTGCATTACCAATTCCAACCCAAAATAACATGATGTACTTAGAAACATCGCCAGATCTGTTTACATACACACCTTACAGCTTCACTTCTTTCATTCTTAAAACCATACATCTTTCAGATTCCAGTCTGGTAAAAATAACAGCCTAACCCCCCCCCCCTAAGTTCTGCCTAACCCCCCAACCCTTGATTACCTTCATGAATTGCTATCTGCAATAAACCAGCATCACAGAACAGAATGCATACACCGTGATTCAGATAAATAGCATTATGTAATTAAACAACTAGAAACAACTAGAAACAACAAAACCATAAATAACCAATATCAAAAGATTACTACTAGAAGCATACTTTGGAATTGAAACTAATAAAAAGTTTCCACGTATAAAGTGTTTTATACCTCTGTTTTTCCAGTAGTTGGTATGGAATAAGATCTTATAGTGTGGTCCTTCATAATTCTTTTTGTTTTTCTTCTTTCAAAATTAAACCAGGAGGTTTCATTCTGTGTTCTGCATTTTTTACTTTTGTGTTCAATCATTCCGAATTCCCCCTTAGCAAAACTGAAAGTACTTGCAGCTATACCTTAGCCAACGAGTAGTTTCTTCACGATTCTCAACACGACAAACAAGAATGGCACAATTACGCCGAAAACAAACATTCTGAGCCCTAATGATGATCTCAATAAAGATCGAAACGTTGGCACGATAAAGAAAACGTTTTTCTGAAACCTACGTCACACCAGACCACATCTCACGATCTCCGAATAATCACCGACAAACTGTCACTAATCACCACACTGTATATAAATGGAAAACAATGTAGGACCCAGAATCGAGCCTTGAGGGGCTCCTTATTTAATCTTGAAAGGAGAAGACGTAAGAGAATCGCAACTCGATGAGATATCAATTCCAAGAAGGAGTGCACAATTTCAATTATATAATTTAGAACAACATTAATGTCTAGTGTAAAAAACCAGGAAGACAAGACCTATGTGATTTTAAAAACAGAACGAAGAGGCTAGGAAAATCAGAAAGGCAATTTTCAGATCAAGTCTTTTGTAAAGACGTGTATCATGTTAAAGAAGTACAATAACAAGTAATAACTTGGAAAATAGAAAATCAGATTTACATGAGAGACTTAGTCTTTAGGTTTGCAGAGTGACGAACCTATAGCTAATTCCAATCAACTAGACTTCTTATCCATGCTGCTTTGATGTTATGTCCACCAATACTTTTCGATTTTTCCTTCAGCAGTGGCTTTATATGACATTCCGAATTCCCTCCTAAGCAAAAATAGTTGCACCTTAGCCAACGAGAAGTCGGGTGTTCTCCAAATTGGTTGCCGCCTTAGATCAAAAAAAGATTTTCCATCTAGAAAAGGTTTTGGGATAGAATGGGCCTACGCTTCATAAAAAGAATGCATCAGGATTTTAAATATCTTTATGTAAGATATTGGTTGAAACGAATAAGTTAGTGTCACGAGCGGGATTCGAACCCATGACCTTCGGCTCAATACGCCGCTGCTATCGTAACTTCGATCCACTAGGACACCATTTCCCCATTTCAACTTACCTTTCGAATTTTTTCTCCTTTTTGCCATTTTTCAAAACCCTATCATACCTCAACTAAAGATTAATTAATTGAAAGAAGTTATTTGATCAATCGGACCACGAAATATAATGGATTTTTTAGATATGTTAAACTTAATTAACTTCCATCTGGTGCAGAACAGCCGTATACTCTCGAGTTCCATATTAATATTTTTGATAATCGCACGAATCATCTATAATAATGTGAAAAATCCTTAATGTGCGCAAAATTGTAAACTAAAGTATTACTATCTATCTATATTGAGATTGACCCGTTTGTCCTCAGTTCACTCTAGGTAATTTGTAAAGAAAAGAAATTGAAATCTTTAACATATATTTATTTGTAACGTACACAAAGGGACAACCAGCTTTTAGGCCGTACCTGCTGGCTCTCTAATCACAGGGTTTAAATCCTACTGGATCTACAGTACAAAAAAACCGTTAGGCCCCATTCGTCTAAACCGATTAAACAATCGTCTTTAGAAGGGAGGAAAAAGCTCATCAAAATGTCCAAACGGATTAAAGAAGAATACCAGTTTTAGATAACGGGAAAGGGTACCTGAAATGAAAAATACGAAAACAGTTTTTAAAAACAATTTGAAAAAAGGACCCAGAACCGAATTTGAATTTACATTTTTCCCCTTAGATAAAATAAAAATTTTAAGAGTATTTTTTAATTTTTAATTTTCTATGAAATTGTACGCTATTATTATATACTGTCGCCTTTAAATGACATGGGACAGATTTTTTACTGTCAGTATTTTGTGACGTGAAAGGGAAAACCCTTTGTCCGTGGCACAATGGCGATCGAGATTATAATAATAATTGTGGGTAATTAGAAGTAAAAGTTCTCCCAATGACCCTTTGAGCTGACGACAAAAGAAAACCAGGGGGTGCTACCAGGAGGCACATTGTGAACTTCAGCATGTTTTCTTTTACCCCATTGAATAAATAATGACTCCTTCGCTTTATGTGCGGACTAGTCGTATGAGTTGATGTGGAAAAAAAACAATGTTTTCTAAGCACCCAGTAAGTTCAGCAAACCCTATCGGAACGATTCGTAGCTATTTTGCTACAATTTTTTTCTCTGGTCTACTACTGAAAAGACACCATTAGATTTGTACTGAGGGTTGGGAGTTATACGATATTATAGTCGACATGTGAATAGAACAGGGGTTGTATTAGGGGTGAGGAGGGGGGGGCTGGAATAAATAGGCCACACGTTCCACCCGCTCTAACTTGCACACCCCAAACCCACAGCCCTTTCATTCACCACCAAGCTAGCAATGTAATTAATTAAACACGATTTCAAAAAAATTGGAAAAATACACAAATGATTAAACACAAATCGTTGTGAATTTAAAAAAAAATGTTTAACCACCTTGAAAAATCGTCATTCTTAAAAAATACAATATATTTTTGAGGTTTATTCACCTTATTGATTAAACCTTGAATCCTGAATGAATGTACCCTGAAAAAAATCTTAATTTTAGCAGTCGGAAAAATTTAAGCATCAAGTGCAATGTATGCAAGCACATTCAGTATTCCAGCCAGTAAATGTTTAACTTGTTCCAAAAGTAAAACAATAAATTCCAAGTTGCCATGACGAATTCTGTCATTATGCTGGGCGGAAATTCTGAACTCCGTTTTTCTCTGGGCCAAGTTTAATCAAAGCGTTAAAAACGTGCACAGGTCTGCAAGGGAAAAAATCCATAAAGCAAAAAAGGGCCTAAGGAAAATTAAACTTTTTCTCCTTCCAGGGAATAAAAGCAGGTCGAGGGAGCGATGATGAAAAGGATTAAGGATTAGGACAATAAGAAAGGATGAGATCCGACCGCTGCTCCCCCACCAGCCTTTAATGAAATCTAAGAAAAAGTAATTACATTGTTTTTATCAATTCGAGGATGATGCCTTTACTGGCGAGACGGGAAATTTCAATGTTACTGCTTACTTCTGCTGAGAAAGGAGGAAAAATCAAATTAAAAAGCTTAGAGTCTAAAATATTAAGCTCGAATATTAGAGTAATAATGAAACTAGACAGTCAATGTCTATGTACCCTCCTTTTCGACCTCTTAAAACGTTTTAACCTTAGATTATGTTAAAATAAATGATAGGTTTGAACCATGTACCATGGCTCGCGTGGGGCTCCTCTTCAAATAGAGAACGGGACCGATGATATTTGACTCACTATTATCTTGTCAATTATCACCGAGGGGGTGGAATTGTAGCCACCCTTTGGCCCTGGTTACGAACTACCTACTATTCCCTCCGATCCTGTATAATGTCCTGGCCCAGATGGAATAACCACAAAACTCTGACAACATCCCAACAGGTAGATTAATACTTCATTGACCAAGACAAATCTGTTATATTTTTCGGTGAAATACTAATGCCAGGCTTTATTTCTGAAGATTCCAAGCGTTTCTCCGTTATACACTCAAGTAATATGGCAAAACACACCTCTGACATAAACAGTAATAAAAGTAATGTAAAATATAATAAAACACACACACAAATTTATTTCAAACGTCTTTCTTTTGACAATTGGTTCTTATTATAAACATGTATGCACATTGTTTTAGGATTGTTTTTCCCCCTCTAACCTACCTGCCTATTTCAAAGTATTCTGTAAACATGAAAAAGCTAACACAGTCATTGGAAGCTGAAGTACCCAGTCTGCTTGACAAACCCATGGTATGTCATTTAGAGATTGGAAACTTTTATTTCAACGATGCTTCAATCATTAATGACTGATGTACGGCCTATAATTTTTACTCCTAAAAAAACAAGTTCCTTTCACGACAATAAATTATATAAGAAACTAGAAATACGGATTTCATTTCATAAATTAGTTCGCGTATGTCCCACCTAATTGAATTGTGCACTTCCTTGGCTCCATATAGAGAGCATGTAGGAAACCCACCTGATAGGACAATCGTGGGGGTGTCTGGGTCCCTTGTTCCGATTTTTGAAGGAAAAAAGGCTGTTTTATTGTATAAAGTGATGATAGTTTAGTGTCTGTTGAGAGTGAATGTATTTATTAGCGAGAATCTGTAGTGTGAGAGGGACCTTAGCAGAATACTGAGTACACCATCGATCCTCTATTAGGTTAGTTATTGTATAATAGATGTAACAGGCGATAAAGGAATATCGAGTGCTCCATCACCTTGAGAGAATGGTATGTAAATAAGAAAGAATGTATTTAAGAGTGAGTGAGAGAATGACTGGATTTGGTTTTAGGAACTGACTGCGTTGGCTGAAATGACCTGTTGATAGCCCCTGGACCCCCACCTGGCAGCTGGACGGATAAGACCGAGGTATGACCACGGATGCCAACGCCCGGGGAGGGTGATTCTCGAGGCCTGCCGGTGGACTGTGAGTAGTGATATGCTCTATTCTGTTCATGCGAGAATGTACGTGTGCAGATTTGAGGTTAATCAACCTGTAATCTATCATTAATGTCTGATATACTGCTCATAATTTTTGGTGCTAAATAAACGTCTTCCTTTCTCGTCTCACTAATCTCTTTTATTCAAACTATTAAAAAAACTTAGATATATTGACGTAACTTACATAGAACATAATGGATTCTTACTTCCAACCAATTGGTCGTCAGGTTCGCTCCCTGCTAATTTCCCGAGATTTACCTTTTCCTAAATTTGTTAATACTGGTAATATTTTTTTTCCTTAAACCCCTAATGACAAATAAACGATTTCTCAAAACGCGATGGAAGGGAAGTTATGAATTTACCGGTTCGTCTTCCCTGGAGATATTTGCCTTTTCACTGGCTAAGTAAACACGTCCAGAGCACGCAATTCGCTTTGGACAATTATGTGAATTTCTCATGCTTCATTGATTGTAGAATTCATGCTAATTACTCAAGAGACCGGAGACCAATTCACCCCGGTTCGGTCAATTATTAACTTGTTCTTGGTTTATGTTTCAATATCCGAAAACGGTAAACTGCTGATAAAAGCGAGATCCAAGAAATTATTTTAAAAATATCCCGATATGTAGAAAGCAAATTTCTAAATATAATTTGAACCAACAGGTGCCCTAGGTAAATATAATGCTTAATCCATATCAGCCATATCCAGAGACAAATCCGAAAAGGAGGATCAAAAAACAAATGCCATATGCAATGATTTTTTTTTTTTTCAAATTGTTCTTAATAAACCAACAAATTCTGCAAAACGACACCGAGGAAGTCGATAATTTCTGTTACATCGAGTTTGGAACTTCCTGCACAAGAGACGCTCAACAATTTGCTGATTCCTTGTTTGAAATGCTAATGTCACATTCAATTAAAATTCACCCAGTAAAAGCCCTCTCGTCATAAGACGTGATGGAGTGCTTTTCTTATTTCTAGAATCAGAAAATAATTATTTACGCGCAAATTTTCAAATGATATTTCACTTATGCCATACGGATGAAATTCCTTAAAATGTACAAGCCTTTCTTTAATCAGATCGATGTTTAAATAGCCTGAATATAGTCTTTTTCGCCAAACATTGACGTAGTGATCACCGTAGTATGCTTAGGTGATGAACACATGATTCGAGTGCAAAATTTTCAGCAACGCATAATAAAAACAACACTTCGCTTTTAAGTGCCTAAACCTCAAACTTACTAAAAGTGATACCATATCCTTTATTGGATGAATTGGTTTGGCTTTATGAACTGATTGTTTTGTGGCGTTGACCGTTGGTAGGTAGTCGTTGGTATCCCCGAACCCATCCTCGGCTGGATGGATAAGGGTATGGTCTGCCAACCCGGGGAGGTGATTTTTGATGCCTGCCATTTATTGTAAATAACCCAAAAGGTAGAATTTCCAATGGACTGCATGAAGTGAGGCTCAACTCTGTACATGCATGTAAGTACACGCGTGAGCAGACCTGAGCTTAAACAAGTAATCAGTATATCCTTTATTTGACGATGCATTTCCATCGTTATCTCGGTTCAAAGTTATTATCCGTTTTACGAGCAGAAACATAGCAATGGAAGGTTTCTAAAAGTAAACATTCATCCAAACACAACCATAAATTTTCAACAAAAGTATTACATAATTACCTCCTGGCTTGTACTAATCGCGTTTACGTGTTAGCTTGAATTAAATTAAGTTTAGCCTCATAGCCAATCCCTCATGATTAAAAAAACAACTGAGACAGCGATTTGGGAAGACGAGAAAAAAAGAAGAGAAATGAAAGAAAACCGGTTTGAAACTTAAAAGATTTAGAGGAAGTGTGTAAGAATCATATTTAGATGGACATTGAGCGAACCTCGTACTGTGGAACTTTCGAAAGTCAAATGAATTATCATAACAAACATAGTTTCGCGTAGTTTTGTCTTAGTTTACATAATAACATTAAGAACAATATCTGAAGGCTAGTTGGAGTTTAATTAACAACGTATTATTACAATTACTAAACTAAAAGGGTTTGAAGTTTTAAGTCCTTAAAATAATAGTTGCAAGTAGTTAACCTTCAAAACAAATAGTTCTTGATATAAATTCCAAATAATGGAAATTAACTAAATATTTTCCTGTCATCACTTTACACAACTATTTGGCGGTGGCAGAAACTTTTACAAAAAATTCTGCACTCAACTTTTGTCATTTCAAGATCCCAGATCAGGCCTCATTCTGGATTTTGGTCATGTGATAATTGAATGAATATTGTTGAAATTGTTCAAGTACCGTTTTCTACCTGGCGATGTTATTAACAAAGATCCATGTTTGAAATTCGGTCTTTGCCAACCATTTTGGTCTTCCTATAAAATGTCAGACCTTCCCAGCATAGGCAGACCAAGATACCAAGACCATTCTTTTGGGTATAGAGGAACATTTATTTACATTGTGATTAACTGCTAACTGGTCTATAACCTTCTTTGGACTGTTGAAATTTGGTGTGCCTATCCTTGCTGGATTGTTCAATCAGCCGCTTTTCGGCATTTTGTCATCTTCAGTGAGACTAAATAAATATAAGTCAACCCACCATGGCCAAATGCCGAAACGCATCTGACAGACCGCCCGTAGCCAATCTAGTCGGTGGGGATAAATTACAGGTTCATCAGGAGGAAACCTCAATATAAAGAAAAATATCACCTCAACTTGTGTATGTATGTAATACCACCAAACCTAACGATGAAGATGGCGAGAAGCCGAAACCCGTAAGAAAGACCAGACCATTTTGAACTATCCTGGTGGGGTTGTACAGACACACGCGTTTCGGCATTTCATCTTCAGTGAGACTAAATAAAGATAAACCAAACCACCAGTGAAGAAGGCGGTGGGGAAATGCTGAAACACATCTGAAGGACCAACCCAGCGAGGATAATCAGATCAAATTGATCGGTAACCACATTTCAGGTTCACCCCTCGCACATCGAGAAATCTTTGAAAGAACTAAATGTTTAAAACAAATTCTGTTAAATTTTTATGTTAGTAGCATGATCGCTGTTAATTTATTATTAGGCATTATCGTTTATTAATCAGTTTTTGTTGTTGCTATCGCAATTTGAATGTTTAAAATTGTTTAAATGGCGTTTAATGAAGGCTCCAGTTTAATTGTTTCTATAAAATATAAAACATAAATTTACAAAAATATGTGGCATTGTAATATAAAATTATCTTGAAAAAATGACAAAAAGTAGATTTAAATTTGTGACGGAAACTGATTTTTTTCTAAGTTGACCCTTGGCAAGCAGTGAGATAAGGAATCGTCCTAAAAATGCCAAGCGAACGAACCGTGAATAAAGAAACAAAGATTGAGGTCAAGATGAACCAACGAGTCCATTATGGAAAGGGATCGGGTAAAAGCCCCGGTCCCATTTATCCCTACACAATGGCGTAAAGTGTGCCCTCAGGTTCGCCCAGTTTCGTCAAGTCTACATGGCAAAATTGATTCGATAAGGCCGATAATCGCAAATATCCGGACACCTAGGTGGCCCATTAAGTTTCTCGAATCTAAAGCAAACACGATTAAAGACAGTGGGGGGAGATCAAAGAGACATTTCCTTGTCGGTTAATTATTGATAACTGTATAAACATTAACAAATTTCTTGTTTGCTCTCTTGCATTGTCAACATTTGTTAAGCCTCGTCAAACTGTTTACAGTTGTGTTTTATCCTCCGATAATGACTGGGTTCTTCACTTCTTTCTTTCTATAATCAGACCTTTACTTCGACGGGATAAACTTTCTTTTCAAATTGTATAGTTTCAGAAAGAGAGATTGCCCGGCAAAAGATTTAATAGACGTTGCATCATTCGATTACTTTGTCATTGTTAAAGATCGGCTTTCTCCTCGAAACCGGAGAATCTTAGCAGATACTTCGGAAAACATGAAAGTTAAAAACCAAAACGGTGTCAAAATTGAATTTCGTTTAAACCGTATCAACCACTTCCGTTCAATGTTTTAAGACCATCAGGTCATAATCGAGTTTCTGCTCGCCTGTTTATAACAAACCATTGTGTTAAAGCAATAACAATAACAAAGAATGTGATACAATAATCTAACGATTCCGAAAACAATTCGCTTCGAGGACGATAACATTTATAAAATAAAATCCCACATTTATAATACATTTTGTCTTAAGCTGTCGGTATTCTCGCTAATTGCTACCACTGCAAGCAGACAATTCAATAAACGCAGACGATATGGTTATTCTGGATTTGAGAATTTATCGTGTATCCTTGAATTGATACACTGTATTATACATATACCAAGCTATCGGCTGTTTATTTGGCCTTTCTCAAGGCAATTACATAGCTATCAATAAAAATAACAATGCAAGAACCTTTACCAGTGAAAAATTTAAATTTTTTATTTAAAGCACCCTCCTACACCTTTTAAATGACATTTTAAAGTTACAGAGAGGTGTTTTAAATAAAAAATTTAAATTTTAACTAGTAATTTATACTTTTAAACTAAATTAATACTTTTCTGAAGCTTCTAAGTTTAGATTTGTAAGATTTTATTAAACTCTAATTAAACACAACTACACAAAATTCCTTCTGTTCTTCTTAAGAAAGCTGACATGGGCTTCAATTTAACATCATATTTTTAAGAAATCATTGAATTCTGGTTAATCCAGACAAATGGAAACGTAGTTATTAGCATATAAATATAATATTAACCAATTCTCAAATCAGTCTGTCCACCCATATGTAATAAACTAATAATACCCAAACAACATGGTTTTTAATTTAACAAATCAACCAAATCTCCTGCTGTTTGAAAATTTCATACTAAATGTATTTTCCCACAATAAACAAGTAACGTGATTTACAGGGATATCAGTCAGGCATTTGATTGTGTAAATTTTCAGTTGCTTTTACCAAAATTAAATGTTCTGAGCTTATATGGGCCCATATTGTCGTGGTTTCATAGTTATTTGCATGATAGACAGCTTCAAGTAAAAGTAAATAATTCTTTGACTAAATTTATCGACGCAAAATCTGGAGTGCCTCAGGGTTCTTGTTTAGGTCCTTTATTATTTCTGAATATTCTGAGTTGAAGAAAATAAGCTTCTTGCTCTTTACTGACTTTTTTTTAATTAAAACAATTATCTACACTTTTGAAATGACTTTTTAAAGGTGTAGAGAGGTGTTTTAAACAAAAAATTAAATCTTTTACTTTCAATGTTTCTTACATTGTTAGTTTTATTGATATATAGGTACAGTGTCCCGAGGAAAACCAACTAAATAGCCGAAAGCTTGGCATACGTATAATACAGTCTATTAATTCAAGGACCCAATAAATTCTCAAATTCGGAGTGTATGAAAGTTGGTCGATAACAAAATAACATCGTTAATGTGGTGAGACAACGAACGTACTACACCTATTTAAGCATCACTAAAAGACGACGGAGGATTCTTAAGAATTCAAAGAATAACCAAACAGCTCTAATGTGTTTGTTTGAGACCCCAAAATTAGGCTGATATTGACATAGCTGCCTACTAAAATCTTAGTAACCGTTGACACCATAAACCATTCTTTTTCCTTCTAAACTCAATTTCCTTCCCCTGCAGTGTTCTTCGACGGTTTCATTTCTTCCTCACAGCCTGTGAGGTCGAAGAGAGGATGTATTAAAATATTCTGGAGTTAATACATAACGAAAAAGGAAAAATGTATTACTACATAAGTACTACCCTTGACTATCATAATCCTCTACGTAAATTCATTATCACTCGAAATCATAAAAAGGCTTAATAAAATTTATTAAAGTTGCTTTTAGTTAACGACAGTTTCGTAGTAGTGGGTATTTTATAAAAACACCTTACGATATATAGTACACATATAGTTAGTATATAGTACAGAATAAGTTCGCAAATAGGACACATTCCAGACGAGCCACCAGGCATGGGTGCTGTCATGCCCTTCACTTTGGTGTACCTCAAGGTTCTCGTATCTGCCTCCCACTTTTGTTCTCCTATCTCTAGACGGTTGATGTCCAAATCTCTCTCTGATTTTTATCTCATGACTTTCAAATCACTATCACACGAGTTCATGAAGACCTGAATGCCATCACCTGGGCCGTTGAAAATATACTCTTTCGATATCCATAAGTCTCGGGTTGTTTTGTTTGGATCCCATCCCCTTCTCAAACCAACCTCCTTGTATCCATCTGTATCATCTTTGGTCAAATTCTATCCTGGAAACCCCACATTTCCCAAATCTCCCGCTGTTGCTTCTCCACCCAATTTCGTCAAGCAAGCCGACTGTTCCAAATCAGCACCCGCAAACTACTGATCTTCGCAAGTTCTTCTCAAATTCGATTGGCTGTTCGGTCTACGGGGACTCACCAGCGAACTTTTTAATAGTACCATGGTTACCATGAACTAGCTCTTCTCCCAACATACAAATCCACAGGTTTTAATCGCTCCTGATCCGTTCCTACAACCTCTAGAAGTTACACCTTACTGCTTTACCTTTAAGTCCCGCCTTTTTGAATACCTCCTGCCCCTACATTTTAACACCGAGGATGGTTAATTTTCCGCCTTCTTATTTAATTTAATGCTTTTAATTTATTTTTATGTTCTTACATTTAAATCTTTATTTATATATTCTTTTTGGCAAGAATTGGGTCAAACTTTGGACTTGTTCTGGTAGTCAAAGGAGTCCCCAAAGCCCCAGCATAACATCTATTTTCTTCTTCTTCTAAAACTGAGCTATGATCTCAGCTAATAATTACCCCAAAGCTTTCGGTCTAATATAAAACGGAAGGATGACTAATTGTGACGAATATATAAAGGTTTGACACAATCAGTGACCGAGTGTTTCATACCTCAAATTTCCTCCGTCGTTATTTGTGCTGTTGAGTGATTCGTCACCCTCGAACTATATGAATATTTATATGTCGAAATATTAACAACAAAATCGATATTGACATAATGACTTAACCTATAAAGTAAAACCTGAAGTTTTGTGTTTAAGACGGATCGAGCTGAAATTCTATTCGTGGCTTGAAAAAAGAAGAATAAAACTCAGTTATGAGCAAATACAATGTATTATCATATTCGATATTATTTAATTCTGAGGAAGAAACATTGTGTAACAGAGGATATCAGGCGGATTAACTAAGATAATCAACAATTCGACATGAAATACGTCTTCAATTGTATATAGGAGCTATCTGATTATTTGAAACCAATACTCCCAAGGATTTGCACAACAATTATTTATTTATTGAGCTTTCTTTGCTCTTTTACTTACTTAAAGCACTTTCATAAGTCTTTCATTCCAGTTACGAATATTTGGCTGTTAAGTCATCACTTTTAATGCCCTGACATTTAGACACAAGTGCGGAATGCGAAAAATCGAACAGGTCACGAAAGAAAGCTGAGGGATGGAATTAACAGGAGGAAACGAAAGTTCATACTGCAATGAATGTTTTATGGGATTTCCCACACCGGAACTTTCTCCCCAAATTGACCCACACAACTCATTAAACCTCGGTATTGCCCCTGTTTCTGAAACCGAGACTCATGGTAAAATGATACAAGAATTATAACGAAGATATTTTGAGAAAATCGAAAGAATAAGTGGGAAAGATGTTTAACTTCAGACTAGTAATTGTAAGATTTTAAACTTGAGGTATGTTGGGATGAGCTGTGATTTTGTCGTGACTGATTATTTGTTAGTCAGCATATTTTTGGCCGGTTTGGTCTGCCAGAGACATGAGTCGGTGTATTATAACAACAATAATACGATAAAACAACACTAAGACAAATAATTTGATCCTTACCGATCATTTTGGTCTGCCTATTGTCGCTGAGATGGACTGTCAGACGAGTTTCGTCATTTGGCCATCTTCAGTGAGACTATTTAAATAGAAACAAACCCAACACCTGAGATAGATGGAGCATATCTTACCTATCAAGATGGCCGTTAGGTACAAATTACAGGTTCATCACCAGCGTAGATCACAGGAGGAATCTCATGACAAAGACAACGCGAACTCGTTGTGATCTTTCACACGTGTTTAGGCTAATCGCCATTATCAGCGGTGGGTGGTTATTACTTATTATTATATGCATAAACTTGTTAAGACTTTTGCCTTTGTTGTGAGATTTTCATAGAGAAGGACTGACATTTGGTCTGCCTAACCTATTTCCTATTTCGTCATCTTCAGTGTTACTAAATAAAGATAAACTAACCCAACACTGAAGATGGAGATGACCAAATGCGAAACGCGTCAGACAGAACAACCCAAGAGCATAGCCTGTCAAGATTGTCGGTAAGTACAAATTTCAGGTTCATCCGGAGGAATCCTCATCAACAGGTGCATGTATGTAATACCATCAAATCAGCCAATGAAGATGGCGAGAAGCCGAAAACTGTATGACAAGATCTTGTTTGTTTGCCTATCCTCCTTGAATTGGTCAGGCAGACGCGTATTGTGGCACCTCACCATCTTCAGTGGTGGGTCTGTGTATTCCTTAGACGTGACGTCTCTTTTACAAGGAAGACACAAGGTGGTGAAATACCGAAAAACATCTGTCAGATGTCAGACGGACCAAAATATTCGGCAACGACCAAATTTTACCTTTCTTTTTGGTATAGAGTATATTCTATACATCGTGATTGCAATTTCACACAGAAGATCCTCTTAATGAATGGGCCTTTTTTGGCGGGGGGGCAAAAGAATTTTACCCGAGTTAGCCAAAAGACGTCATTTAACATTGGACAAGAATTTGTAGCATAGATCAAGCATAAAAAGATCATTATTTCATGAATCAAAAGTTTAAACTGACTGAAAAACCAGTTCTTTAAAGAACATTTGATAACATGCGGGCTCAGAAATCATCAAATGATTAAACCATCTTTTAAAAGCAAAATAATTCCTTTCTGAAGCTTATCAGTTTAGTTTATAAAATTTTATTAAACTGTAATTAAACAAAACCAGACAAAATTCATTCTGTTCTTCTTAAGATAGCTGACATTGGCTTTACTTTTACATCCTATTTTTAACAAGTCATTGAATTCCGTATTTTTCTAGACAAATGGAAACGTAGTTATATTAACCCATTCTAAAATCTGTCTGTCCATTAGAGGTTATTAATATTATCGTCCATCGGCCTGCAATTGCTAAACTTTTCGAAAATTTTGTCTATGCTACTCCCTGTAATAAATTAATAATACCCGAACACCATGTTTTTCGATCTCACATATCAACCAAATTCCCTGCTGTTTGAAAATTTTATACCAAATGCTTTATCCCACAATAAACAAGGTGGCGTGATTGACAGGGATATCCGTCAAGCATGTCACTGTCAATTTTAATTTGCTTTTATGAAAATTAAGTGTTCTTGGCTTCCATGGACCAATATCGTCGTGGTTCCATAGTTATTTGCACGGTAGACAGCTTCAAGTAAAAATGAATAATTTTTTCTAAATTTATCGACAAAATCCGGAGTGCCCCAGGGTTCTCATTTAGGTCCTTTATTATTTCTGATCTTTATTGATAATGTTGCTGAATTTCTGAATATTCTGAGTTGAGGAATATCACCTTCTTCCTCTTTGCTGACGTCGTCAAGCTGTACCATGTGATTAATGATGATTAAGACACAAAAACACTTCAAATCGCCTTTTATATTTTATTGATAGGTGCTCAAAAAAAAAAAAAATAAATAAATAAAATAATAACAATTTTTTAGATGTAATAAAAAAGTAAATTCATCCTATTTTGGCAACAAATTTCACCTACAAACTTTGAACCCATTTAAAGATCTTAGTTTAACATTTACTGCCCTCGAATTTTCCCAGCATGTGACCAATATTACTAATAAAGCTAATAAATTGTGAGGAATTGTTGAGATACTTAACACTTTAGAAACATATCGACAATAAAAAAATTATTTTCAATAATTCGTAGTAATTTAGAATATGCTATGCATGATCTGGTCACCCTATCAAAAGTACCTTTGGGTCAAAATTGAAAGAGTTCAAATTAAATTTTTAAGATATGCTTCTTTTAAATTAAAAATCCCCCTAAAAATGAACATGTACTTAACCCTAAACCTGTTAACTATGAGGGGAGGCCAACTGATTCACTTCTCCTTTATAGCGTTATCAATAGCAAAATTAATAGCCCAAATTTATTAAGCCTAATCACTTTCAATGTCAGCTTTCACGACAGTCGAAAACCCTTCCTTTCTTAGATCTAACACAAAAATATAATTACTTTACTCTGGCATTTCTAGAATTTTAACTGTTAGTAATCAGCATAACTACAATTGATATGTTCGACGCAAGCTTCTTGCTTGTCTATATTAATTATTAAAAAATAAACTACTGGTTTTGTATCTACGTCTAACCAGAGTTTTGTGGGTAACAAATAAGAAATAAATATTTTAACAAATGATCTAGTTTGATTCTCAATGTAAAATACTCTTCTCATTAGAACTAACTGCAGTTATGGAAATCTGTCGGTTATATATTCCTGCGATGATTAATTTTAGCGTTCTGTTGTATTTTTCCCCAAGCGTTAAGTTTCGTAAAAGTCATTATTTCTTTTATAGCGACGGGGGGAGAAGATAAGGGACAAATTATTTTTATAAAACGGAGGGGAGTTCTGTAGGGGAGGCTTGAACCCACTTTGGTAACAGTTTTTAAAGAGAGATGCCATTTAGAGAAAAAAATCATAAGAAATTAGAACTTCATTCAGCCCAAGGTCTACAAATAATAGATCTAAACGGGCAAAAGAATCTATTTTTTTACATACACTGCGCTATGTTTAACATAAGCTAAATGGTTAAACTCAAGCTTGATAGATAGATGGATGAGATTTATTAATGTTGTCGGCGTGAAAATACCTAAAATTTGGTCGTTACAGATCAAATCAATTTAGTCCGCCTATCCTCGCAGAGTTGGCCTGTCATACCACGTGAAGTCAAGTCTCTTGTAAGGCGGACTCACTGAAGAAGGCCAAACGCATCTGTCAGACCATCCCAGCGATCCAGGAACGTCTTTTGGTTAGAAAGAAATATTTCACATCGTCATTGACTGCAATTTGTCTACAATCTTATTATATTGTCTCTTAGGAAAATTCATGAGCTACGTTTGATCTATTGTCAGAAAATTTTCTTAACTTATTTTTAATATAGTTTGGCCCGAACATTTTGGTCTATCAGATGGGTTTCGGCATTTCTCAATCTTCAATTCTGGGTTTATGTTACCACATATCTTGTTGAAGTGACATTTGTTTATGTCGTGAGATTTCCTCCTGTGTTATTCAGGGAGATGGACCGATTTGATCTCTCAGACGTGTTTCGGCTTATCGACATCATCAGTTGAGGGGTTTTATCTTATTTCTTATTATTATATACATGAACTTGTTGAAGTGACTTTCGCCATTGT
This sequence comes from Cimex lectularius, assembly GCF_000648675.2. Taxonomy (NCBI): domain Eukaryota; kingdom Metazoa; phylum Arthropoda; class Insecta; order Hemiptera; family Cimicidae; genus Cimex; species Cimex lectularius. Next base: position 141,109 of record NW_019392738.1, read on the forward strand.
CGTGAGATTTTTTCCTGTGGTATACCTAGATTCGCTGGGTTGGACTGTCATTTCACTATCTTCAGTGGTCGTCTTTTTTTATAACCAACACAAACTGAAGATGGCCAAATGCCGGAACGCGTTATCAGTCCAATATAGACAGAACAAAACGATCGGTGACAACCAAACTTTCTTTTGGATTCAGAGAAATCTTATTTACATGGTGATTGAATCCAATTTGTCAGTGTATACAATTTTTTCGCTTTAGCTCAGAAACCCACCAGTGAAGATGGCGAAATGCAGAAAAACATCTGACACCGGTCAAGAGTTAAACATCCAAAAATGAAATATTAAGGGAACAAAACGGTGCATACTTCGAGAGGAAACCATTCTCCTGATGCAATTTGGACGTTACTGATCATTTTGGTCGGCTGGTCTGTTAAACGCCTTTGGTCTTCTTCAGTGTGCCCTTATAAAAAGTGACTTGGATTCGCTGAAATCACACAGGCCACTAAAGATGGCGATGTACCCAGACCAATTAATCTGAAAAGATCACTGACAGGCTCATCACCTAGCAGACCACAGAAAGAAATCTCACGACAGGCAAAAGTTGCCTTAACAAGTCCATGCATACAATAATAAGTAATACTATAAAACCCACCACTGATGATGACGAGAAGTTGAAATACGTCTGGCATATCAAAATTAGTTTACGAATTTACTTACTACCTTCATTACCAAAGACCAAATTTATCTGAAAAGATCAATTACTGGTTCATCCACCCCGTAGACCACAGGAAAAAATCTCAAAACAAAGACATATAGCACCACGAGCCCGTGTATATAATAACTAATAGGTAATACTATAAAAATCACCACTGAAGATGGCGAGAAGTTGAAATACATCAGATAAACATGAGTTCACGGTTGGTTAGGGTTTATGAGTTAAAGAATTTTCCTTAATCAAAGATAATAGATTGTAGACACAGGCAAATTGCAGTCTATCCCCGTGTAAACATTTCTCTCTGTTCAAAAGAAATTTTGGATAATTTTTAAAATTTGGTCGATACCGATTATCTTGGTCCGCCTGTCATTGCTGGGTTGGTCTGTCAGACGCGTTTGGCCTTCTTCGCTTTGAATTATAAAAAGGGACTCACTGAAATCACACAGAGCCACCACTGAAGATGGCGAAATACCAGAAGATCGGCAAGACATCTCAAATGACAGTTCATCATCCCGCAGACAACAGGAAGAAATCTCACGACAAAGGAAGATGTCAAAACTAGTCAATGTATATAATAACTAATAGGTAATGCCGTGAAACCACCACTGATGATGGCAAGAGGTACGTCTGACAGATCAACATGGGTTTACGGTTGGTTAGGTAAGGTTAGGGTTTATGAGTTTACGAATTTTCCTTAACCAATAGATTGTAGACACAAGCAAATTGCAGTCGATCACCGTGTAAACATTTCTCTATATTCAAAAAAAGTTTGGATCATTTTTCAAATTTGGACATCACGGATCATGATGGCTTATTCTTGCTCGGTTTGTCTGCCAGACGCGTTTGGCCTTCTTCAGTGTATACTTATAAAAAGTCTTGTATTCACGAAAATCACACAGAACCACCACTGATGATGGCCAAATGCTGAAACTCGTCTGTCTGAGATTAAGAGATAAAGATCCTAAAGAGAAATATTAAGAGAAAAAATGGCGCATCCTTTCACTACCATTCTCCTGATGTAATTTGGTCGTTACTTATCATTTTAGCCGTTCGATCACTTCCCCATCTTCACTGGGTCTGTTAAGTCAAGCCTAAACAGAATCACAGACACACTGAAGATGGCGAAGTATCAGAACAATATGATCGGTAAGGATCAAATATCATCATTACACTTCAGGAAATCTTACGTTGATAAAATGTCCTGAATATAATAACTAAATAGATTTGACGTCTGTCTGTCACCCTGATCTGTTTTCTATAAACTTTAAACAAAATAAGCGTACTGTTGGGAACTAAGTTTAATTGTTTAAACCGCGAACGAATTATAAAATCTCGATGAGTCATTTGTTTTCCACCGACAACTGTGTAATTGAAAACGCACCTGCGGTTTCAACTGAGTTTCACTTTTTAATTATAAATTACCCCTGGTGTGTCTAATTAAAATTTAAAGTTACCCTTGTTTCCTGTTTATACGCGAGATTTGTGTACTTGTTTTGGTGCTAGTTTAAATTTTGAACCCTGGCGTTTTGTATCTTTAGGATGAAAAAAATCCGTAAGACGGGAAATCCCTCTTGTATTACGGATGCATTTTTGTTTTATACTCGAAATCGGGGAAAAAGGCTGACGCCAGTTTTTTTTTCTTTTTTTTTTATAGAGAGCGGGGATCAAGAAGCCCATTATTTTCTTTTTCCAATCTCACCGAGTGCCATTCGGTCGTCACCGTCCTTTGTTGCCGTTCGACCCGACTCGCCGTTTAACCCCCCCCCCCCGCAAACCGTGTTTTCGACATAAACGGCAAACAGGTCAAATATCGAAAGGCTGACTGGAAAAATTTAAAATCGGGGTGAATTTTACGGCCCTCACGCTCCTTCTAACCTGTGATGACAACATATTTTTTATCGTTCTAAAAAGATTTAATTGTTTTTAATAATGTTTCAACGTCAAGCCGTCACAGCCAGGGACGCTGCGTTTACCCGGGCGTATTGAAGAGAAGGAAACAGTCATGAAGGTTTTACCTCGGATAGGTTATGTTGTCGTTCAAACGCTCTAAGATCTACGCAATTAAGACACCAAACCGACCTTTTATCAATAGCATAATATTTTATTACCTTATGCGATAATAACACGTAAAAAGAGAGAAAACATCGATTATGAGAGATTCTCCAACAGCAGAATTCATTTGTTTAACTTAAAAGAACAAAAGAGGGTGAGTTAAGTTTTACTAAATGGTGGTTATAATGTTGTGAAAGTGTAGATTTTTGTTTTGGACTATGAAACGTACAAAAAAAGCTTAAAATATTATGTTTATATATAAATAATAAATTTCCCGGTGTTGTTCAGTAAAATAGTAATTGGTGATAAATGAACTTACGGCTGACGCTGGATGCCTCGCGGGCGCCGAATACATGGTCACCTGTTACACCGAGTCCCTCTATTCGTCTATCATCTGCGGCGGAGTTTCATTATCCAAAAACCTTCACACAGGACACTCAAAAGCGTCGCACACACAAAACCGGGATGTCGCCACTCCGTCGAGAATACGAGAACACAGAGGAAAATGGATCGAAACTGAAAAAAGCTCGCCGTGTAAGAAAATAAGCGTCGGGGCAAAAAGAGGAAAGCGGCGGACCGACTCGGTGCTTACTGGGCGATACTTTTCCTCCTAATGTTGTGTCGGTAACAAGAGGGACCCACGTGGTTCTCCCTGGAAAGAAACGTCACAGGCTCAGGGCCAATGAGGAGCGGAAAAAGGGACCAGGGACACGCCTACCGCCCGACTCCACGTGGAGTATCGACTAACCGATCCACTCTGTCTCGTTCCCACCCGTGGCGCCGGCGTCGGATGTCTCTCTCGCGCCAGGCCCCCACTCATCCGCCCTCGCCGACTCAGCCGCGCTATCCTCCTCTCGCTCTAAACAACTCAGCCGCTCGCCCTCGGCCGGCCACCACCCCCGCCGCCGCCCGACCGCCGGCCACCCCGCCCGCCGCTGCCTACGACTTACATCCCCCTTCTTATCATAATCTACAATAAAATTATACGACTAATAATGTTTCCAACGTCAGGGAGGACGCGCGCACCCTGACGAAGCGACGCCTCCCGGACCCACTAGTTCGTCTTCGTCAAGTATTGTTGGTCCATCTGTGAATTGTTGATCTTTTCCCTGGTCTTTGGATCATCTATTTAACTAGGATGGCCTGCTTTCAAATAGACGATGACTTATTTAAATAAGACTAAGCCAATAAAATAATAAGCGGAATCATTAATTAATAATTAGTCTGATTTTTTTCTAAATAAAATTTTTATTTATTTATTTTTTTTTAATTTGTCATTTTGATTATTTTAATTCAGAAAAGCAGGCATTCCCTCGGGAAAAAGAGTTTTAGGGAGAAATATAAGTATTTATACATCTGCAAATAATGAGATTTTTAGTCAAATTGGATTAATCTATTACATAAACACGACGCACTCTCTACACGGCACACAAGAATGGCCAATTACGCAGAAAACAAACTCTTTGAGCCCTGAAGATGATCTCAATAAAGATAGAAACGTTCGCACGATAAAGAAAATGTTTTTCTGAAACCTACATCACACCAGACCACACCTCACGATTTCCGAATAACTATAACATAAATACCATTTTAATTCTACTTCTAATTATTTCCATAATTTAGTATATTTGTCCCTAAGACCATAGAAGTAGACGTTTTCCTAGTTTTTGAGTCATATGTGATGGACTATACATTAACTTTTAATACCTGCAATAAAAAATCCTATAACAATTAAATACCAATTAACGGAAATAAAGAGAGTGAAGCTTTTTTAAAGAGGTTTTTGGGCTAGAATTCTTTCACGTTACTTTTAAATATTTGTGTATTTCTATACAAGACAAGGGAAGATAAAGAATGAAGTAGTCCAAGAAGAAAGTGTTTTTGGGGTATGTACTCCTATATTTGTTGTTGTTCAGCTTTATAAATAATAAAGTGTTTTATTGTTAACTATCAATTTTAATATTCAATTTTAATAATTACAGACAGTACTCCGTGGTCACCTATTCTTTGGATCAGCCCTCTGACTAGGGTGGCCTACATCGAAAGTAAGCTGACTTACTTAAGCAGGACGACTCAAATAAAATAATGTACGGAATCATTAATTCTTGAGATTAAATAGTTGTTTTTAAATATTTTTTAGGGGATTAGGCGTTTTTCACGTTGTTTCGATAATTTTAATACATTTGGATCCAATACCAAAGAAGTCTGCTTTTTCCCAGCTTTTAAGTCATATGTCTTAATATTTGGCTAATTTCGTAAATATACATTAACAATTAATTAAGGTTTTTAGTTGAGATAAAAAAGTCAATGGCACGAGCGGGATTCGAACCCACGATCTTCGGCTTGATACGCCGTTGCTACTTGAGCTATCGTGACCTCGATCCACTCGGACACCAACATCCCATCTCAACCCCACCTTTTGAATTTTCCCTCCTTTTTGCCATTTTTCAATTGAATATACATTAACTTTTAATACCTGCAATAAAATACCCTATAACAATTAAATACCAATTAACGGAAATAAAGAGAGTGAAACTTTTTTAAAGACGTTTTTGGGCTAGAATTTTTTCACGTTACTTTTATATATTTATATATTTCTATACAAGACAAGGGAAGTTGAAGAATGAAGTATTCCAAGAAGAAAGTGTTTTTGGAGAAATATATATACATACGTGTATGTTTGTTGTTGTTCAGCTCTATAAATAATATTCAATTAATTAAGGTTTTACGTTGAGATAAAAAAGTCAGTGTCACGAGCGGGATTCGAACCCACGACCTTCGGCTTGATACGCCGCTACTCTACCACTTGAACTATCGTGACTTCCATCCCATCGGGCACTAACTTCCCATCTCAACCGCACCTTTTTGAATTTTTCCTCCTTTTTGCCATTTTTCAAATGTCGTGTAATCTATTTGATTCTCGGCGACAAATGAAATGGCCACGGAGAGCTTTAGTGAAGTATACTTCATTTTAATTCATTAAATTCACTATTATAGATAATTTAATTCACTATAGATAAAATAGTCAGTGTGATGAGCGGGATTCGAACCCATGACCTTCGGCTTGATACGTCTTGTTCGAATCCCGCTCGTGACATTGACTTTTTTATCTCAACTCAAAACCTTAATTATGTGAATGTTATTAATTGGTCAAGCGGACCACGAAAAATAATGAATCTATAAATAATAATAAAGTGTTTTTATTAATAACTATACATTTTCCAAATTAATTTTAATAATTGCAGAAAATATTCAATGGTCGTATGATCGTATACTAAGTTGCTAGGTTTTAAAATTATAATAATAATNGACTCTGGGGGAGTGAATGTGACCAGACTTCTATGTTTGTTCGAGTGTTGTGTTTGTTTTAATTTGTTGACATGTTAGAATTAGAATTTTAAAAAAAATTGAAATATTTGAGAAGTAGATGATTTCCTCATCATGGATTGTTTAGGTAATTTCAAGCGATTTAGTTCCGGCATATTTTATCTAAATGTTAAAATGTACAATTATAATTATTATCTAATTAATCTTAAATTTTATTTAAAATCTGCTGAAACATCGTTTAAATTTACCTAAGGAATCAATGTGCAAATAGTGGCCCTCTTAGTATTAATTGGATTAGATTAGAGTATTTCATAAATACGTTTTTTTAAATTCTGCTTCTACTTATTTCGATAATTTAATTCATTTGTTATGTATTGTGTTATATTAAAAATGTTGGAGGATGAATAGATTCTTATGTGTGTGCATATAAGTCCTTTAAATCATATGCGACTGCCTTTTTCGTAAATATAGATTAACTTTCAACACCTCCAAAAAACCTATAACAATTAAATATTTAATTAATGGAAATAAAAAGTGAAAATTATGAATAAATCGAAGACGCCTTTCCTGCTTGTCTGTTCTGTGACTCTAGAACTATGCTTACCTGCTCTAAAATTGACTAAGTCTTATTTAAATGACACCAAATAAAATGAATGATCTAGTTGAGTTTTTAATCTAATACAATTTTTCGAAAGTTTTTCACGTTATTTCGATCTAAATCTAATCAATGATTAATGAATCTGCATATTAGTTTAGTCGTCCTGCTTACATCAATTTGAAAGCAAGCAACCCTAGAGAGCTGATCGTTTTTACGGAACTAGATCTTTTTTAAGAGTTATTTGGGCAATCCTTTTTAAAAAGATAGTTCCTACTTACAGTAAGTTGTCTTGCAACGATCCGGATTTCGAGCCTTTTAGCTCATCATCAGGTTGAAGGACTTCTACAACCACGTCTCTCGACATGAATTGCCAAAGTGAACCCGCTGATACCTCCGCCAACGCGACGTTCCAATTAGCAGCTGACTTTTTTAATGGCGCTCAATTTGAACGTGCGAAACGCGGAAATTATAACCCAAATAAATGTTATAATAGTAAATACCTAATATTATTAAATTACTATAAAAGTAATAACAATTAAAATAATTAGTTTAATTATTTGGCCGTTTGATATTATTTATGTACATATTTAAGATGGGAGGTAGATCAAAATCTCTTATTAATGCATTTATCACCATGTTCAATTTTACATTTTTTAATTTCAAATTTCTCAAACCAATCTAGTTCTTTCAGTTTGTTGAAACTATATAACACCCTTGTATTTAAATTTGAATTGAAATTATGTTTTGTTTCTTTTAGATGGTCCTTAAATTCCGAAAATTTGCTCGATTTAGACAAGTGTTCGTTTACGAGTAAATTAATTTACTATTATAATATTTATTTGTGTTATAATTCCCACGTTCAAATTGAGCGCCATTAAAAAAATCAGCTGCTACTTGGAACGTCGCGTTGGCGGAGGTATCAGCGGGTTCACTTTGGTAATTCATGTCGAGAGACGTGGTTGTAGAAGTCCTTCAACCTGATGATGAGCTAAAAGGCTCTAAATCTGGATCGTTGCAAAACAACTTACTGTGAGTAGGAACTATCTTTTTAAAAAGGATTGCCCAAATAACTTTTAAAAAAGATCTAGTTCCGTAAAAACCTTTTTTTTTTTTTTAACATGATCTCTTTTTATTTCGTTATTCTTATTTTTCTGCCTAAGTAACTAAACCACACGTTTGATTTGTATGTCTTTTTTACTTTATTTGGATTAAATTTGTTTTAAAAATAAATTACTTAATTTAAAAAAAAACTATTAACATTCTTAAGTACTGTGTGTGGTGATTAGTGACCGTTAATCGATAATTATTCAGAAATCTGAGATGCGGTCTGGTCTGATGTAGGTTTCAGAGAAACATTTTCTTTATCGTGCCAACGTTTCGATCTTTATTGAGATCATCTTCAGGGCCTGGGATTTACAAACATTGTTTACATTTAACAAATACATTTAGGATGTGGAAAAGTGAATTTATACAATGCAAAGTATATTATTTGTATTTGGTAGGAGAGATCATCTTCAGGGCCTGGGATTTACAAATATTGTTTACATTTACCAAATACAAATAATATACTTTGCATTGTATAAATTCACTTTTCCACATCCTAAATGTATTTGTTAAATGTAAACAATGTTTGTAAATCCCAGGCCCTGAAGATGATCTCAATAATGATCGAAACGTTGGCACGACAAAGAAAATGTTTCTCTGAAACCTACATCGCACCAGACCGCATCTCACGATTTCTGAATAATTATTCTTAAATACTTTGGCGTCGTCCGGAGAGCTGATCCAAAGAACAGGAGACCAGGAAAAGAGACCTATGGGCAATTTTAGGAGGATTGGAGAGATGGAAATCCAGGATTTTATGGAGTCGTCTATCCTTTTGCAATTTTAATGAAGAAATGGGAAATGAAGGTCTTTGTGGATAGTAAGATTGGATAAGAAGTAGGGAGCTTAGAGAGGGGAAGTAGTCTATAGTTCGAAGGATTTTGGACTTTGATTCTTTGGAGGTTGGAATGCTTGGTTGGTCAATTTCGTATATCCATTTGTTTGTAGTACTATTCTGTAAACGAGATGTTTTTTTTACTGAGAGTTTCGATCTGCGGTCTTTTAAGCAGCTTCGTATGTTCAGTTCGATTTGAGTCGAACGCGGGGGTTCCAAGTCTTTTGTCGATGTAAAGTCCCAAACTGCGGGAGAGGACCAATTGTCGATTATGCAACCCTAGCGCTGATGTAAGATGATTCAGGAAGAAATCAGATATAATGATATGATATAAAAATAATCTCCAAAACAAATGAAGGACAGGATAAGGCCTTTTCTGTATGATCAACATATTTTGTCTTAGAAAATTTTAAAAGAGGTTGCACTGATAAAAAATCCTCATAAGATCGAATAGCCAAGCAGCTATTAAAGCATTAGCGTGTTAAAAAGAAATCACATCAAGACTAGTCCTAAATGCATCCAAAACCCGGAACAAGATAATCTGATAATCTTGGATTCCAGGACAAGCATTAGAATGTAACAGAACATCATATCATAATTACTCAGTGAATCCATCTAAAACCTGCGTAAACACAACAACTTGATGTTATCTTGGCCACCAGGGCATAAAGCAGTTTTGGGTAACAAACAGACATAATGGCCAGAGAAGAATCAGCAAGACATTCATATGCTCTGAACCTATTCTTGGGTTAACAATAGCAAGCATAGAATGCTACATCACAGAATGGAGCTTAAAAAAAGTATCCTGTTAGGATTCGCAGTTTTTTCTGCTTCCTTTATATATACTTTACCTCTTTCCTCCCAAAGTTTGTTAGGAGGTTCTTGGATTGTTTGTCTTTTGTTTTTGTTCGAGTTTTTTTGTTCCTTCATTTTCTTTTTATCCTTCTGTCGGAAGTCCTCATTATTAGCGTGCATTCCTATGCCACAGAAGGGGTCCTATCAACGGTATAGGGACCCGAGAGCATCAGAAACAATGGTACGGTATAAAGATGGCTCCAAAATAAACGAAGGGCCTGGGTCGGGTGTTTTTTGTATAAACCCAAAATATGATCATTCAAACTCATTAGGGAAGTACACTACGGACTTTCAAGGAGAAATACATGTCATTAATGCTTGACCCTTGGAACACGGTAAAAAACGTCCTGCTGGCAAAAAAATCCTCATGAGATCGAATAGCCAAGCAGCTATTAAAGCATTAGCGTGTAAAAAAAATCAATCAAGACTAGTCCTGAATGCATCCAAAACCTGGAACAAGATAATCTGATGATCTTGGATTCCAGGACAAAAAGGAATTTTGGGTAACGAAAAGGCAAACACGCTGGCCAGAGGAGACCATACAAAGGCCCTGAACCTATTATTGAGATAACCAAAACAAACACAGAAACCACCATCACAAATAGATCAAAAGGAGAAGCGGATAAACTCCAGAGGTACTGAACACATTAAGCTTTTGTTAAAACAACCCTCAACAAGAATACTAATCTCGCTGCTACAGTTAGAGAGGGTTAAACTCAGAGGAGTGATAGGACTATATACCGATCATTGGCATTTGAGAAAATATCCACATAGCTGGGTGTATTTAATGACCCAATTTGTAGGTTATGCAATAAGGAGGAAGAACCAGCTACCCATATCATTTTAGAATGCGAACCAAACGCTCTATAGAGACATAACCTGGGACACAGACAATACCTAAGAAAGGGGACACTCAAGTAATCCTTAGGAGAAGGATCAAGTCAATTGCACTAAACACAGGAACTGGGAAAGTACAAGCCAGAAAGCTGCAGTGCATAAAGAACAAAAAAACCCGACTTCATAGTACACACGTTCATCATCATCATCAAACCGACAAATATGTAACAAAAACTTGCAGATTGTCACGTTATTGATTAATATTCTGGTTTGAAGTTTCACCTAATTTCCTTTAGTTTTCTTTGTTTTATAATTAATTAAGATTTTTAGTTGAGATAAAAAAGTCAATGGCACGAGCGGGATTCATGGCATTTCATTTGTCGTCGAGAATCCAATCCGATTACACGACTTTTGAAAAATGGCAAAAAGGACGGAATATTCAAAAGGTGCGGTTGAGATGGGAAGTTGGTGTCCGAGTGGATCGAAGTCACGATAGCTCAAGTGGTAGAGCAGCGGCGTATCAAGCCGAAGATCGTGGGTTCGAATCCCGCTCGTGCCATTGACTCTTTTATCTCAACTAAAAATCTTAATTAATTATAATGTATTAATTGGTCAAGCGGACCACGAAATTAGTGAATTTTTCTTTGTTTGTTGGACAGCAGTCACCTCGACTATCAGTCGTACCTACTCAAAATTTATTGAAGTACTTAATTCGGAAAAAAAACTGGTTTGTACAATATCCAACGTCTAGATTTTAAATTTAATTAAGAATGTTTTGTTTTAAATGTACACATTAGAGATTTTGTACCAATGTTCCCAGAATAATCTTGCTATAAATGTTGTTTAGAAAATTAACGAAGCACTTAAATAATTAATTATTTTCCCTATGATTATATGATATTTTGAAGAGTTTGTTCTTGCATCTTTTGGTTTTCCGTTAGTTTAGCATCGGTTTCATGTATTCACGCTCAAAGAACCGAAGAAAAAGCAGGACTTTATCTGGACGTGTTGCTAAGCATTCCTGTAATTTATTCACGCGATGAGGATTGCCCTCAACAATCTGCCCGACTCCATTAGAGCATCGTCTGGCATAAATTTGTTTTAAAAAAATTCCTTTTCAAATTGGTTTTCATGACAGGAATTATAAACCAAAACCCTTTTTTCACTTAATGATATTGCCCCGTTAGGCTAAATATATATAATAAATAAAATCCAATTTATTAATCGTAGACTTGATGCAAACTTCGTGAATATAAACCTTATTAATAGACACTTACAGACAGGATGCTTTAAAAAGACGTAACGCTTGATTGATTTCATTGATCGCTCATGCTCATTTCAAACTTTAAAACTTACTTAAATGAAATATACTCTTAGCTCTTGCCTGTTGGATTTTCTTCGTGTCATTATTTCAACTTCGTTTAAATTTATTATTTACATTCCTTTCTTTACTTGTCTGAAGTTCAAACATTAATAAATCCCAACTGGACTAGTCAAGCACTTTGCACTACGCTTTCGTTGTAGAAAAATTAAACAAGTCAAAAATTTATCAAAATTTAACAAGTAACAGGATTGGAATATCTCTTGATATATCAGTATCTACCATGAAGCCAAGCCTAGCAGCCATCAAAGCACTAAGCTAAAATATCATTAGATAAAAGATGGTGCTGAACTGCAAAACCAAATTAAACATGGTAGGTACGCAGAACAAGGTCAGCCTCTGCTGGGTCCCAGGACACCCTTGCGAACCGAGAAAGCGGACACCCTTGCAAGGAAAGGAGCTGCTACACCGCTGTTAGGACCCGAACCCTTCTGTGGCATAGGAACCCACACTATTAATGAGTATCTCAGACAGAAGGACAAAAAGAAAATGAAGGAACAATGGAATTCATTGGACACAGGCAATCCAAGAATCTCTTAACAAATTTCCGAAGAAAATAAATTACAGAATGTGTCAAAGGAAGAAGGAATAAACTCCGAATCTTAATAGGATTCTTAACAGGGCACTGCAAGCTAAATGGAGTCTTAAAGAAGATTGGAATAATCCAAGACGGCACATGAAGATTCTGCAAAGAGGCAGAGGGTACACCAATACATCTAATAACAAACTGCGGTGCGACACTTGCCCGCAGAAGGAAGTGTTTTGGGATGTACAATGGTAACATAGAAGAGCTTCAACCACTGAAACCGGGCCTACTAATCAAATTTCTTGATGAAATAGGACTCACCGATGTGCTTTAGGCAGAGAACTATAGCTCTTAAAGGGGAGCAGTATATTACACCCCGACTGTTCCGGCACCTCTCGGTCAGCGAAGCGCCCGATGTGACGTGCACTGTACCCCTCTATCTACAACCCCTATCTTCTCAAAATCCACCAATCACAACACGCTTTCCTACACAACACCCTAGGGGTAGTGGCCCACTATGTGTGGAATACGACGACGACGGGCGGTAAAGTGTGGTTTGAGACTCGAGACCCAGAAAAGGCTCACATCGAGTTCTCATCCACGGCCCTTATTCTCAATCCGAGTTCCTTCATTCTATCCTGTGACCACTCTTAACCCTTGGTTGCAAGGGGATATCCGGGCACAAAATAAAGGTGCAGCCCAGAGGGCATGGCAACCTCTCTAAAGGACAAGCTGTACTCGTGTCGGCCTAGGGTCGGCATGGGCGGCGGGTGCCTTAGCAGAGTCACACGAGGGCCAGTGCACTAGATCCTGTCTGCATAGACGGGGGAGGGTGTATGGCCGTCTGTACCACGGGGTAACTAAACAGTCCAAATTCAGCCCTAGTTACACTGGGAATGGATTCGTGGTGGCGTGTGGTGATGCCCCTGGCTGGAACTTAGACAGAGGCTGTCTTCTATCTGTGACCTTCGTGAAGCTTGTGTATGGCCAATTACCCCCGGCCTCACGGGAGACGCCAGCGAGTAAGCGTTGAGGACGCGATGATCATGCTGAATAGTCCCTCAAATGCGTGAGTAAACGAACGTAGTGAATCGGTGTCTCGGACTCGAGTATGCTTTCCATTGTTGTGCGCATGACCGGCGTGGTACCCTTGGGGAAGCGAAGGATCGGACCACCTAGGCTGAGCCTATGGCGTCCCTCGAATGCGCATGGCAAGTGTAGGCTGAGCTCGATAAGAGACTTTACCGTAGGCGGTGCTCATCTAGGGTGTTGTTAGTAATTCCACTTTAAACTAAACCGCTGCCGGGGCGTTCCCGGAAGTTTCTACGCGAGGGGATCCCCTATACTCAGGGAGATAGAGAGGTCTTCTCTATGTAGGGAGTACGCGGGAGAACAGGCTGATGTATTTCGGCCTGTTAGCCCTTTGCGTGCGGCTACGACCCGATGCACAATGCGGGCCCGACCATTTGGTGTGGACAATCGGAGAGCGAAGTTGTCTCGGCCCTTAGGGGCTGGGGCGCCTCTACACCAATGCTGCGGCGGTAACACCATTCCGTCGTATGCGGAGGTGCGTCAGCTCTCATCTTGAGAATCAAAACGTCCGATAAGGCCGAATAGGCCAGGTGCGGACGGTAAAGTCTTGTTGACGATGAGTTCTCGGGAACGAACACGCTTCCCTCCTTTTTCCTTAAAAATCCGTCCCTTCCAGCCTTTTTGGCTCTCTTCTCCGCCAGCTCTCGGAGCGAGCACATCTCCTATCACTCTATCTACCCAAAGTGTTGCACAATAGTAATTAACCACCGTGTAAGATCGCCCGGCTATTGCTTTGCTATGCACATGTATCGCCATGCGAATGTCCGCGGATTGTCATTAGAATCGCCCCATCCGTGTACATCCCATCTCCCGACCGCATGGTCCCAAACCTATCATCGCCATTTCCCCTTAATATCTCATCTCCCTTTATCCATCTACCATCATCATAATCCCACGAACGAATCATCCATCATTATCCCCGGAAGACTCCATCATCATCGCCGCCTGGATTGCATCATCTCATTACCATCGCCACTTGGATTTCACCATCCATCATCATCTCATCATCATAGACGGTGCACTGGCCTAGTCATCGCCGAACAACGCACGATATCGCATTCAGAGACATTCACCGCTTTCCGGCCTTCGTAGCCTTTAGGTCTCGAATACGATCATCGGCCATCTTGTAAGCCATAGAAATTTCATTAAACAGTGAGTCTTCAATTACTCCTTTCGTTCATTATTTATTCCTTCATTTAATTCTTCTTAAAGTAACATTTCCTAATCAATCAGGAATCTTCCATTCCCGTTGGTGCCGAAACAATCTTATTATTAATTTCAACTCCTATCTCCGGCGGTGTTCATCGGCGCCATTTTGTATTTGGCTGCTGGCGAACACCGACTATTACATCTACATCTACCATGAAATCCTTCATAACGTAAGACAGCCACTCTCCTAAAAGCATTATCACGTAAACATGTTACATCCACAATGTCAACGAAATGCATCCAAAACCACAAGAACCTGGGAAAAAGATAGCGATCTGACATCTTAGGTGTGAAAGGAATTTGGAGAACATATAGACAAATTGGTTTGTGGAGGACCTCCAAGGCTAGTCCTACAATTAAAATAACAAGACCAAACATAGACTACAGTTCAGAATGGGTACGCAGAAGTAGAAGTGGATGTACTCCAAAGGTGCCAGTCTAGTAAACTCATGATTAAAAAAACCTCACCAAAACTGGTAAACACATTGGCTAAAACTGGGCATAAATGACTAGTGATATTAGATACCACCCAAGGAGGCATAACCTACGGTACCATGATCAACCGGAAATAATTGCAGCAATGATTTTTCTTAAATGATGTTAATTAAACTGAACTAAGGGACTTGGAAATGTATAAGCCAGAAGGCTGTAGTGCTTGGGGAACATCAAACCAACCCTCGCTCATTCTCATCATACTCTTAATCATAATCACAAGGCGCTGCAGACTCAATGGCCGTCTGAACAAACAAAACTTCAACCAACGAATCAATTGAACTGATCTAATGAACAAGGTAAAGTACAAAAAAGCCAGGAGGTCGCAGTGTTTGGAACACCAAACCTCATTTCACCGTAGTTTTCACCAAATTATGCGCAAATTAGCGGACAGAAAGCCATGTGGGACTTCTAGTTTTCGCGTTATTTATTAACTAATTATACTGAAAACAGGAACTTAATATCTTGAACAGTAAGTTGTTAAAAATTTCCAGGTTAAAACTTCGTTAAATTGGAAAAAAGTTGACACATTTGATGGCTAATAAGCATAATTTTATTAACTGAAATTTTTCAGGGGAAATTTGCACTTTAATAATGCGTTTTAAAGGAGCTTTTTATCGAGTTAGTTTATGTTTTATGTAGTTATAACCAATTAAAAGTTTTGTAAGATATCATCCTTATTTAGTCTTTTTTGACGAAACTCTTAATATGATTTAATCTTTGCTTTTTATGTATATTATAAATTATTAGCATATGTTATAATTTTATGAATAGTCTTCTTACATTTAAAATCTTTCTTTCTGTCTATTTTTTTCGACAGAACGTAAGTGATTAAGTTTATTTGAATTCCGTTCCTACGTACACTCTCAGTTATATAAAGATAGTAATCACACAACGCCTATGTTTATTTAACTTGATGCGAGAGTTCAACGGTCTTACTTTGTCCCAACTTCGTTCTATCTTTAAGCCCGGTTGTGAAGTCTTACATTTAAACTCTACCCCTCTGGATTAGGAGGGACGCCGGATTTTGTACACTCCGAAACTCCCCGCCATCAGCCTGGAAAAGGGGGAAAATATACACTTTGTGGGAAAGTTTACAGTTTTGCGGGATATTCGCGTTTCTCCCTTTGCATGGGTGTGTACTCTGAGATAGAAGAGAACGGTCCAAATTTTGGCCCACCCTAATAACCTAGGTTTCACATTTACACAACCTGCTGAATTTCAATATATTTTATTGTATTGTTTTATTTACGTAGATAAAAATGTCTTTTTAATTAATAATTTTTTTATATTTTGTACTGTAGTGTCTATACAATTTTGCTAAGTTCACGATCATATACTGTAAAAATGAAGGATGCGATGATTGTTGTCATGTATTTGACAGGCATATAAGGCATATAAACCCCACCTTATGAGTTTTCCCTCCTTTGGCCATTTTTCAGGTGGGGTTGAGATGGGGAGTTGATGTCCGAGTGGATCGAGGTCACGATAGCTCAGGTGGTAGAACAGCGGCGTATCTAGCCGAAGGTCGTGGGTTCGAATCCCTCTCGTGCCATTAACTTTTTTTCATCTCAACTAAAAACCTTAATCAATTGTCATGTATTAATTGGTCAAGCGGACCACGAAAGTAGTGAATTTCCATTTTATGTTTTTCCTAGTGAATTCAGATTGAATTTTTGAAAATTACTACTGACCAACTGACTTGGCCGTTCCGAGCACTGTCAGACTTCCTACATCATAGTGTAGTATGTCAAAATCAACCGTGGAAAAAATACAGCCGAGGCCTATAATCAAAGCGATAAATTTAAAGGGGCGCGACCCCACGAAACCAAAATGCTTTTTTTTCTAAAGATTTTATTTTATACATTATAAATCAATATAGTAAAACTTAAATTGTAAAATGAAGTTATCTCACTTTTCCATAGAATAGTTCTGGTTGATCTGGGGTGTGGACCCCCTTGATAATTGGCTGAAATTTCGTTTCTTACGATCGTTTTAATCGTTCGTAGGCCTTTTTTTAAACTAGTTAATTACAAAATATTGACTATCCTATCGTGACCGTTTTGGACAAATTAACTAAAGCCTCGATCGTCTGTTAATTGTTTCAAATAACTATCATTTGGAAAATTCTTTTGTGACATGAACTAAAAACCAATTTACGCATTTTAT
This sequence comes from Cimex lectularius, assembly GCF_000648675.2. Classification (NCBI taxonomy): domain Eukaryota; kingdom Metazoa; phylum Arthropoda; class Insecta; order Hemiptera; family Cimicidae; genus Cimex; species Cimex lectularius. The sequence continues at coordinate 158,289 of NW_019392738.1, forward strand.
TTTTCAATAATCCTAGCTCGAAATTCGAAACAAAATCAGTATTTAGCATACAGATTCTATACGTTTGGTTTCCTAGATTAGAGGCATTTCATTTTTGAATAATTCTCAATTGAGAGGCGGGCAAGACCAAGGTTATCTATATATTCACTAGTTTTCGTGGTCAACTTGACCAAATAATATCTTTCAATTAATTAATCCGTATTTAAGGTATTGGTTTAGATAAAAAAGTCAGTGTCACGAGCGGGATTCGAAAGGTCTTAATGTTATTAATAGGTCAAGCGGACCACGAAAAATATTGAATTTATTAAGTTAAATGAAGTATATTTTCACTAAAGCTCTCCGAGGCCATTTCATTTGTCGCCGAGAATCGAATAGATTACACGACATTTGAAAAATGGCAAAAATGTGGGAAAACTCAAAAGGTGAGGTTGGGATGGGAAGTGTCCCAGTGGATCGAAATCACGGTAGCTCAAGTGGCAGAGTAGCGGCGTATTTAGCCGAAGGTCGTGAGTTCGAATCCCGCTTGTGACACTGACTTTTTTTATCTAAACCAATACCTTTCCTATATATGAAAAACCCATATTTATGCACTTTTCTCAAAAACTGTAAAATCAGTTTGAATAAAATTGCATACACGTGCTTGCGACTATGTGACGAACAGTTATGGCTAACAAAAATTTTCCACCTTCAAAGTAGGTGGTTTTAATTTAACAAGAATTTGAAACTTGAATTTTTGTTCCCTAGGACTTGATTTTTACAAGTCCTTATCCATAACTATTCTAAAACTTCTTGTTAATAATTTTAAAGATTAATTATAAAATTCGGCTGATAAAATGCACTTATATAATTGAAAAGGTGGCTTTTCTGGAGAGGCAAACAACTGTAAAAGTTAGTGGGCGTGGGTGGCCGCAACGGTTTCGGCGTTGACACGGCGCTCATCTCTGTAAGGTAAAGGTCCCAGGTTCGAATCGAGATGCCCGACATATTTTTTTTTTTTTTTTTTTTTTTTTTTTTTTTTTTTCCAAAAACACCGGCATCCTGAGGGTTTATATGACCTCTGCTGTTGCAAATTCTCGCAAAAAAGAAAAAAAACTGTAAAAATTGCATCTTACCAGATATCAATATGTAGTTTTTTCAATGTTATCGTGTGCATTTTCTTTGTTGGTTTAGACTTTAGACAATAAAGACAATAAGTGACTATCGATTATCACCTGGAATTACAAGCTTTTCGAGCTTATTTTTTGTCGCGTTTGCAAGTACGATGTTAGTTTCACATTCTACGACGTGATTCCTGGGAATGGAACTTGGTAACTTCTGTTCTGAAGCTCTCAAAAAATTATACTCCGGTGGTAAAAGAAAAGTAGAAATCCTTGGCTAATAGACGGCCAAAAAACCACGAAAATCGAGCATCGAAGCCAAAAGTTGGAAGATGAGAAAGCTGAAGTCGGGCCTTCATGTATAGCTGGAAGACTATTAAAAAAATTGTATGAATAAATAATAAATATAAGAATAGTTTTTATTGTTTAAAAAGAATCTCTATGGAATTTAAAAAGAGTTAAAAGATAAAATGTTTTGAAAATAATATGAAAATGGACTGGTTCGAACTAGTTACTGATGAAAAGAAATCATCTTTCGACAGAAGCCTTACACCAAAAAGCTTCTAATTTTCAAAAAATCATCATCTTCTATTCAGTGTTTTTCTGTTCGGCGGTATAAATAAGTTTCTGTTTGTTGAAGAAAGCGAGTGGAGATGAAATTACTAATTGAACGTCTAGGCCTTGACCTGCTGCGGCTGACTAGGCAAACTCTTGTTCCGACTTTACGATAATCAATATAACATGCTAAACGGTACAACAGTCCGTTTACCGCCGGTGAATAACAAATTAGTATGTAGAAAATAATTCAACGTAATTTCCCAGATTGGATTTGGAAAAAAAAGTTTTTCACATAAAATTCACCAGCACACCATTATGGGATTAACCTACACTTGTTTTTCGTTTGTCCAAATCCAGAATTGTTGTTTTTTTAATAAAAATGAAGTAATCTAGGTTTTGGTGCAATAATTACTTGTATTGAGAAAGGGAAGTTTGGTGAATATACACACATAGGCAAAAAAAATGTACACCCTTAATATTTTTAATTATCTTTTAGACAATCCATCCATTGATTATCTCACAGCAATATCTGGTCCGTTTTAAAAGATTATAGATAAATAAAACAGAAAAACTCCCGATTGTGTTTACAATTTTGTATTTTTTAAATAAATCTCTGAATAGTAAATCTTTTCTTTGTTGGTTTTTCTGTAAAGCTTCTTTTTACGTTCCGGTTATTTGATTTTTTTAAAGTTGTAACTATTTTTAAGTTTCAAATTTGTTTGTGTTATGGTTTAAAGTAATGCTGATACGGCTAGAATCATAATATTGTCGGAAGATATAAGAAGTTAAGAGTCTAGGTGCTTAACATTCCCAGTCCGAAAGGTCGATCGATACCAAGGTGATGGAGGTTAGTCAAAGAATCATGGATGGTCATCGGGATTCTTCCTCTGTTGAGATCAAAAAGTGATATGTCAGGCGAAGACTTTCAGAAGCTGGATTACATGCGAGAAAACTTTCTACTGGTCGAAAACTTCTGACAAGGCACATTGCTTCTCGTCTTAGGACAATGGGGATCTTTAAAGTCCGCACTTGGCCTTGGATGTGTAGGTCCCAAAACACTGAGGATGTAGGAGTGTGACATTGCTTTCCCGTAAGGTCGTCCTTAAAAGGACAATGAGGATCTTTAACATCTGCACCTAGCCTATTCGGCATTATCGGACGTTTTGATTCTCAAGATGAGAGCTGACGCACCTCCGCATACGACAGAAGGGTGTTAATCCTGGTTAATTAATTGGTGTAGAGGCAGCTCAGCCCCGAGGGGCCAAGACAACCTCGCTCACCTCTTGCCCATTCCGAGTGGTCGGTTCCGCATTAACCATCGAACTGTATACCGCGCGCAAAGGGCTACCTGTCAAAATACATCAGCTTGGTCTCCCGCGCGCTCCCTAGAAAGAGAAGGCCACTCTACCTCCCACAGTAGTGGGGATTCCCTAGCGTAGAAACTACCGGATCCGCTTCCGCCGCAGTTTTGTTTAAAGTAGAATTGCTAACCAACCCCTAGAGGAGACCGCCTACGGTAAAAGCCTCCAATCGAGCTCAGCCTAAATCTACATGCACAGCATACTCGAGTAGGAGCAACCGAATCACTACCCGTTCCCATCCGCCACTATTCACGCATTCGAGGGACTTTTCAACATAATCATAGCGTCCTCAACGCTTATACCCTGCCGTCCAATCCGCCGTATCCCTTTAGGCCGGGTGTATAACGATGGTCATACGCAAGTTTCGTACGAAGGTCACAGTTAGAACACAGCCCCTTCTCTAAGTTCCCGCCAGAGGCGTTACCACGAACCACTACGAGTCCATTCCCAGTGTAACTGGGCCTGAACCTTGAACATTTCTGTTACCCCGTAGTACAGATGGCTATGCACCCTCCCCCGTCTATGCAGACAAGATCTGGTGCCCTAACCCTCGTGTGCCTCTGATAAGGCACCCGCCGCCCCATGCCGACCCGAGGCCGACACGAGTACAGCTTTTATTTTAGAGAGGTTGCCAAGCCGTTATTTTGTGCCCGGACACCGAGTAACCAAGAGTTGGGAGGGGTCACAGGAAACAATGAAGGAACCTGGCCTGAGAAAGGGACGTGGATGAGGACACGAGTACCCTTCCTTGGGCCCCGAGCCTTAACCGCATTGTGCAAGGCACAGAACAGCTGAATTAAGTTTCGCAAGAAATCACATCAATTGGTCTGAGCAAGATTGGACTTTTTTTATTTGTAGTACATTACAACTGCCTTCAGTTAGGTAAGATGTAAAATGAGCAAGGTAATTAAAAACAAGGGTGGGGAAAATACCCATTGGTATTACTCCAATGATACTAAAATATCTTTGATACTTGTGTAATTTCACTTTCACTATCATCAATTCCTAGGAGAACTCGCGGCCATTGTCTGTCTCTTCACTTGACGAGAAGGGTTCGAGGGGATTCGTCGGGATGCGAAGTGTCTGACGTTCTGCTTTAGGGGAGTTGGGAGGGCTTTGTGAAATTTGCGGTAACGGGATAGGATTTCATCTTGAACGAAAGGGTCAATCTGTTGTGTAGTCCGCAGTAACTTGTCCGCAGTTGGATAGGAAATATTATTTAAGAAAACCGTGGGGGTTTAACGGAGGGTGAAGGTAAAGTGTGTGCATTTGTCTGTGTTAAATTGTATCCATTTCCTTTTACACCAAGACTTTAGTAGTGTGAGGTGTTGTTGGAGGTTTCGAGTGGAAATAACAAGGTCGGAGTTGCTAGAGAGAATTGCTGTACACCTGGTATAGTGTGGGAGCCAGAACGTTACCCTGAGGAACACCAAGGATAGGGAAATATGTAGAGAGGGAATGGCCTTCGATGACTTGGAAAAATCGGTCAGTGAGGTAACTGCGCAGTATGAGATAGTAGGTGGATAGAAGGATGCCACCCTGATCGGCAAGGCTGGGTGCCAAACTCGATCGAAAGATCGGTTTACGTCAAGAAAGGCCACAGAAGAACACTGTCCCTTCTCAACAGAGGAGGAAAAAATGACTACCACATGATGGAACTGTTGGCAGCTGAGTGACGGTTGCGAAAACCAAATTGATGGTCTGGGATTATATTTTGAGAAGAATTCTTTTCAATGGGAGCTTTTCTAAAATTTCACCCAAAGTGGGTAGTAGACTTATTATTGGCCTATATTAAGTAGTACAATGTTTTGGCTTTTTTGGTTTAGGGAACTTTCGAACAGACTAGTGCTTCCAGGCTATAGGGAAGTAGGTTGTACGAAGAGCAGAATTAAATAGGTATGTAATGAGTATGATAGCCTTTTTTGGAAGGTGTTGGAGAATTTTTGGGGCAATACCGTCAAAGGAGCTTTTTTTGGTTTTAGGTATTGTGTGGTAGAATGAACGTCAAAAGGTGAAAAAGCTTTAGAATGGAGGGATAATGGAATCGTTGAGTGTAAATATTCCTTGATAAGTTGTGAATAAGTATGGTCTATGATACTGGCATGTGGGGTGAACATTGTGGTCAGGTAAGAGGCAAAAAGCATTCGCTTTTTCCTCGTCTGACTTGGCCCAACTGCTGCCGACCTGGCGAAGAGGGTAGATATTTTGGGGTATGCTAGAAGATTTTTAGCTGCAGTCCAAAGCGATTTGTTAGCTGTTGTTCAAATTTTGTTTTCAGATGAGTCAATGTTTTGTTCGATGTCTTTTGACGGGCGAGAGAGGGTCCTCCCCGTTGTCCACGTGCAGTTCTTCTCTTTACTGGTCATAATTTATTTGTTCTTTACCCACCACTGGAAGAGTTTTCATTGTTTATCAAGTTTCCTTCTTAGGTTCGCTATTTTTACAATACCAATACAATTTAATAAAACTCTTTTTTAAAAGCGTGCATTCGTTGAAATTATGTTTTTCCCAGGTTCAACGACACTCCGGGCGTTCTTCATGTTCCAATTTGACGGTAGATCAGAAGGTGCAATAGTGTGTAATAGTTCTTAAGGAATGGGAAAAATAATGACAGGTGACTCTGTGAGCACGTAGTTAAGAGATCTCACGTTTTCCACTTTCATCTCCCCACCGCTGACAGGATAATCGAACCTAGGGCCTTATAATAAATACTTCTCGGTGGAACTATTGCTCTTCCTTCAATAAAACCGAGAAAATAATCTTTCTCGTCGGCTTTCGAAAGTACAAACTGCATAATCGTTTATTGCTGTATCACTCCAATCCATTTGATCAGAGCTCGGACAAGAATGCTGATGGCCACGTTTACCCTCACTTACGCAACCGATCCACAAAGGAGTGCATTTTACTTCACATGCAATCTAAACAAATTCAAGAAAATTGGATTGGAACGTGAACAAATATACTGCTATTAAAAATAATAAACAGCCTTGGGAAATAACCGTTCAGTTTAGACAAAATTACATCAACAACATATGTTCTACGACCTTCTTCAAAACTGCTTCAGTTTTAAATATTAAATATAAGTATGTCGTGTGTTTTTATTTACAATGTATTTTGCTCATTTTCAAGTAGTACTTACACATAATGATATAAACACAAATTGACTATATACTCTTAACTGGGTGCCCAATGGAAGGCTCCACAAATAAATAAATACACGAATTAACAATTAGACGGACTACATCAGTTATTTTCATTATTCAGAACCAAGTGCCTTCGTTATTCTAGGTATATCTAGACACTTTTATATAAAACACTGCAATCCGTTCCGGTAATTATCATGAGATTGATATTTTAGACTTTTAGACTACCCAACAATACTGTCAGATAAAATACAGCTTTCGATGGATTCGCTTGGATTATCAGGAGGTGTTTTAACTTGTACATGCGATAGTGCACTCAACAGACTGTAGTTCTTATGTGGCTATCTTATCAGGAGGTGTTTAACTTGTACATGCGATAGTGCTCCCAACAGACTGTAGTTCTTATGTGGCTATCTTATCAGGAGGTCTTTTAACTTGTATGTATGATGGTGCTCCCAACAGACTTTAGTTCTTATGTGGCTATCGTACGTTAAGTATCGATCTATACGTAAACACAACTATCTTGAACCGACCAGCTATTGTGACTGATGGTCCTGCTTGTGTGGTTGCGACGGCAGGTGAAGCACATTGAGCAGAATTTACTTGGGTATGGTTTTATAGGTTTGGAACCATTGCTAGCAATGTCTTGGAGGAGCTGAATTTCATGGAATAGGAATATCTGATTCTATTCGCATAGATTGCTGCACTACGTCCTTTCTTCTTATCTAGATCCCTAATACTTGCATTGGCAACCTAACATGCAGCTTAATTAATTATCTCGAAAATTCTATTTTGGATAGTTTGCTACTTCATGTTTGTTAGTTGGAAGCAAAGAATCATGCTGCACATCCTATGGGATTAAATATATTTATCAATTGATACCTTATCACGAGTCTTTTTAAAATTATGACAAAGATAATGTACCCTAAAGACTATAATTCCTATATGGCTATCCTTGTTAATTTGTGATCTAGTCATAAACCTAGGCCATCCATTGAGATTGAAGGTCATCTTCTATGTGACGCATACTGAGCAGAATGTACTTGGGCTGATTCTACTCTCTATTTCTTTAGAGGTTTGGAACCTTGGAAAGCTTGTAGGTACTGATTTTTAGGGAATAGTAGTGTCTGAAGGTATGCTCACTGATTTCGAGACGGTCTTGATCCCTATGTTTACTTTTGTTTTTAGTATACCAAGGTGCTCCAGGAATTATCCTGAGACATTTGGATTATTGTATTGTTACCTAATAACACTGCCAAATAAAATATACCTTCCGATTAGGAGGTGTTTCAACGTTCCTACGTTTATTGTTGACCTATTCATAAACCTATGTATCTGGAACAGGCCATCCGTTGAGATTGTTGGTCATCCTTTAGGTGAAGCATACTGAGCAGAATTTACTTGCTCATTCAACTCTTTATTTTTTCGGTGTTTGTTTCCTTTGCTGGTTGTTGTCTTGGAGTAACTAATTTTTATGAAACAGGAGTGTCTGATTACATGCACATAGGTTGTAACTCTGATTTCGAGTATGTCTTGATCCGTATGTTTTCTTTTGTTTTTAACATGGTGCTCTAGCAATTGTCCTGAGGCATTCGGGCTTTTTGTCATTCTGAACCAGAAGGCTATATTAATGTTTTGGAGGAGCTGATTTTCATGGAACCGGGGTGTCTGATGTTATGCCAATAAATTGTCAGCAGTGGTGGTCATGCCTGAAAGACTGTATGACTGTGAGGATTTACTTGAGTTACTTCCATCAGTGCTATTCTCGAATGTCTGGATCGTTTCTTTCAGGTTGACGTTTTGTTTAATTTGAAAGCAGCATATCTTAAAATTTAGTTCGGACTCTTTCAAGTTTCGTTCAACGCCTCGTGCGCCTCGTCTTGAAGAGAACTATTTACTGTGTTTTATAACTCACTGGCCTGCTTCATGTTGTTAATCAGCGACAATAGTATTGCAAGCTGCTCGTTAGTGTAGGATCTTGCTGGCGGATTTTCTTGTCCTAGTTGCTAGAACTTGCACCTAGATAGACCTTCTTAGAAACATAGAACGTGTTCTGCGGTCTCCTCCTCTACCTGGCAGTATCTGCACAGTGGTTCTTCTGTCTGTATCCGGAGCATTTGCTTTCTTAAGAGGCAGTGTCAGGAGGTCAACCAGAGTCTGGTTCGGCTGCGGTTGCCTTCCAGTAATTCTTTTGTAAGTTTTGCACATAGTCCTTCTACGACTCTCTTCGCGTGCCTCACATCTGTGGTATTGTTCCACCAGGTTTTGGACTCATTAAGGATCCATTTTAAGATGTACCCTTTTTTTGTGGCAGGATGCTAAGCCACAGTAGGGTTCAGGACCAATAGAGTCCATGTTGGCCCCCTCTTTGGCCAACATGTCAACTTTTCCGTTACCTCCGTGCCTCGAGTGCCGAGGGACCCATGCCAGGGTCAGGTAATTAGTGTCTCTGACTTCCCTTAGGGCCTCCATGCAATTCCAAACACTCTTTACCTTCACCTCGCATGAGTCTAGGGCCCTTATTGACGCCTGACTGTCAGAGAAGATGGCTATTTTCCGGGAATGGATTTCCAGCCTTTTTATTTCACTGGCGCAGTGTTCAATCGCTCTGATTTCAGACTGGAAAACTGTAGCATATTTACCTAGGTTTACAATCAATTCGGTCTTGGGTTCATCCCGAAGACTTCACCTCCGTGCCCTTGCCGGTTTTGGAGCCGTAGTCCGCCCACAGGCTCATAAACGAACAACCATCTGCAAGGATAGCCCATGTAAATAAACAACGGAAACTGAGGGTATACATGCAGATGCCATATTAGGCATGCCAATCTATGCCTCTACTCCAAAATACAATTTTTCTAAAAACTGCAAGATAACGATACCAGAAAGTCAGAAAGTGAAGAATGACGTCTTGAAGAAAGCTCACATCAGTTTGTGGCACATTTTTAAGAAAACTAAGTAAAGGGTCCTAATATAATTCCTTGAGGGAGTCTTGACGTCATGAAATAAAATAAAAACTCTGCGTTAAAATGTAACTTATTAAAACTACATTCATCATGCCTTTCAAAAGGCAGTTACTGGAATAACCTCAGATTTTGATCGAGGAATTTACGTATTGTAAGGATAAAAGCGACTCGTAAAAGAGAAGCATTTTACTTTATCCAGTTTTCCCAGGATTGCCGTCATCAAATTATTTTTTAATTTGCGGTCTTTCCAATCATCGCTCCTGAGTATTCCCGCTTCCATTTCTTGCTCAATCTTTGCACATATTTCTTTGACGGATCCAATCCCTTATCCTCACCGCCACACGACTGGTGACCATCTTCTATCATGCCCATACTCTTTCATTTTTATGCAATGATCCTTCTCCGACGGTTTCCTATATTTCCATTTCCTAACCCTCACTCCTTTCCCTTCTTCTACCGGCCCGCGGCCTATTCTAAATTTCTAATCTAACATCCCCAAATAAGAAGAAGTCTCTTTTTGTTTCTAGTTCCATCTCTTTGCAACTTCACACTTACCCCCACACTTAATTCGTCAATCATTGAACTGTCTAATAAAACATTAGCATGTAAACATTCACATCTAAAATAGTGACCGAATGAAAGCGATATCTTCAAAACTTAAAAACGTAACAAACTGATTATATCTTGTATGTCAGGACACATAGGATTAGGTTATGAAAAAGCAGACGAACTGGCCAAAGGAGGATCTGCACAACCATATACACCCCTTTACCCCTGAACCTTGGAATGACAAAAAAACCAACAAAGAAGGCTCCATCTCAAAATTAATACAAAAAAGACAAATGGAGAGATAGACTCTAACCGTTCCACACTCAACAAGCTACAGTTAGAGCGGGTTTAATCTCTCGGAATTTGAGAAAACATTTATCAATGATGACCACATTTGTAAGTTATGCAATGAGGAGGAAACTTGATTCATTTGATCTTCGAATGCGAAGCAGACAGGCAATGACCTACGAAAGGAACTACGAAAAGTACAATAAAGTATAAGGTTGCATTGCTTGGAGAACAAAAAACGCCAATTCCTAGTCGCTATAACGATCATCATCATGATAATCATCGTCAACCAGCTTTACAAGTTTGGCCATCAATTAACTTACAACACACATCAAGGTATGGTCTTGAAGAAAAAGCAAATTTAGTGGCTACTGGCAAGCTTTAAGATCGCCTTTAAAAATTTAAATTTGTTAATCTGTAGACATATTTGAGATTTTTTGATGATTGTCTTTAAAAAGGTCGAAAGCTAGGCAGTAGCAACTAAATTTGCTTTGTAACGATGACCTACATTATCGACCTGCTGGATGCAAGAATAATTTAATTGTTAATGTATTCCATTTAAATCAATATTTAGATGCTGAGCCGAAAAAAACATAATGTACCTCTGTGCCCAAAACACCATGTTGTTTAATTTCCTATTAAGGTTTTAAAGTAAGAGATCCAATTATTGTTGTAATTATTGTTTTTTCATGTTTTAATTGTTTGTTTATATGATAATAAAACAGGCCCTGAAGATGACAGTATAAAACTGTCGAAAGCTCGGCGAAAACCGTAAGGAAGTTTTCTCTGTTTTGACCTCTTCCGAAGATCCTCTGAAAAGACTTCTTAAATTTGCTTTCTTCTTCAAAGCTTCAAGCTTGACAGTAAGCTTTCGACCGATTTTAAGGCAATCCGTTGTTTCCGTGCTTCACTAAACAATGAAACTTCCAGACCATTCCCAATTGCCGCCGGAGTTCCCCAAGGTTCAATCCTAGGGCCATGCTTGTTTCTCCTTTTTATAAATCCACTCCCCTTACTGAGAAATTTCAAAATTGCGCTTTGTGCGGATGACATAGCTGTCTATTGTTCATCCTGGAGGCCTAAGACAATTGTGAAAAGATTAAATGACAGCATCACCAGGATTTGCAGGTTTTGGCCCCAAAACTGAGGACATATTTTTCACAAAACGACGACCAATATTCAGGGAAACCATTTCCACACGGGCACAAAATCGAGTGGTGTGAGGCGGTAAAGTACTTGGGTTTAACTCTGGACCGAAAACTTAACTTCTCTAGGCATATAAATGATGGTACGAAAGGTAAAATATCTATAAAAGCCTTATTTCCACTGAAGGCCCGTGAGAGTGGAATGAGATTTGAAAATAAACTAATTATTTATAACGTAGCTATTAAACCTATGCTGTTGTATGCTTGCCCAGCATAGAGATACACGTGCGAATCCAACATCCAAAAACTGCAAGTGGTCCAAAATAAGTTTAAGATTTATAACCTCCCTACCTCGATACACCAGAATTGTCCTCCTCCATGAGAGAACGGTAGTGGAGTATATTAAGTCCGAATTGAAGGTCTGTCCAGGAATCTTTTTATGGGTCTCTCCTCCAGCAAGAACACTTGTAGGGATGTAGGAATGTATGATGTAAACTTTCCATGGAAACATAATACATAAATCTAGGATCTATGATATATTTATTGTTTCCTCAACCAGAGCTGTCATACTATAAGACAATTTGTGATAATTCAATTACTAGTGTTGCATTGTTCTTGTTAATCTCATTTATTTATATCTTTGTTAATTTGTTAATTGTTATCTTATTTGATAACTCGTGGGTTTTTTAAGACATTTTTCCCACTATTTCCTATCCTCTATGTTTCTATCGAGTGTTGTGTTGGTGTTAATTTATTGTAATGAATGCAATTTATTAGCGTGAAAGGAAAGGGTTGCTTATAACCCTGCCCCGTGGAATATCAAGTACTGTGGGATGAGTGTATGACGTCTGGAGAGTAAAAGTAATTTATTAGCGTGAAAGAAAGGGGTTGGTGATAACCCCGCCCCGAGGAATATCGAGTACTCTGGGGGAGTGAATGTGACCAGACTTCTATGTTTGTATCGAGTGTTGTGTTTGTTTTAATTTGTTGGCATGAAGTAATTTATTAGCGTGAAAGAAAGGGGTTGGTGATAACCCCGCCCCGAGGAATATCGAGTACTCTGGGAGAGTGAATGTGACCAGACATCTATGTTTGTGGTTATGTATATCTATGTATTGTATGTTTTGTTTCTATTCTGTATTTGACAACTTAGGTACAAACAAGAGACTAGCATTCTAGGAAAACACGCACAGGGCCGGCGATGACTTCAGCTGTTTGTCGGCCCATAAACTTCCCACTGTTTTCTTGTTTGATTAATTAAAACTAATAACAGATTAGGACTAGGTGCGTTGGTAGGAAAAAGTTTTGAAATAGGAGGTAAAAGTGCCCCGCCACTTCCACTGCTTAATGAATGTTATGTAACATAATGTACAAGTATTTTTTAATAAATGTTTATTCAATTCAACGTTATCAGCGTTTTCCGTAATCCCTGTCCGGTTACTCTCAGTTAAAATTTGTGATTTGCTAAGTTTTGGTATGAAATACTAAATAAAAAGAAATAATGCATGATTATGAAGAACAAATAGCCAGGGTTGGTCGACACAGTCAGTTAAGTTACTACTACTAATCGAATAGTTTTTTCATTTTTAAATTTAAGCATCAATGATAAAAACGTAGCAAAAATAAAGTAATTTATTATTTGTTTGTATGTTACTATGTGGCGTATGGAAAGGAAAACTTCGTGAAATTAGTCTTTCAGGTTTTATGTCGGCCTTGTGCTTTTTTGTTGCTCTTTGGTAAAGTAATGCTTTGAAAGTTTCGGCCTGGAAAACTCTGTATTTGTCAGATGCCAACAATTAATATATAAATTGCTTTAGACCCCCCCCCCCTGAATAGCCAGTCTCGATGATTCGGTTTTCCATTTTCTTAATTGATCTTAGAAAGACAAACCAACTCTTTAGAACTCGGCAACTGTAACAGTGCAGATGGATGGAAGCGGGTTGGGGGCGGCGGTGAGGCCGGGTGGAGGCGGCGGGAACAGAGAGGGGATGATTACACACCGGTCCCTCAACACACACAGAACCAATCCAGGAGATCGATACGAGAGGATGGCACGTGGTGGTCGGGAGGGGCTTGGAAAAGGGCGGCTGGGGGTGGCTGGGGGCGACACAGGGTGAGTTAGGTGTAGCGACGGGAACAGAAAAATATCACATTTGTCAACTGAACACACCCACCTTCGGATCGAATCCAAGCGCTAAGCTCCCTTGCACCTACACTTCCACCGGTTCAAATCGAACGAATCACCCCTGAACTGTCTACTGACATTCATCCTAAGAAATTAACAAACAATACAATATAATAACGCTTAGAAATAATTAAAGGCAATTATCACTTGCCCTACACCTTCCAACGCATTCGTAGCAAATATGCCCACTTTAGTACTAACGTGAATCTTAGTTTCAAACATTGTTCATCACGTAAGGTGCAGAAAATGTCCTCAATAAATCAACATTCGTACTATAGCAGATAAATACTAAGCCTTTCGCTCCTCGACCTAAGTAGATATATTTTCCTCTATTTTTATAACTCACTGGCCAGCTTCAGGTAGTAGACAACCTTATACTCTTGCCAGCGGCTCCTTAGTGTAGAATCTTCCTTTTCCTTTCCTAATTGCAAGAATCTACACCCTCACAAAAGCATAAAACGGTGTGCTCTTCTTCTTGGCAGTATCTGCACAGTGTTTCTTCTGTAACACTATCCGGTACATGTGCTTTCTTAGGCCCTCACACGAGTCCAGCCAGAATCCAGGTTCTCTGACGTCTACCCAAGACCTGTTGGTCACTGGCTAGTTTCAGGTTGTTAATCAACGTCCACAAAGAGGGGGCCATAAGGCCTTCTGCACCTCGACCTGAATAGATCTATTGTGTTCCCCTATTTTTTATACCTCACTGGCCAGCTTCAGGTTGCTCATTAGCCCCCATAGCTTTGCCAGCGGCTCCTTAGTGCAGGATCATCCTTACAGTTTTCCTCTCCAAGTTGCAAGAATTTACCCATACATAAACCCTCACAGAAACTTAACCTCTGCGGTCTCCTCTTCTTCCTGGGAGTACATGCACAGTGTTTCTTATGTCAGTACTCCTATCCGGTGCATGTGCCTTCTTATGCGCTGTCAGGAGTCCAACCGCAATTCTAGTTCTTGCGGTTGCCTTCCAGTAATTCCTTTGAACTCTTGCGGATGGCCCTCCTATGAATCTATTCACGTGCCTCATGCCTGGGGTGCTAGCCAAAAAACTCCTTTTATTCCTAACAGGTCCACTTTCAAATTTCCTTTATGACCGAATGCCCACGGACCCATGCCAGGGTCAGGTCATTGGTGTCACCAACAAGCCATGGATTCAATACAATAATCAATAAAATATACAATTCCATACGCTTTTTACCTTTACCGTGCATGAGAATAATCCTTAAGTGCCACCTGACTGTCAGAGAAAATCTTCCCGGTCTTTTAATTTTTTTCTGCCTTAGTGCTCAATTGTTATGATTTCATACTGAAAAACTGAACCTAAGTTTAAAGAGAGTAACGCTGAGGGCTCAGTTTGGACCGAGCACACTGCCCCTTTGCATGGTTGACCCGTTCCCAAAATTAAATTAAGGATATTTATATTGTCGGAGCAAAGATGGCGATCGTGTGCGTACTTGTTGTCTTCAGAGGGAACGTGCACATTCCCGAACATGTGTTCCGGTTGAGTGGCCAATGTTCTAACAACCAGGCTGAGCAATTTGCTATAGTTAAAACAGAAGAATCTGTCGTTAGTCTGTAGAAATGCATGAAAAATAAGAACATCTACTGGCAATAGAATCACCATTGAGCACCAAAATACATCTGCCTCTAATAGAAGATATAAGAAGTCACCTAAAGCGGTTTACGCAGGGTCGCACTATCTCATTCTCATGGGTCAGGGCGCACGTGGGGACAGCTGGAAACGAGATCGCTGATTAAACGGCGAAGGCTGCCTCTCAAAACGACGACTTGGCATTTGCATATTCAAAGGTCCCTCGATCTGCTGTTAAGAGATGGCTGAATCAACACAGCATAGCTAGATGGGAAGAAATTTGGAGTAACTCTATCCAGGGACGACTTACCAGGGAGTTCTTTCTCATGCCGCTTACGGAAAGGCCACCTGCGAATGGACCACAGGCTAATCCAACATTTTCAAAAAAGTGTGGTGTTTAGTGACCGTTACTTGGTTATTATTTGGAGGTCGTCAGATGCGGTCTGGTGTGACGTTTTAGAAAAACATTTTCATTCTCATGCCAACGTTTCGATCTTTATTGAGATCATCTTCAGAGCTCAAAGTGTTTTCTGTGTAGATGTGTCATTCTTGTCTGTCGTGTTGAGAGTGCTCGGAAAATAAACACTATGAGCCCTGAAGATGATCTCAATAAAGTAAATAACGTAATAAGTAACGATAAAGAAAATGTTTTTCTAAAACCTACGTCATACCAGACCCCATCTCACGACCTCCAAATACATGTACAACCCTGTACATGTTGATTAACTAAAACTGTTGTACGTGTATAAGCTAAATTGATGTATATTTAGTCCATTCAAAAGATAAATACCACTCGTTTTAAAAATGCCTGTCTTTGGACAAATAGAGCAATAAAATTAAATGTCCACATAATTGACAATCGGAGGCGGATGGCCACCAATTAATATCTTTTAATTAATTAAGGTTTTTAGTTGAGATAAAAACTGGTCGAGCGGACCATGAAAAATAATGAATTTAATAATTTAAATTTAAATGAAGTATATCTTCACTAAAGCTCTCCGTGGCCGTTTCATTTGTCGCCGAGAATCAAATAGATTACACGACATTTGAAAAATGGCAAAAAGGAGGGAAAATTCAAAATGTGAGGTTGAGATGGGAGGTTGGTGTCCGAGTGGATCGAAGTCACGATAGCTCAAGTGGTAGAGTAGCCGCGTATCAAGCCGAAGGTCGTGGGTTCGAATCCCGCTAGTGACACTAACTTTTTTATCTCAACTGAAAACCTTAATTAATTTACAAATAGTTTTTAATATTATAAAATGCTGGGGAAAACACTAACACTTTTTAATTTGTTGTTATCCATTTCATTACAATTTCATCCAGGTACTAATAATTAGATAGTTCAATTGTATAAAAATAAATTACTCAGAGATGGCTATTTAAAAAAAATGTAAAAAGGAAAAACAGTTTAAAAATAAATTTATATATACATTTGGATTTTGCAAGGTGATAGTCTTTCGTAATTATTGTTAATTTAACTACAATATTCAGAATTTCCTTCCTGAAATGGAATTATACACTTGTATCAGCGAGAAGGGATTTAATTAATTGGAAGCGACGATGGAAGCGAATCTGCATGATGGAATTAACCGATATTCGAGGGGAGAGGTCGGTTTGGAATGTTGGAAGTTGAGAGACTGCGTCACAGGTGTTGCGGGCAACAAGAACGAGCAACAAGTTACTAAAAGTTTATTCCTCGCCTGTTCAGCTCCCCTCAGCTCGGCTGAGTCTTTGCCATGATATCCTGCAGTTGTACTGACGGAGAACCCTCCTTTGAACCACATCGGCCGACGATGCTTTGTTCTCCTTTATTGCCCTTAAAACTCAAATTAAATTTGGCTCATATTACCTTAAACTATTTGAAAACTAATTGCCAATTTTTCAATTAGGATTTAAATTTGAGAAAAAGCAATGTTTATTGATGATTGATAATGATGTTATGTTGTTCTTCGCCAATTAGTAGCCATTATAAGTAAATCGTTGAGTCCAAATTTGAAGGTTGTTCTGTAGGGACTATGGTGTGGTAAAAAGTATACTAGGAAGCGGGTTTTGTGCTCCCCAGGCAATGTAGCCTTCTGGCTTATTGTACCTTCCTAGTTAGTTCCTTAGTTCAGTGTAACAGACTCAATCCTTCTTCTTAGAAGGTCATTGACTGTCGCTGCTACAAGTTGATTCCCTAAGTTTTTTGTATGTTAGGTGTTCGGGCGCGTCTACGTCGATTTGTGACGTAGATTGTATCCCTCTATCTACAACCCCTATCTTCTAGAAATCCACCAATCGTAATACACATCCCTCCTTTTTCCTCAAAAAACTCATCCCTTCCAGCCCTCTCGAGTCTCGGGCTCTCTTGTTCTTCTCCGCCAGCTCTCGGAGCGTGCACACGTTCTATCACCCTATCCCGCGAAAGTGTTGCGCTATAGTAACTCACCTCCGGGTAAGATCGCCGCTTCGTAAAGTTTTCCTCACCACGCGAATCCCCACGGATTCCCCCGCAAATCGCCATACGATCTTCACCTACGCCGTCTCACGACCGCATGGTCCACAAACCTATCATCGCCATTTTCCCTTAATATATCATCTCCTTCTTCCATCTACCATCATCATAATCCCGCGAACGAAACATCCTTTTCTTTATCCCGTGAAGACTCCATCATCTCATTGGCTACTACTTGGATTGCATCGTCTCATCCTCACCGCTACTGGATTGCATCATCATCAACGACGCTTCAGGAGCCAGGTAGGTATACCGGCCTAATCATCGCCAAACAACGCACGATATCGCATTCGGCAGACCTTCACCGCTTCCCGGTCTTCATCGCCTTCACATCTCCAATACGATCATCTGCCACTTTGTAAGCCATAGAAACTTCATTAAACAGTGAGTCTTCAACTACCCTTTCGTTCATTATTTATTCCTTCATTTAACCATTCCTAAACTAACATCCCTCTTAAAATCGGGAATCTTCCATTCCCGTTGGTGCCGAAACAATCTTCTTATTAATTTCAATTCCTCTCTCCCGGCGGTGTTCGTCGGCGCCATTTTGAACTTGGCTGCTGGCGAACATTAGGTTAAAGGTCTGCCCACTAGGACGTATCATACTAGACCGTAACCGTACCGACACAAGCATACAAATACTTTGTACATCATTTAGTATTAGAAAATGCCCACTACACCGTTCCGTCACCGGTCAACACCGTAGCGTGCCATGAACGTTCAACAATCGGCTGCCGAGAATATTTTGCAGGTGTCGGCCCGCTCCCTGAATGACATGTGACCATTGCGAGCATTCAGCCTGGTTGCTGTCCCGTTCCACACAAGTTCTTTGCATTTGATGAGAGATCTGTGTTTGTGTTCTATTGTATTGTGAGTGTTTGTGTCGTAATAAAAATGGAGGATGAAGAACTAATAGAATAGTTGTTGTTACTCGATTTCGTAGAGATCCGTGAATCCAGTGGCGTCTAGGGTTTTTTTTCCTCTTCCTTGTCCAAAATAAAGGAAATCATGGACAATTCTTGTATTGATAATTTTTCTAATAGCCATACTTTATTTAACAAAAATCGCTCCTCACGCGAAAACAAAAGTTTACAAACGACGCGTTTTTAAAAAAGAAATGTATGACAGCGAAAGCAGGACGGCTACGAAACGTTTTTACGTACGCGTTACATACGGGTATAGAACGCGGTTCAGCCGTTGCAGTGGGCATAATAGTGTCCGGAGCGGGTTTTTTTCATGCCTGACACGATCCTAGTATGTTACTACCTAGTATGTTATTGGGCAAAGACCAATCTCCATTGAGCTGTTGCTTTCGAAGATGATATGGTGGCTGTTTCCTCCTCATTACATAATCTGCAGATGGGATCATCGTTGTATATGCCCATATATGTCCCATAGAATGACTGTCAGACTTGGGATTTCATCCACCCCCATCGCGGAACATGTTTTGTCAATCTTTCTGCCCATTGAGTGCGCAAAACATCATGATTGTAGTGATGAGGATAGTAAGAAGAGGTTTGGAAATCTCTGGGCAGAGTCCAGAATGTACAGACCCACACACTTCTAGATTTTGATAGCTATTATCATAGAATCTGCTGTTACATTAGTGATGTTTGAGAACTCGTCGAGCTGACGAGTCTGCTTCTAGCGAGGCAGTGCCCCTGCTTATATAGGAAAGAGCCCTACTCTGATTGGCTGCAGAGTGGAGAGCGAGAACATTCCATAAGTCGTAGTGGCATCTAGCGGTAACGTGTGGACACTACATAGCTCCTCTAATGGGCGAGCCACTCAAAGTTGCAGACCAATGGTATCGTGTGGCGTGTCCTTCCAGTAAGTTACTCGGCCACTTTAGCGACTGGGAGTTTTGTGGCCCGGTGTTGTTTTGAGAGAAACCGTGACGATGAATCGGGGCCGAGACCGTGTGCGTGGCGCCGTTGGTGGTGGTCTGTGACCATGAGTAAACCGTTGGCTGAGGTCCGAGGTCCGGGGGCCGTGAGTCGGTTGACTCCACAGAGGCCGAAGATACTGTAGTGCAGCAATTAGCCGAGGGGCAAGAGTTGGCGTTTACGGCCAAGTCGGCTGTTTAGAAGGGGAGATCAGGCTAATGCTGCGAGTACTTGCTGTCGTCGACGGTGTTCCTTTAGTGGGTTGACGAGTCAAGTGTAATCGATTATTAATGATGTATGAGACCTCGTCGGGCTGACGAGTCTGCTGTCGTTGTTGCCGATGTCGGTTACATTAGTGATTGGTGAGATCTCGTCGGGTTGACGAGTCTGCTGTTACATTAGTGATGTTTGAGATCTCGTCGAGCTGACAGTCTGCTTCCAGCGAGGCAGTGCCCCTGGTTATATAGGGAAGAGCCCTACTCTGATTGGCTGCAGAGTGGAGGGCGAGAATATTCCATAAGTCGTAGTGGCATCTAGCGGTAACGTGTGGTAGCTACAAGTGGCCACTACACTGCTGACCTGGCATCCCATCCTTACGCGGACGATACCGCAATTTTATCCCCTAACTCCAAACCTACCACTTTGGAGCATGCTCATTGAAGAATTGGTAAAACGTGGAATACGAAACTGAACGAGGGCAAATGCACAGAAATTACGTTCCCGTTAAACAGCCTTGCTCACGTCTAGACGTTAACAGTAAAGAACTGTCGACACATACACAAGTACATACTTAGGACCATA
Organism: Cimex lectularius; assembly: GCF_000648675.2. Classification (NCBI taxonomy): domain Eukaryota; kingdom Metazoa; phylum Arthropoda; class Insecta; order Hemiptera; family Cimicidae; genus Cimex; species Cimex lectularius. The sequence goes on from NW_019392738.1 coordinate 178,344, forward strand.
TTTAAACAGTAGGCTGACGTAGATTCCTCTAACAACACTCATGTGCAAGGACTAAACAGACGATTTCGACAACTATGAATACTTCTAGGACGGAAATCAGACATGACGGTAAAGAACATAGTAAATACGTTCAAAACAAATGGAACGGAACTGTACCAAGCCATGTAACATCCAACAAATCCAAGCATACCTGTCAAAAGTCCTTAGAAGAATTATCCAAACTCATTCGTCTCTCCCTTCGCTGCCCACAGTGTCGTTAACATTCCCTTCTTCAAAGAACTGATTAGTTCCAGCTTCCCTATCCTTTCTTTCAACCCATCCTAACCATACTACTCAAGCCCTCTATTATTTCCCTTCCCAGGAACCCTCCACGTCTGAATCGGCGATGGCACTGAGACCTCCTCGCCTTAACCCGAGTCCCCAGGGTGCAGTACTGGTTTCTTATTCCTGTTTGCTGCCTGTTAAAACTTTATAACATGCTGCAATGTACATGTGAAGTAAGATAACTGTTCCTGATTTTTAGCTTCTTCTACAGTTCCTTCTCTTTCCTTTCTACAAGTTTTTTGGATTGTGTACCCGTAGTATCAACGTCTCCTCTACATTATTATGTTATTTGTAAGAAGTCCTATTCCCCAGATGGTTCTGTCTGCGTTACAAGAGCTCCTTGAAAGCACCAGCTTCATCCTTTCTCTCATTCTTTGAATATCCTGGGCCCCAATAGATTCTGTTTCGCATGTCCAACTTAATTTGGAAGCTATGTTATATTTTTTCGAATTGAATAGTCAGATGGTTGCTTCGCTACTTTATTTTGTATTCACTGTTCATCTTGAAATTGGTGTACCTGCCATATGCTCAGAGTCTTATTCCTTGTCTATAGCATCCATAATAATCTTAAGATTCCAAAGCAAAGGTTATGGTTCCCACTACCTCAAGTATTACACACAGAACAAAACAAACATAAACGTAATTTCTTAGAAATGGTTTATATCAACAGAGATAAACACAGCATCAATTAGAGAACAGATACATGTAAACTCAGTCGCAGCTATGCCAATATCATTAATCAAATTCAATACAGATAACATACCTATATCATCACATTACATCCACACATCAAATATTTTTCACATAGTCTAATTTCCCAACAATTCAGCTTTCCTTTTCCTATTTATCCCTTTCTATAAAATCCTGAAAGGATAATCTGGCCGAACCATTACAACACATTTTTTCCCTTCGTCGGCTCTTTTCATCTCAAAGAAGCCAACGCCTTATACAAAAATGTCTTTTTTCTATACCGACTTCTTCCTTCCCCACCCCTTCAAAATCCAACGTATATAAACACAAAATAGCAAAATCTCACTGGCACTCTCGACACGACAAGAATGGCACAATTACACAGAAGACAAACACTTTTAGTGAGTAGAAATACTTTGATTGAATATATTAAAAAAAATATATTTTGCATTGTATAAATTCACTTTTCCACATCCGAAATGTATTTGTTAAATGTAAACAATGTTTGTGAATCCAGGCCCTGAAGATGATCTCAATAAAGATCGAAACGTTGGCACGATAAAGAAAATGTTTTTCTGAAACTTACATCACACCAGACCGCATCTCACGATTTCTAAATAATTTTGACTCTAATCTTTCAACCCACACTACCTCTTCTGTTCAACCCCTGTACACTACTTCCCATCCCAAGAACACAATGTCGCCTCAAGCCACGATGGCCCCAAGACCTCCTATGAACCCAATATCGAGCTATGAACCCAATAACCACTCCTCCTGATGCATTACTGGCCGTAGTGTTAATGTTTTGATTTTATAGCATTGAGATCAGGTTGTAATGCGTATAATTCATGTACAGGATGCGAATAAATATTTAAAAAATAATAAAAATCATAGTGATCAATTTGCCTGTTAAAAATTGATCACTACATAACGCTATGGTTTCATATTTTAACGTCTTCTAAAAGTCGAAAGAGGTATCAAAAACAAACATCTGCTGTGATTCGAAAAGAGGGTTGTTACTATTGTCCTTAGAAATTTTTTATTCGGACATAACGGTGTTTTTAATGGAAGTTTTATGAAACGCAAAAAGTTTACCGTTGTTACAAGTTATTTATAGTTACAGTTAATTTCAGAAAGGGAGGTTTTCTCGTACCCGTACGATTTAAGGTTTGCTCGTACAGGATTGGGAGATGGGATCGTCCGGGATAGCTATTAGCGGGGAGAACCACACCCGAGGGCAGTTAAGATAACGAAACGACACATCGCCCAATAACAAAACATCGATTCTATTACATAAATCACACAAGTGGATAAGTTTCCTCGTTTGCTTTCGACTGTATCGATCACATTGCCTTGGGCGATCCATGAACGAAATTCGTTTTACCTATTAATGAGCCAAAGTGAGGGTTAATTGGATCGCAGGAACTTTTTTTTTTAAGTCTGACATTCGACGGTTATCTACCAGAAGATGAACTAATTTATTCGACCTAGGGTTGCAAACACCGGAATTGGAACTTTTTTCAAGATAAACGGTACGATTTAAGACGAAATTAAAATATGATAAGTTCGTTTTTCGTACGGATTAATATGAAAAACTTTATGTAGTAGCATTTTCTTTAAAAAAAATCAATACAAAATGAACAAATCATTTTTTACTCATTTCTAGCAAGAATACAAATTATTGCACATTCAGATCTTTGAATAGTTTCCTCGTTCCTCCTTAACAAATTTGAGAAAGAGAAAGAGAGTGAGAGAGAGTGTGTGTGAGTGAGAGAGAGAGAGAGAGTGTGAGAGTGAGTGTGAGAGAGAGAGAGAGAATACTTTATTCTGGAACGACGGTCCTCCTAGAATAACAATAAGGTCTCAAAAATCTGGCACTTGAATTAATTAAAGGTCGTTAACATAGTGAAATAAATTTAAATAAATAGCATAATACAAAATAGAAATAATAGTAGCAATAAGACCAAGAATTTGGAGAAAAAATAATAATAGAATTCCCTGTCATGTGCTGTTCTGGCAAGGAACGGTGGAATATCGGGTTAACAAGTTAGTTGTTATGTGTACAAGTTGTGTTAAGAGTGATTGTATTTATTAGCGTGAATATGTTATGTGAGAGGGTCGTTGACGGAATATATCGATCGTCAATTATATTAGTTGTATAATATGTGTAAAGGTTGTGTCGAGAATGAATGTATTTATTAGCGTGAATGTGTGTAGTGAGAGAGTCGATGTCGTAATATATCGAGGGGGCCGCGGTAGCCGAGTGGTTAAGGCGTCAGACTCTCCGGCTAGTAGATCCCGCGGTCGTGGGTTCGATCCCCACCGTCGCCTCTGGACTTTTTCTGACGCCTAAGGGGACCGGTGGCCGCAATTGAAAGAAATTGACACGGCACTCATCAATGGAAGGGGCGGGATCGGATCTCAGCGACCCTGAATTTGGTCCCAACCCCCTTCAAAAATGAGTTTCTTCGATGGAAGAACACCGGTACAACGGGGGCTCNCCTCAATTAAGTTAGTTGTATAATATGTGTAAAGGTTGTGTTAAGGGTGAATGTATTTATTAGCGTGAATTTGTTATGTGAGAGGGTCTATGGTGGAATATATCGATCCTCAATTAGGTTAGTTGTTATGTGTACAAGTTGTGTTAAGAGTAAATGTACTTATTAGCGTGAATTGTTATGTGAGAGGGTCGATGGCGTAATATATCGATCATCAATTATTTAGGTTGTATAATATGTGCAAAGGTTGTGTTGCAAGCGTATGTTAGCGTGAATTTGTTATGTGAGAGGGTCTATGGTGGAATATATCAATCCTCGATTATGTTAGTTGTTTAACATATTTAAAGTTTGGGTTGAGAGTGAATGTATTTATTAGAGTGAATGTTTCATGTAAGAGCGTTAATGGCGGAATATCGTGACCTCATGGACCCTCAATTAGTTGTACAATATGTCCAAAGAGTGATGGAGGAATTCTAAGTACTAATAAGTACTCCATCACCCTAAAGGAAAGCATGGTATGTAAATAGGAGTGAATGTATTTAAGCATGAACGTGAGTACGAATTGGTTTGGAACTGCATGTTTTGAGCTTGCTGAATGGACCTGACTTTGAGAGCACCCTCTCCGGAGCCCAACCAAGGTTCGGACCGATAAGACTCAGGTCTGCACCCGGACTGCCAACACCCGAGATGGTTGATTATCGAGTCTGCCGGCAATTTAATGTAAATAGCAAAATTTGGAATTACCGGTTGACCACGAGAAGCCAATAGGCTCAATTCAGCACATGTTTGGATTTGAGCCTATATAAAACCAAATCCAAAAATATAGTTGGACTCTGCTCTTGCAGGGTTCTTGTTGTCTCTCTGCTGCTTGGATGAGGTGTTTGTACAGAAGAAATTTAAAGGGAGGCGGTTTGGCTGATTGGCAAAGGAAGAGAATTTCAGATATTTGTGGCTCGAGCTAGGAAGAACTGCTCAAATGAGGATGTTTTATGACGAGGAAGGTATAGGTCATTGGTAAACTTACGGGTGTTAAGATAATGGATAGAAGATTTGATTTGAAATAGTCGGAAAATATAGTGAGGTCGACGGACGTGAGTTTAAGGAATGGTAAAGGAAGAGCATAGAAAGCCTAAGGAAAAATAAAGTCAGTATAAGTCTAAATGACCTGACATCATGTCAGAAGCTTATCTTGCTCCCACGAAAGTCTACCATAAGCGACACAGTTCAACAGCTTTTAGCATACTATTTTCATAATTTTTATACACTAAATTGACAGCTTTGAACCGATAATCAGTGTGATTGCCCCAGATGATTAAGTTGTTTGATAATATATGATAAACAAGAGTAAGATGAAATTTTCAAAGTTATACACAAGTACATACTAAATATCTAACAGATTTTCAAACTTTCAGGTAGTGTTCTTTCTAACTTAATCTTCCATCCAATGATAACTCCAAGGCAATTCGTATTTGCTTTTATCACTCATTTGTGGAGAAGTCTTCTACCCCTTTACCCAATCTCTTCAGAGTTATTATTAAAAAGAAAATATATATGAAAATAAATTAGTCGTGCAAATTACAGTGTAGATTTTGCAAGTCGTTTCCACATATTGTTTCTATTGCTATTCTCAATTTTCAAGCCTCCGTGCCATCTGCCGTATGAAAATTGTTATGACACGACCTCTATTCCATAGTATCTTAAAAATAGATAATACATGATAAATTTAAAAAAAAAATTATTTTAAAGGGGCGAAAAGGATAAAAAATATAGAAAGATAATCGCGATGAAGCCAGAAAATAGGCCTAAAACAGAAGGAAGGAGAAAATGAGTCTACACCACACAGAAATAAAGGAAAATCGTCGGTGTGTTTCTTGGCTTAGACGAACCCTGTCGACACGAGAGTCAACGAAAGCCCCTGGCGGAGAATGACGACGTGTACTTGACAGTCCCCCTAACCAAAAGGTAGCGCTGTAGGTACTGATGGTACTTCGGGTCTACGAGCTCTTCTGCGGAGATGGCTCCCTGGTATTTCTCCTTCTTAAAAAGTAATAGTCTCGTACGGCTCGTGGCAATTTGTCGTTGAATTTATGCCGGTTTCTGGAGCCTAATTGGGAAAATAAACAGAAGATGTGATTTCAGCATTTTCCTTATATAAATCAAACGCGTTGCGCTCAGATGAAAAATTTATGCATTTACGGACAGTCAGTCAGATTATGACTACAGTCGACGACATTAGCAAAAACAACTTAGACAACAAACTCCCACACAAAACCATAACATTTACTTTTACATTCTTGTAAGACATTCCTTCTCGATTTAACATTTATCGTTTTGGTCCGCCCATCTTGCCGCTTGGCCATCAAGGTGATCTGCTTTTTCTTCTGGTGAAGAAAAACTTATACAGATCGGTGGATTGCATGCCTTAATAGACATCAAAACAATATAGTCAACGTAGAAAAAAACCTTCTCTATTATAAAAACATAAAATTCATAGCATGAATTTCCATGCTTAAATTTTTTTTTAAAAATTATCAACAAATTAAATTCACTAGCTTCGTGGTCCGCTTGACCAATTAATATCTTACAATTAATTAAGGTTTTCAGTTGAGATAAAAAAGTCAATGGCACGAGCGGGATTCGAACCCACGATCTTCGGCTAGATACGCCGCTGCTCTACCACTTGAGCTATCGTGACTTCGATCTACTCGGACCATACCTTTTGAATTTTGCCTCCTTTTTGCCATTTTTCAAGCGAGGTCAAGCGGACCACGAAACTAGTGAATTTATTAAGTTTAAAATGAAGTATACTTCACTAAAGCTCTCCGTAGCCATTTCATTTGTCGCCGAGAATCAAATTGATTACACCACATTTGAAAAATGGCTAAAAGGAGGGAAAATTCAAAAGGTTTGGTTGAGATGGGAGGTTGGTGTCCGAGTGGATGGAAGTCACGATAGCTCAAGTAGAGCAGCGGCGTATCAAGCCGAAGATCGTGGGTTCGAATCCCGCTCGTGCCATTGACTTTTTTATCTCAACTGAAAACCTTAATTAATTATCAACAAAAGAAGAAATTGATAAACAAAAACAATACAGGTTTGTTCAAATTAAAATCCCATTATTGCATTAAAAAAATTATATTTAAACAGGGTGTATCAACTTATACAGACCTGCCATTTAATTCGGAAACGATTAACTTAAGCAAAAAATGGTGTTATACAAACCCCAAGTTGATTTTGGCTAGGAATCGCGGGGTGGTTTAAGATTTAACATAATATTCTCATCTAGCTTGAAAATGACACTAAATTTGTTATTTTAAATGAGAATTCCATATTTTTATTGTACAGTTCGATTCTTGACATTATTTTATGCCACTTTTACTGATAGGAAAATTTTGGTAGGATCGAACATTTCTGAGTTATGCCCGATGGAAGACGCGTCTGGAGGGGTTTACTTTTTGTAACAAGATGGTCCATCCCGTTTATTTCGAAAACCATTAACTTTAGCAAAAATGATCATATACAAACTCCAAGTTAATTTTGGCTAGGAATCGCGGGGTGGTTACAGATTTAAAATAACTTTCTCATCTAGCTGGGAGATAACACTAAGTTTGTTATTTTAAGTAAGAATTCCATATTTTTATTGTACAATTCGATTCCTAGACCTTATTTTATGCCACTTTTACAGAAAGGGAAATTTTGATAGGATCGACCGTTTCTGAGTTACATCAGAGATAGGAAAAAGCGTGAGGGGGTGGCTTTTTGTAACAACAAGATGGTCCACCCCGTTGATTAGGAAAATGGTCAATTTAACCAAAAAATGGTCTTGTACAAACCGAAGTTAATTTAGGCTAGGCGTGGTGGTTTAAGATAATTTTCTCGTCTAGCTTGAAATGACACTAACTGTTAGTTTAAATGAGAATTCCACACTTTTATTGTACAATTCGATTCTAGAGCTTGTTTTGTGCCACTTTTACTGATAGGAAAATTTTAATAAGATCGAACATTACTGAGTTATACCAGAGTTAGGAAAAAGTGTGAGGGGGTAGCTTTTTGTAACAAGATGGTCCATCCCGTTTATTTCGAAAACCATTAACTTTAGCAAAAAATGATCATGTACAAACTCCAAGTTAATTTCGGCTAAGAATCGCGTGGTGATTGAAGATTTAACATGACTTTCTCGTCTAGCTGGGAAATGACACTAACTTTATTTTAAACGAGAATCCCAATTCCTAACTTATTTCATAAATTACATCATTCATATCTTTCTCTGTTTTTATTAATGTGTTTCGTGTTTTATTGTCGCGCTTGTCTTTTGATTACTAGTTTATTTAGTGCTCCTTTACTGCGTTGTTGTGTGTTTTGTATTTTTCATTGATTAATGATTCTTATAGTAGATTATCCGTCATGTATTTCAATATATTTGTGTGTAGTTTACTGTATAAAGTTTTTTTTTCTGTATACAGGTTTTACAAATTAAATTCAGCCTTTTTTCTAGTTAAATTTAGCTTTTTTGAAAATTAAATAATGAATAAAACAGAACAGACACACAAACACATCACCTGGATTGCCAAATCGATACTACTGTAAACGTCTCACTCCAATATTTTGTGTCGGACGTTTACCGTAGAGAGAAAGCTGAAAAATGTTATATTTACATTGTCATTAGTAAAAATATTGACCTAGCCCTATTGCTAGTCAAATAGCTTTAAGAAGAAAGGAATCTTTATGTAAACGCTTTTAACAGTAACCTTCGACAGTTTTTACATGAATATCGGCAAGAAATAAAGTACAGCTAATTGAACAAAATTCAAGAAACTTTTGCAATTTATTTATTTAGTCAAATAAGTACATAAGGCAAGGAAAAGAAGAAATATTTGTTTTTACTTGAACCTTAATATTTAAACCAGAAGAGCTTGAGGATTCAGGTTTCTATGGTATTAAAAATGTCAATTAGCTTTCAATCTCATCAAAAATAGGAGTATGTCATATATCATCAATCCATCGGAAATCAGTTCTTAGGTGGTACACTACAACTTTCAAGTCCAATTTGCAGGGAAAATTTATTTACAGCGGCACCCTTACTTTCACAATTTATTTGCACCAGAATCTATCTGTCGTTTGTTCTTTTTGATCAACCGTCTCCTATATCCTTGTTGTTTGTGTCAGGCAATTTTCTCAATATTAAGTTATTGGGTTTTTTTCATTGTTTCTTACGTTGTTCGTAATTGCGGCCGTCGGCTTGTTTTATTTTTACATTCTGTTAAGTTTTGAATGATACGTTGTTGATTTGTGTATTCATGAGTTTTTTTGCCCTGAAGACGTTGTGTTTATATATTTTTAGGTATTAAAACGTAAAATGATTAAAATGTGTGTAAATCGAGAGGACTTTGTGGTTATGCGTGATCGAGTAGCACATCATTACGTCATTGTCCATAAAAGGATCTTATAAGTTATAAGTGTCTTTTATTTTCCTGCCACAAAAGCCCGGCAAAAGCTTTTGGAATTTTATTTAAGATTACTTTGGAAAATGTATTGTAGGAATTACTTTACTCCTTTTCTTGCCAGTCTGATATGTTATCCATATCAAGTATAATGTAAGGTATATAATTTTCTAATGCGTTCGTCGACGATATTTTCTATCAAATGTTTTCTAAGTGAAGATTTTATTCCTAAATTATTTTATAAATTACCTCATTCATATCTTTCTCTGTTTTTATTAATGTGTTTCGTGTTTTATTGTCGCGCTTGTCTTTTGTTTACTAGTTTATTTAGTGCTCCTTTACTGCGTTGTTGTGTGTTTTGTATTTTTCATTGATTAATGATTCTTATTGTAGATTATCCGTCATGTATTTCAATATATTTTTGTGTAGTTTACTGTATAAAGTTTTCTTTTTAGTTTATTTTCTGTATACAGGTTTTACAAATTAAATTCAGCCTTTTTTTCTAATTAAATTTAGCCTTTTTGAAAATTAAATTTGCCCTTTTGCCAATTAATTTCATCTTTTGTAAATCAAGTACTTCTAAATATACTGATCGAAGTCAAATGCAAATAATAAATTTAAAAACGCGTATCCATAGTCAATTTTTCCTGAACCGATTATTCAAATATTTTTTGCCATTCTTCTGTATCTTTTGGCTATATAAACATATATATTCATATGCAATTTTAAAGATATAAGAAAGGACAAGTAAATTTCCTTTTTGCAAATAGGCAGAGTGTATAACTTATACAATCCTCCCATTTAATTCAGAAACGATTAACTTTAGTAAAAAATGGTCTTACACAAACCCCAAGTTAATTTTGCCTAGGAATCGCGTGGTAGTTACAGATTTAACATAACTCTCTCATCTAGCTGGGAAATAACACTAACTTTGTTATTTTAAATGAGAATCCTACATTTTTATTGTCCAATTCGATTCCTAGACCTTATTTTATGCCACTTTTACTGTTAAGAAAATTTTGATAGGATCGACCGTTTCTGAGTTTTGCCTGAGTTAGGAAGAAAGAAGTGAGGGGGTATCTTTTTGTAACAACAAGATGGTTGTTATATATCTTACAGAATGATTGGTTACTGTTTGAGTGAATGTATTTATTAGTGCGATAGTAGTGTATGCATGGGTGGGTCTATGGTGGTATATCAAGTACCTCATAAACCCACCACCTAGGTTAACGTTTTAGATTAATTGTAATTTTAATTGTACATAATGTATGGATGTATTTATTAGCGTGAACGAGGGCGGGTCTTCAGAGGAATATCGAGTACTCTGAAACCCGCCTATAGGCTAGGCTAGGATTGAATGTTAGTAAATGAGATAGTTTCAGAGCCTTTGCACCACGTGTGGGAGGGCTAAAAATGTAGAAATAACGTCCCAGAACACAACCAGAAAGATCGCCAGACTTCCTACAGAAAAGCTAATTTAAAAAAAAAATAAATTAATTAAATTAAATAAATAAATAAATTTATAAAACGTGAGGTGGAAGAAATGTGAGGTGCCGGCAATAGCCCAGGCAGCTAGCCGGCCGAAGAAAAAAAATCCCATATTTTTATTGTACAATTCGATTCTACTCCTTATTTTATGCCACTTTTACTGATAGGAAAATTTAGATAGGATCTAACATTTCTGAGTTATGCCCGATGGAAGACGCGCTCGGAGGGGTATGCTTTTTGAAACATGTTTGCCCTCTCGTTTATTTCGAAAACGATTAACAAAAGCAAGTTCATTTATGCTAGCTGCTTTCAGAATAGGGTAGGTTATATTAATTTTTTAAAAATAACTCTTTTCTTATCATAATCGAGCACATTTTATTTTTATATTGACTCTCAGCTTTTATAATGTATTGTTGCAGATTTGACCATTTATTAAAATTTATGTTTATAATAAATGCTCAAATACTCTCCCTTCATAAAAAGACACAATATAAAAACCCTCTCAAAAAGGGATGGCCATCTTGGTGCAAAAAGCAAACACTCCTGACGCGGATTTCGTCGAGCATAATTCAGTAATGGTCGATCCTATCAGAATATTCCTTTCAGTAAAAGTGGGATAAAATAAGCTCTAAAATCGATGTACAATAAAAATGTGGAATTATTATTTTAAAAAACAAAAACAAAGTTAGTGTCATGTCCCAATTAGACGAGAAAGTGATGCTAAATTTTAAACCACCACGCGATTTCTAGCGAAAATAACTTGAGGTTTGTATTAGATCTTTTTGGCTAAAGTGAATGGTTTTCGAAATAAACGGGATGGACCATCTTGTTACAAAAAGCCACCCCCTCAAGCTTTTCCCTAACTCTGGCATAACTCAGAAATGTTCCATGTTATCAAAATTTTCCTATCAGTAAAAGTGGCATAAAATAAGCTCTAGAATCGAATTGTGCAATAAAAATATGGAATTCTCAATTGAAATAACAAAGTTAGTGTCATTTTCAAGCTAGATTAGAAAATTATGTTAAATCTAAAGCCACCACGCGATTGCTAGCCAGAATTAACTTGGGGTTTGTATAAGAACATTTTTTGCTAAAGTGAATGGTTTTCGAAATAAACGGGATGGACCATCTTGTTACAAAAAGCTACCCCCTCAAGCTTTTTCCTAACTCTGGCATAACTCAGAAATGTTCCATGTTATCAAAATTTTCCTATCAGTAAAAGTGGCATAAAATAAGCTCTAGAATCGAATTGTACAATAAAAATATGGAATTCTCATTTAAACGAACAAAGTTAGTGTCATTTCCAACCTAGACGAGAAAATTATCTTAAACCACCACGCCTAGCCTAAATTAACTTGGGTTTGTACAAGACCATTTTTTGGTTAAATTGACCATTTTCCTAATCAAGGGGGTGGACCATCTTGTTGTTACAAAAAGATACCCCCTCACTTCTTTCTTCCTAACTTAGGCATAACTCAGAAAATCCTATCAAAATTTCCCTTTCATAAGTAAAAGTGGCATAAAATAAGGTCTAGGAATCGAATTGTACAATAAAAATATGGGATTATCATTTAAAATAACAAAGTTAGTGTTATATCCCAGCTAGATGAGAGAGTTATGTTAAATCTGTAACCACCCCGCGATTCCTAGCCAAAATTAACTTGGAGTTTATGTAAGACCATTTTTTACTAAAGTTAATCGTTCCTGAATTAAATAGGAGGACTGTATTTACACTCTGTATATTTGCCAAAAGGAAATTTACTTGTTCTTCCTTATATTTTTAAATATGCATGTGAATATATATATTTATATAGCCACAAAATATAGAAAAATGGCAAAAAATATTTGAATAATCGGTTCAGGAAAAATTGACTATGGATACGCGTTTTTAAATTTATTATTTGCATTTGACTTCGATCAGTATATTTAGAAGTACTTGATTTACAAAAGACGAAATTAATTAGCAAAAGGGCGAATTTAATTTTCAAAAAGGCTAAATTTAATTAGAAAAAAATGCTGAATTTAATTTGTAAAACCTGTATACAGAAAATAAACTAAAAAGAAAACTTTATACAGTAAACTACACACAAATATATTGAAATACATGACGGATAATCTACAATAAGAATCATTAATCAATGAAAAATACAAAACACACAACAACGCAGTAAAGGAGCACTAAATAAACTAGTAATCAAAAGACAAGCGCGACAATGAAACACGAAACACATTAATAAAAACAGAGAAAGATATGAATGAGGTAATTTATGAATTAAGTTAGGAATAAAATCTTCACTTAGAACACATTTGGTAGAAAATATCGTCGACGAACGCATTAGAAAATTATATACCTTACATTATACTTGATATGGATAACATATCAGACTGGCAAGAAAAGGGGTAAAGTAATCCCTACAATACATTTTCCAAAGTAATCTTAAATAAAATTCCAAAAGCTTTTGCCGGGCTTTTGTGGCAGGAAAATAAAAGACACTTATAATTTATAAGATCCTTTTATGGACAATGACGTAATGATGTGCTACTCGATCACGCATAACCACAAAGTCCTCTCGATTTACACACATTTTAATCATTTTACGTTTTAATACCTAAAAATATATAAACACAACGTCTTCAGGGCAAAAAAACTCATGAATACACAAATCAACAACGTATCATTCAAAACTTAACAGAATGTAAAAATAAAACAAGCCGACGGCCGCAATTACGAACAACGTAAGAAACAATGAAAAAAACCCAATAACTTAATATTGAGAAAATTGCCTGACACAAACAACAAGGATATAGGAGACGGTTGATCAAAAAGAACAAACGAGAGATAGGTTCTGTTGCATATAAATTGTGAAAGTAAGGGTGCCGCTGTAAATAAATTTTCCCTGCAACTTGGACTTGAAAGTTGTAGTGTACCACCTAAGAACTGATTTCCGATGGATTGATGATATATGACATACTCCTATTTTTGATGAGATTGAAAGCTAATTGACATTTTTAATACCATAGAAACCTGAATCCTCAAGCTCTTCTGGTTTAAATATTAAGGTTCAAGTAAAAACAAATATTTCTTCTTTTCCTTGCCTTATGTACTTATTTGACTAAATAAATAAATTGCAAAAGTTTCTTGAATTTTGTTCAATTAGCTGTACTTTATTTCTTGCCGATATTCATGTAAAAACTGTCGAAGGTTACTGTTAAAAGCGTTTACATAAAGATTCGTTTCTTCTTAATGCTATTTGACTAGCTATAGGGCTAGGTCAATATTTTTATTATTGTCAATGTAAATATAACATTTTTCAGCTTTCTCTCTACGGTGAACGTCCGACACAAAATATTGGAGTGAGACGTTTACAGTAGTATCGATTTGGCAATCCAGGTGATGTGTTTGTGTGTCTGTTCTGTTTTATTCAAGTACGTAGTGTCTTGTACCTTTAAGAAATGCTCGAGATTTTGCTCTTTCTTCACTTTTTTTTAATTTTATTTTTAATCTGTATTTAAAGTCTTGGTTGAGATAAAAAGTCAGCGTCACGGGCGGGATTCGAACCCATGACCTTCGGCTAAATACGCCGCTACTTTAACCATTTCAGCTATCGTGACCTCGATCCACTCGGACGCTATCTTCCCATCTCCACCTCACCTTTTGAATTTTCCCTCCTTTTTGCCATCTCAACCAAGACCTTAAATACAGATTAATTAATTATATTTGTCGGAGATGAAAAGGAATGCAGTGACGTATCGGACTAACTGTGACGTCGTGACATAGTCAGTCGAGACAACGAGTGGATCAGAAAGACAAGAACAAAAGAAAAAGCGAGTCAGTCTACACACTTCTACAGTCAGTCGTGCCTTTGTCCTCACAGCGAGAGCATCGTCATATTTGTACTAAAATAAATAAACAGAGAGACAAACAAGCGAAATAGATCATTTATTTCCCGTGAAGACGGAGAGATTTCTCCAACATATAAGAAAGATATTATTTGGTCAAGCGGGCCACGAAAATAGTGAATTTATTTTTAATCCCCTAATTTCGTGGTCCGCTTGACCAATTAATATATTACAATTAATTAAGGTTTTTAATTGAGATAAAAAAGTCAGTGTCACAAGCGGGATTCGAACCCAAGATCTTCGGCAAGATACGCCGCTGCTCTACCTCTTGAGCTATCGTGACCTCGATCCACTCGGACACCAACCTTCCATCTCAACCAAACCTTTTGAATTTTTCCCTCCTTTTTGCCATTTTTCAAATGTCGCGTAATCTATCCATTTTTCTAAAGGTGGGGTTGAGATGGGAAGTTAGTGTCCGAGTGGATCGAAGTCAAGATAGCTCAAGTGGTAGAGCAGCAGCGTATTTAGCCGAAGATCGTGGGTTCGAATCCCGCTCGTGACACTGACTTTTTTATCTCAACTAAAAACCTTAATTAATTGAAATATATTAATTGGTCAAGCGGACCACGAAAACTAGTGAATTGAATTGTATTTAACACTCCACTGAAGAAGGCGAAATGCCTAAACGCGTTTTTAAGCCAGAATTTGTAAAATGTTTACAAAGTTGACCTCCTGTTTGATATAAACTGTTTTGAAATTATGAAAAAACATTGACTGGGCATGTTGCAAACGAGAAAAGTTCAAGCTCACCGTTATTACTAGCGAAAATAAACGAGAAGAGACAACATCCACGGAATGCTTAAACATTTGCATGTCCTCTTGATGTTACCTTAGCTTTCACCATTACTTTCCAATTTATGCCTCGGATTCCAATCGATCTACGTGATTCGCAAGTGTCAAGCGTTTTGACGGCAGACATTAACAATTTTATCAAAAGGCTTTCAAAAATTATATAGTTCGTCGGTTTTTTTGTATTTTAAACTCGGCCACGATATTTGATTAAGTAAAGAGAATAATTGCAGTAATAAACATTGTGCAATTGTGTTCCTAATTCTCTATAGAGATGAATCTCAATGACAACAGTATTATCAGCATTTTCTCTGAAAGAATCAACACAGCCGAGGCGCAAGCCGACGAACTCTTCAAACAACATATTTTCTTCACGCGAAATCAAAACAAGATTTACCAACAACCCACCGTACGCTGATTTAAGCTGTTAATCTCTGAGGAGGGGAAAAAATTCCACTATCTTTATTTCTTCTTCTGTTTCAAGAGTAAACACAGTTTAGCATTTTTCATAACAAACGTGCTAACAAGACAATTGAGCCTGCTTTGTACCGCTTCCTCTCCTACATTTTCTCCCGACCTGAATTATCGTTATTCTTCTTAATTGATACTTATTGATATTTTTGTTATAAAACGTTTTTAAATTTTTTGCAGGTTAATAAAGAATGTTTTACAAATCAGCTGTATAAGACTGAAGCGCGACGATTTTAAAAGTTAATGATGATAATTTGGTGAAGGATTGGTTGAACGGCCTAAGGTTCTACTGCCACATACTAGGTTTAAAGTCACAGCGCACCATTATATGGACTACACCAGTGGTTAAGACGATTGACACAATATAACTGACTCTGCTGGTCAGTCAAGCCTCGATGTATTCATGTGTATTCACGCCAATTAATTTCGTCTTCATGTCATATTCAGTGAAAAAGTTCCTAACAATCAAGTGTCGATCAGTTTGTCACCGACTCGCAGACCAATAACAATCACTAACTTTTTTAAGCTTTAAGCCACCCCAAACTGTCAATAAACGTTTTCTCTCTCTCTCTCACTCTCTCTTTATCTATCTACCTATCAACGTCTCTCTTTCTCATTTTTATCCTATTTGTTTTTTCACTCTCTCTTTTTTCTCTTATATCTATATATTTCTCTCACTCTCTATCTTTTTCACAGTGTGTTTATTTGCCTATTTTCTTTTTTTATGTCTCTCTCTCTCCCCCTATTTCTATCTCTATCTCTCTTCCTCAGTCTTTGTCTCTGTCTCTGTCTGTCTGTCTGTCTCTCTCTCTCTCTCTCTCTTTCTTTCTCTATCTGTCTATCTCTTTCTATCTCTATCTCTGTTTCTCTCCCTTCCCCTCTCTCTATATATATCTATCTATTTCTCTACCTCTATCTCTCACTCTTTCTCTCTCTCTCTCTCTCTCTCTCTCTCTCTCTCTCTCTCTGTATCTATCTCTTTCCATCTCTATCAATTTATCTGCTTATTTGTCTACCTATATATTTATTTATCTGTCTATCTTCCCTTACCACATTTATTTTTCTCTTTCGCTAACAAATTCTTGTCTCTCTCTTTCTCTTTCGCTCTCTTTCTCCCTCTCTCTCCCTTCCTCTCTCTCTCTCACTCTCTCTCTCTCTCTCTCTATCTATCTATCTGCTTATTTGTCTACCTATCTATTTATTCATCTGTCTATCTTCCCTTACCACATTTATTTTTCTCTTTCGCTAACAAATTCTTGTCTCTCTCTTTCTNCTCTCTCTCTCTCTCTCTCTCTCTCCATTTATTTTCTCTTTCGTTCACAAACTCCTGTCTCTCTCCCCTCCTCTCACTCACTCTCTCTCTCTCTCCCTTTCTCTCTCTCACTCTCTCTCTCTCTCTTCCTCTATCTATCTATTTATTTTCCTCTTTTCCTATACCATGAACTGCAATAAACGCAGCCCAAATTAAAAAGACGTCCACCCTTGAATGCCTTAAAAGTCACATTTTGCTATCGGTAATAAGTGTCAACCGAAAAGCAATAAAACGCAATTTATTACCGGCCGTCAAGGTGCCATTATGTTGATTTTTCTTTACCCTAAGAATATATATTTTTCTCAACGGTCGTAAATTCTTCTCATCTGAATGCTCGAATTTCGACGTCCTCCGAACTGGTGCAGCGATGGGATAAAGAGAGTTAAACCGGTACCTATAGTTTAATTTACACGAGATAAACAGCTGGAAGCAATTCACATCGCGCACCAAGGCCAGGGCGCTTTGCCAGTCACCCAACATTCTTCCTTCACAATAAGTCTTAACGAAGGAGATGAATCGCAATCGCTTCCTGGAGGCAACAATGAACATTGCGAATTTGTTTTGTTAATGTTGCCTTTAACGGGCTGTACCCACCTTTTTAGAAGTGAAAAATCAATTTTACAGATCTGCGTGGGGGTCAAGAAAGGATTCTTGGGGTCAACGCTTGCAAGCCGTCACGGATAATTTTTGACACACGGTTGAGGTTCACGAACTGGAGATTTGTAGATGCCGTTCGATTGCCGCCCAATTGAGCTCGATGCCGGTTTTTCATCCGCGAACTCGAAAACGATTTTAATTTATGATTGAAATTTACAACTAATAAAGATTCTAGCACATCCATCGCCAATAAACAACCAGCGGGTTTCATGACTACACATGTCAAATCAATCACAGATCCATGAACAGTTTTATAACTTCTTAAAATCTGCTGGTCGGTTTCTATCCCTGGAATAAATTATAACTTGCATATTCGGTCAAACCCACACAACCGTAATTTTCAAATTACTAAAAAATTTATATCTATTTTTAAACTTATTTTATTGCTAAACATAAATCATGAACATGTACAAATTGCTCAACTAGTTCTATGATTATAGATCCGTGGATGTATTGCACATGACTATTACATAAACATTTTAATGATTTGATTAAATTATAACAAATAAACAAAAATGGCAATGATTATGGCACAATTGGCGAAAATTTGAATGTTAAGCAGTGTCAGTGATTGATATATCTCCTAATGAGCCACAAAAATGTTAATGCATATAATAATTATCTACGATCTAACTAAAGTCAGCCTTTAATATTATAATTTTATATATTTAGAAATCGTGAGATGCGGTCTGGTGTGATGTATATTTCAGAAAAACATTTTCTTTATCGTGCCAACGTTTCGATCTTTATTGAGATCATCTTCAGGGCTCAAAGTGTTTGTTTTTTGCGTAATAGTGCCATTCTTGTGAATATCTCACTGGCACTCTCAACACGACACGTAAGAATGGCAAAATTACTCAGAAGACAAACATTTTGAGTCCTGAAGATGATCTCAATAAAGATCGAAACGTTGGCACGATAAAGAAAATGTTTTTCTGAAACCTACATCACACCAGACCGCATCTCACGATTTCTAAATAAATATCGATTAACGGTCACTAATCACCACACATTATAATTTTATATCAAAAATCAAGAATATGGCCTTGTTTCTTATTTTCAATGTATAATTTTAATAAAATAACGTTTATCTTTGCATATTTGTTTAGTGGACATAATTGACCATATTAATTTTTCCAATCAATTCTTCTTTTCATCTAAGGTTTTTGGTTGACATGAATAATTAGTGACACGAGCGGGATTCGAACCCACGAACTTCGGCTCAATACGTCGATGCTCTAACCACTTTAGCTATCGTGACCAACTTCCCATCTTAACCTACAGCCGTTCGTTAATAGTAAATACTATAAGAAATTAATTATAAATTAGTGATATTATTTATGTACATATTTAAAATGGGAGGTAGATCAAAATCTGCTATATTATTAATGCATTTATCACCATGTTCAATTTTACATTTTTTTTGGCACGATAAAGAAAATGTTTTTCTGAAACCTACATCACACCAGACCGCATCTCACGATTTCTAAATAAAAATTTACATTGTTTAATTTCCAATTCAATTTTAGTTTCCCCAAAGGGAGAGAACTAGATTGGTTTGAGAAATTTGAAATTAAAAAATGTAAAATTGAACATGGTGATAAATGCATTAATAATATAACAAATTTTGATCTACCTCCCATTTTAAATATGTACATAAATAATATTAAACGTCCAAATAATTAAATTAATTGTTATTATTTTTATAATAATTTAATAATAAATATTAAGGTATCATTATTATTTTTCTATGTTTTAAATTTAATCACTAATTTATAATTAATTTCTTACAGTATTTATTATTATAGTATTTATTTGTATTATAATTCCCGCTTTTCGCACGTTCAAGTTGAGCGCCATTAAGTGCGTTCACTTTTGCAGTTCATGTCGAGAGACGTGTTTGTAGTAGTCCTTCAACCTGATGATGAGCTAAAGGGCTCGAAATCAGGATCGTTGCAAAAAACTTACTGTGAGTAGGACCTATATTTTTAAAAAGAATTGAACACCACACTCACTCCATCATTTATCATTTCTACCGTTCGAATTTTCCCTCTTTTTGCCATTTTTCAAACGTGGGTTCGAATCCGGCTCGTTACACTGACTTTTTTTATCTCAACTTAAAACCTTAATTAATTGATTTGCTAAAAAGGTCCTTGAAATAGTTTTTTTTATCGTTTGTACTTTCTGTTTATATTCATTAATTAGCGTTACTGATTTTAGTTTGTCCTCCATGACTTTGCTGGTATTTTGTGTATGTTTGAGTAGTTTGCGTCAGCTCGTCAGATTAACTTAATTCATTTGCTGTTAGTTTGTGTAATAGTGATGATGGGAAGTTCGTGTTGTTGTGATCCATTTCTAGTGTTATGTTTTTATGTAGAGTTCAGGTCTATCAGAAAATATTTTCCACGTTGTTGTCATAAAAGTGTTTTGTGTTCTACCACTATTTTTGGTAGATCGCTTTGATCAAATTATCAAAAGAAAATGACGAAAATAATCAAATTTCTAGTGTGACATTGCAAGCCCTAGATACAAAAAAGCATCGGTTACAATAATCGCCTATACCAGATTTCTTAAACATTAATATATAATTAAAGAAAAGGATTAATTAAATCTCCAGTTGGATCATAGTTTCACGCATACGAACATTCACGACGATATTCTCTTTCACTTTAGAATATGTGAAGGATTTCTACGTTCTACGTTGTAACAAAAGGAAATGTTACGTAAAGAAAATCCCTTGAACACGGAAAATAATTTTAGGACGAGTTTTTTTCATTGGATTAAATCGATTGGATTAAAACGAATAAGGACGATCAAAGTTAGAAATGAACTCTTCAAGAAATGATGCATATACGTCAATGTCATCTTAAGCTGGAATTACAAAACTCACAAACTTCCTTTGAGCATCATGAGTAGAAAGGTTAAGGCTAGAAAGGGAGAGGCTACCAGTTTAAGGAAGTGGTCCTGTGCCATTGGATCTGCGATGTCTAAATTTGAAATCTTATAAACCCCAATCCTTTCTATTAACTGGTCTTTAAAATCCATCCTTCCTAATATGGCAATATAACTTATTTCAAAATCCTTTATATTTCGTGGTCCGATTTATCAAATAACTCTATTGATTAATTAACCTTTATGTAAGGTATTCGTTGAAATGAAAAAGAGTTAGTGTCACGAGTGAGATTCGAACCCACGACCTTCAGCTCAATACGCCGCTGCTCCACCACTTGAGCTGTCGTGACTTCGATCCACTCACACTAACGGTTGAAATGAAAAAGTTAGCGTCACGAGCGGGAAGACGAAGGTCGTGCGTTCGAATCCCACTCCTGACACTAATTTTTCACCTCAACCAATATCTTACATAATTATTTCGAAATATTAAACTCTATTAAATTTTCTGTCCCATGAATTAATGAAAAATTCCATTTCTGTATCAAGCACAGGTAAAAAGTAAAATTTTAACGCAGGGTTTCGAACAAGAGACGTTTCTGTCAACAAGTTGTGTTCGAAGTCTTAAGTAGAGGAAATAAAAAAAAGCTCGTATTAATCCAGAAGGGAAACCGGTCGGACAATAAAGGCGGAAGTCCTCGTGCATATTGTAAGAACTGCCTAAAATGGCCAATATGAAGTATGTGAAGTTCATCTCGACTTCCTTGCATCCTAGTTCAGGATTTTGTACTTATCTTCGTCCCCCCACACAACTTTCACTGACCTCTTGGACGAATCGTATCTTTCCTTTGGGAGCAATCTGTCTACGGACTCTTTTTCAAGGATGTTTGGGTAAATATTCAAACTCGACCAGCACAAACAAAATATAAAGTTTTACACGCTATAATTATAATGAATTTAAAAAATATATAGAAATCATAAGAAAATTTGTCTACAATTTAAGAAGAAAACTCAAGTTAATTAAATCAAACTAGCACTTCTCTACTCTATACATCGTATAGATATTCCAAAATCTGAGAGAAAATTTTTTGAAAATATTGTTTTGAAAGTGAAAGATTTATACAGGAAATATTTAAAGATTTTTTTTCCGATGCCAAGATTTTTAGGGACGACGGGAGGCCGGCAGGTTTCAGGGGTTTAATGCTATACATGAAAAATGTACAGATGATTTATTGATATTCTTAGTAATTGTTTTTTACATTACATTGATTAATCATTAAATCATATTATATCATCATCTACAACTGGGCACTCTCAACACGACACAAGAATGACACATCTACACAGAAAACACTTTGAGCTCTGAAGAAGATCTCAATGAAGATCGAAACGTTGGCACGATAAAGAAAATGTTTTTCTAAAACTTACGTTTTACGCATCTCACGATCTCCAAATAATCATCTACAACGCTCAATTCTTTTCATCTCCTATGTAAAAGTAAAATACGTTTATAGAACTAGAAATTTTGCAGCTTTTGACCTTAACCCACGTTTTGTTCATATTTGGTAATATTATTTGTTTAATGTGGATATTTAACTTTTTACAAAGGACGGATCTTTTTCTGTTTAGTTCAACGTTCCTTTCAGTCAATTCACTAATTTCGTGGTCCGCTTGACCAATTAATATATTACAATTAATTAAGGTTTTTAGTTGAGATAAAAAAGTCAATGGCACGAGCGGGATTCGAACCCACNGGTAGAGCAGCGGCGTATCAAGCCGAAGATCGTGGGTTCGAATCCCGCTCGTGCCATTGACTTTTTTATCTCAACTAAAAACCTTAATTAATTGAGAGATATTAATTGGTCAAGCGGACAACGAAAACTAGTGAAATTAATAAGTTAAAATAAAGTACACCTTCACTAAATCTCTCCGTGGACATTTCATTTGTCGCCGAGAATCAAACAGATTACACGACATTTGAAAAATGGCAAAAAGGAGGGAAAATTCAAAATGTGGGGTTGAGATGGGAAGTTGGTGTCCGAGTGGATCGAGGTTACGATAGCTCAAGTGTTAGAGCAGTGGCGTATCAAGTCGAAGATCGTGGGTTCGAATCCCGCTCGTGCCATTGACTATTTTATCTCAACTAAAAACCTTAATTTATTGTTCCTTTCAGTTTTACCTTGTGTTAGTTCAGGGTAGCAATTTCTCGTCTTTTTTTTCTTGACTATGATAATTTTGTTTCCGAACCACCGAAGGTAAGGAAGCCTTGTATCCATACGGAAAGTCGAAACATTTTTTTCCTCTAAAATCCAAATTTCCACTCGCATTTTTCGTTTCAGTCCTTTCGAACCAAATTTGGTTCCTTGTCTTCACGTAGCTAATTCCTTATAACCGGGAAAACTCCAAAAGATGAAACAAATCCAGAATTCTGGAATTTTCATTGATTGCGCTGTTGGTTCAAACAAGCATAGATGGCGTCCATGAATTTCATCCCAATTGGATCATTGGTTTCGCCTGCGCATCCGCAACGTACAGTCACGTACACAACTATATCTCTAAAACGATTTTTGGTTGCTTTTTTCAAGTATTAAACGCACATCATCAGTTTGAAGGAATTGCAAACACGCATCTTCTCATGAATGATAGAGTGACCCGCCGATCCACCATGCTAGCATATGTTAAAACAATCATCATCAAGATTGGCAAACTCACTACTGAACTCGGAGGAGTGATAGGACTATATACTGGTCAGTGATTTTTGCCAAAACATCTACATACCATGGGTAAATTCAATGATGACCCCATAAGACTGCATAAAAAATGACGAGGACGAAACAGCCATATGATCTTCGATTGGGAAGCAACCGCTCAATGTAGACAACAAGGAAAGTTATTGTAGCAACGACAGTCAATAAACTAGTACTTCTTAGGAAAAGGATCGAGTAGATTGCTCTGAACTAAAGAACTAGGAAAGTACAATAAGCCTGAAGGTTGCAGTGCTTGGGGAACGAAAAACCCCACTTTCTAGTACCATCATCATCAGTGACTATTATTTACCTAATGTAGGCAGCGAAATGATTTAAAATGCCATAATCTACTCGACAGGTTTTATAGAAACTACCTGTTTTGAATTATGTACGTCATAAGTGCCGATGTATATGATGGAATTGTCTAAGGTTAAATAGTGAACTCTAACACTTCAAGGTTTTCAAATAAATGACTACTTTTAACATGGCGAACGGAGGAAACTACAGTGTTTTTGTTGTTGCTTCTCTTTTTGTAGTAAAGATCACGCTGATCGGCATCTTCGAAAGGAAGGCAATGTGCTAAAAAAAGAATAAATATAGAACAAACTCCTTTTAGAGATCGGCGCAACTTATCAACCCGAAGCAGGATTTTTTTCAGAACCCAGAATAAAATTATACCCAATAAGGTTCTTCAGGGACAACGTTCACAAATATATACCCCATATTGGGAAAGTACAAGTGAAAATATTTAAATACATATATTTCTGTAGCAGGAAACAATAAATAAATTGCTTCCTACTTTGTTTTTTATGTTAATGTTTCTGTTAATGTTTTATTTAGTCTTTCGTATTTAATTTTTTTTTACCGAAACGTCCCTGATCTTTAATAGGCCCAAACAGGTCGTGTTTTTACACGAAACAGTTTATCCGCCTCTGCTCTCATAAAATAGACATTAATTGTTTGCATTTTCCATAAATAATTGGATGGTTGATTTTCTCCTCCATTTCACCCACCACCAATAACAAAAACATAATAAATATCTAAAAACACCTCGTTATTACAGGAATTTATAATTTATATATTCCATGGCTGATTCTCAATTATTTTTGAAGAATTTTTTTAAAGAATTGTAATAACAATATTTTTTCTAATCAGAACATTTACCAATATTCACTAATTTCGTGGTCCGCTTGACCACTTAATATATTACAATTAATTAAGGTTTTTAGTTGAGATGAAAAAAAGCTAATGGCACGAACGAGATTCGAACAGACGATCTTCGGCTTGATACGCCGCTGCTCTGGCGATGGCAGAGGAAAATGGCAAAAAGGAGGGAAAATGGGAAAGGTGTGGTTGAGATAAAGATATACGACCGGAGTATAATTTTTTGAGATCTTCAGAACAGAACCAAGTTTCAATCCCAGGAATCACGACGTCGAATGTGAAGCTAATATCGTACTTGCAAACGCGACAAAAAATAAGCTCGAAAAGCTTGTAATTCCACGTGATAATCGATAGTCACTTATTGTCTTTATTGTCTAAAGTCTAAACCAACAAAGAAAATTCACACGATAACATTGAAAAAACTACATATTGATATCTGGTAAGATGCAATTTTTACAGTTTTTTTTTCTTTTTTGCGAGAATTTGCAACAGCAGAGGTCATATAAACCCTCAGAATGCCGGTGTTTTTGAAAAAAACAAAACCCATTTGTAAGTATGTCGGGCAGCTCGATTCGAACCTGGGACCTTTACCTTACAGTGATGAACGCTGTGTCAACGCCGAAACTGTTGCGGCCACCCACGCCAACTAACTTTTACAGTTGTTTGCCTCTCCAGAAAAGCCACCTTTTCAATTATATAAGTGCATTTTATCAGCCGAATTTTATAATTAATCTTTAAAATTATTAACAAGAAGTTTTAGAATAGTTATGGCTAAGGACTAGTAAAAATCAAGTATAGTTCCTAGGAAACAAAAATTCAAGTTTCAAATTCAAGTTAAATTAAAACCACCTACTTTGAAGGTGGAAAATTTTTGTTAGCCATAATTGTTCGTCACATAGTCGCAAGCAGGTGTATGCAATTTTATTCAAACTGATTATACAGTTTTTGAGAAAAGTCCATAAATATGGGTTTTTCATATATAGGAAAGGTATTGGTTAAAATAAAAAAGTCAGTGTCACAAGCGGGATTCGAACTCATGACCTTCGGCTAAATACGCCGCTACTCTGCCACTTGAGCTACCGTCACTTCGATCCACTGGGACACTAACTTCCCATCCCAACCCCACCTTTTGAATTTTCCCACATTTTTGCCATTTTTAAAATGTCGTGTAATCTATTCGTTTCTCGGCGACAAATGAAATGGCCACGGAGAGCTTTAGTGAAAATATACTTCATTTAACTTATTAAATTCACTAGTTTTCGTGGTCCGCTTGACCAAATAATATCTTTCAATTAATTAATCTGTATTTAAGGTATTGGTTTAGATAAAGTCACGATAGCTCAAGTAGTAGAGCAGCGGCGTATCAAGCTGAAGATCGTGGGTTCGAATCCCGCTCGTGCCATTGACTTTTTTAACTCAACTAAAAACCTTAATTAATTGTAATTTACCAATAGGTTAAGTTCGACTATTAGCCATCGTTGAGTAATGTTGGTTGAATACAACTGTTTTAAGTTTCAACTTTCAGCTTCAGTAACTAACTGTGTAACAGTTCGATTTTACTTTAATATAAGGATCTGATATAAGAATCAAAATTGCATTATGTGAAACCTTGTACTGGGTCCGAGAGATCAGTGAAACGGGTATGGATTATATCATAGTCAAGATGCATGAATAAAATATTGCTGGAGAAATCATGTAGAAATTGAAATACATTTATATTTTTTATTTTTATTATAAATAAAACGATTAAATTTATAGAATGTCGAGTTTTCCATTTTTTTCTCTCTCTCTTTTACCCAGACATTTCTTGATTTCACTTAGACAGAAAATATCTCTCTCTCCATCCACCCTCTCACTCTCTCTCTCTCTCTCTCCCTCCCTCTCTCTCTCTCTCTCTATATATATATATATATCTATNAGAAAGAAAGAGGGAGAGATAAAGAGAGAATTAGAAAGAGAGAGAGAAAGAAAGAGAGTGAGAGAGGGACAAGAGAGAGAGGGGATAAAAGAAAGAGAGGGAGTGAGAGAGAAGAGATCTACCTACAGTGAAAAAGAGGGAGGGAGAGAGAAAAGGAAAAAAGAAAGAAAGAAAGGAGAGAGGGACAGAAAGAAAGAAAAAAGGAAAGGAAAGAGAGAGAGATAGAAAAAGAAAGAGGGAATGATAAAGAGAGAAAAATAGATAGATAGATAGATAAATAGATAGATAGATAGATAGATAGATAGATAGATAGATAGATAGATAGACAGAAATATAGAGATAGATAGAGAGAAAGAGAGAGATTGAGAAGGTGAGTAAAAGGAATATCTTTCGCCCGAACGTTTCTGGATTCTATTTGCGAGATTAAATCGAGAAGAGTTGCTTATTTATACATATTATAATGGTTTTTCTTCGAACAAAATATCAAATTTTGTTTTAATTTTTGAGAAGGTGGAGTCTTTCAGACGCAGGGTCTTTAAAAGAACTAAAATTGTGGTAGCAATCACAGTGGATATCATTGTGAGTGCTGAACCAAAATCTGTCAAAACGAGCTATATTTTATAAGAAATTCCTATCCAAAAATACGACCTGTTGATATATAAGCAAAACTTTCTTAATTAAGAGCTGAATAGCAAGAAAAATAGATGTAAGTTGTGGTGTTCTGTACATGCCAATCAAAAGCCCAGTTCAAATTCAAAATTCCAACTAACAATTAAATAAGAAGTAAAAATCAAACCTCATTCTTTATAAAATGTGTCATGAATATGATTCATTTTTCATATGCTTTTTTATTTAATTTATTGACTGCTTATTCGGAAATCGTGAGATGCGGTCTGGTGTGATGTAGGTTTCAGAAAAACATTTTCTTTATCGTGCCAACGTTTCGATCTTTATTTAGATCATCTTCAGGGCCTGGGATTTACAAACATTGTTTAAATTTAACAAATACATTGTATAAATTCACCCTTTTTCTACAGCCTACATGTATTTGTAAATTTGAACAATGTTTATAAATCCCAGACCCTGAAGATGATCTCAATAAAAATCGAAACGTTGGCACGATAAAGAAAATGTTTTTCTGAAACCTACATCACACCAGACCCCATCTCACGATTTCCGAATAATCATCGACTAACGGTCACTAATCACCACACATTTATTGACTGCGTTGTATATTTATTTATGAAGCTGGAAAGTCAGAGAACGTCGTTCGAAAAACAGTTTTCTAAATTGTTCTTGAAGAGATCCTGTTGTAAAATTTTCTTAGTTCAATTCGGAACAGTACTTTTCCGTCCACGCTAACATCCACCAAATTCAATTTCACCATGTTCCGGTTTCTCGAAACTGCTCCACATTACCATCCCTCTTGTCGGCGACGTTCCATTTTATTGACATTTCTGGGCGTTTGAAGATATCCGTAAGATCCAACGTACATAAAAAAACGAGATTTTATCTTGTATAAATTCCGACAAAGTAGCGGGACTCGCCCGGAGTGCGAAGGTGGAACCTCGGTTGTAAAATTGCTTCAAAAAGATCAATGATCATGGGTTGCGCAAGAATGGGCTATTTTCTGCTCAATCCTACGCTTTACAGCTTCCGAAGCGTGGGATAGGAAATTATCGACCTTTTCTAAGGTTTATTTGACTTTTTACAAGACATCCTACGGTTAAATAGTCGACGTGCCAATCTGTTAGACGATTTTCCTTCAATCCTGCTCCTTTTAAGTATGTCAAGAATATTTTGTTTTGATTTTTTTAGGGGGTGATGAAATATTCTATATTTTAAGTTGTCTTAATTCCATACGATTACTAGAAGAGCAACCACGTTTTACTAGATGACCATTGCATTGCAAAGTTATGTTTTACATAAAGCACAAATAGATGGACCACAAAGCTTTCAGAAATAGTTTCGGATATGAACTCAACTTGTGCAAACACCTGGCCTCCAGAACCCATCTTAAAAAAAAACTTTAATGAAAATATTTCACTGGAAATGTGTACATTTATTTATGAACTAGATCAAATTTTTAATAAATAAATGTTTCAAAAGTGGCTCGATCCCAAAGTATATTAGAAATGTCGAACCTGTCTGAACCTTTCGCATTGACATCAAATTATGTTGGCTTCAACATGAAAATTTTTGCTTATAAATATCTTATTTACAAATATAAATTACTGTATAAAAATGAAGGTTCAAATATTTCCTGCCGCCAGGTCTGACAGGTCTGTCAGAGTTGAACATAACTATACTTCAATTAATTATTCTTTTTATTTAAGGTCTTGATTGAGATGAAAAAGTTAGTGTCACGAGCGGGATTCGAACCCACGACTTTCGGCTAAAGGTAGGTTAATAGCCGACGGTCGTGGGTTCGAATCCCGCTCGTGACATTAACTTTTTTATCTCAATGAAAACCTTAGATAAAAAGAATAATTAATTGAAATAATTAATATGGTCAATTATAACCACTAAAAATATATGGATAAATATATTTGCTTAATGTATATTTTGTACAGATAGTAATAAATTAAATAAATAAATTTAAAAAAATTCCAATTCCAAGATTCAGGGTAGGGGGACCGCGGTAGCCGAGTGGTTAGCATGAGAGACTCTCACGCCGCGGTCGTGGGTTCGATCCCCACCGTCGCCTCTGGCCCTTTTTTCCCGATAACCCCCAATTTGAACAACATATATAAGAATTCGTCATGGCTAATATGCAAAGATCATAAGGCCAATAAAAAAAAATAAAAAAAAAAAAAAATAAAAAAATTCAGGGTTTGTTATTTAGTTAGATGTTGGATAAAGAATGTAAATGGTGTCATTTTTTCAATTGGCTGTATACTTTTTACCACGCTTAGCTTCAAAACAATTTAAATTTTTTAGTATGTCGTCTGGTAAAATCCATCTTTACTGACTTACATAAGCTGAATTCTGCACACGTATGTATGTACATATATATCGAACTTATTTTTCACGTGACTTGTTGAGATCACCTGCCTCGAGGTTTAGCAGTGTGGGGTAATATCAGGTCTTATAGGTCCAGCAGCCGAAGTTAGGCTCCAGGGACCGTCCTCAGCTAGGTCATTTTAGCCCCAACGCATTCAGTTCCTAAATCGCACTCTCACTCTTAAGGTGGCCATTCATGATCACTCCAAATGGAACCGCGCCAAGCAGTACAGCTCCATTTGGAGAGCCTGAAATTTGAGGGGGCATTCACGACCTCTCCTCAGCCAGTCGCTCCGAATGTCAAGCAGTGAATTACCTTCTCAAAATGGATGACGATCTCTTGTGCTACTCTTCTGTTTATTTACATATTAAAAGCAAAAAATCAAAGAGGAAATGGTGTAAGAAGTGGCTCCTGAACAGAAGCCGTAATACCCACATCAATTTGATGAAAGATCTTTCCGTTGAACCCGCTGATTGGAGGAACTATTTAAGGATGGATGAAACGTCTTATTTATTCCTTTTATTTAGTGTTCTATTGACCAAATTACTTCTTTCAATTAATTAATCTTTTTTTGTAAGGTTTTAGTTGAAATGAAAAAGCTAATGCCATGAGCGGGATTTGAATCCATAGCCTTCGGATAAATACACCGCTGTTGTACCACTTCAGCTATCGTGACTTCGATCCTCTCCGACACCAAAAAATGGCAAAAGGAGAGAAAATTCGAAAGGTTGTAGGTTGAGATGGGGAGTTGGTGCCCGAGTGGATCGAACTATCGAAGTCAGGATAGCTCAAGTGGTTAGCGCAGAGGCGTATTTAGCCGAATGTCGTGGATTCGATTCCCCTAGTGACACTATTTTTTCATTTCAACCAAAACCTTACAAAACAAAGATTAACGTCTTATTTATATTTACTCCAGCTTGTTACCCCCTTGATTAGAAAACAAAAGACAGTCATGAGAGAAATCATCACTATTTGACAGGTTGGCAACCACATTACGATTTCTCGCTACAGGGATGAACTACAAAGAACTTAAGTTCTCTACTACGATTTCTGATCATTGTTAGAGGTTATCAATACCGCATCTCTCATTGCATTTGTATCCTTTGTTTAGAAAACGTCGACCAACTGGTTGAGGATCGAATTTCTTTTATTTCTATCGTGGTAATATAATCATTGTCCACCACTTTCATAAACATGGTAAACGTTCATACAATTCAATCATCTCAACAATAAAATCTCGATTGGATGTCATTACCAATAAAGAATAAACGTTTTTGGCTTTTGAGAATGTACGACGGAGATGGCATCCATTTTGAGAAGGTAATTCACTGGTTGACGTTCGGAGCGACTGGCTGTGGGAGCGGTCGTGAATGCCCCTCAAATTTCAGGCACTCCAAATGGAGCTGTACGGCTTGGCGCGGTTCCATTTGGAGTGATCGTTAATGGCCACCTTTACATACATTCTTTTCTATTTAGATATCGTTCATTCAAGATGGTCGAATCGGGATATTCCACCATCACCATTTACACATACTATCTATATATAAAAACCTAATCTAAAAATCTTGAGGGATGATGGGGTACTCAATATTCCGCAATGGGCCCCTCTTGTAGATGTAATTTCAGGGTATAGTATACTGCGCCCTTTAAGAGCTATTATATCCCCCGTGCTCTGCCTAAAGCACATCTGTAAGTCCTATTTTATCAAGAAACTTGATTAATTGGCCCGGTCTCAGTGGTTCGGTCTCTTCTATGGTTACATTATACATCCCAAAATATTTCCTCCTGCGGGCTAGTGTAGCTCCGCGGTTTGTTATTAGATGTGTTGGTGTCTTTGCAGAATCTGCATGAGCCATTTTGGATTATTCCAATCTTCTCTAAGTGTCCATTTAACTTGCTGTCCTGTTAGGAATCCTATTAGGATTCGCAGTTTATTCCTGCTTCCCTTGACACATTCTGTAATTTCTTTCCTTCCAAAATTGGTTAGAAGATTCCTGGATTGTCTGTGTCCAATGAGTGAATTCCATAGTTCCCTCATTTTCTTTTTGACCTCTGTCTGAGATACTCGTTAATAGTGTGGGTTCCTATGTTACAGAAGGGTTCGGGTCCTGTCAACGGTGTAGCAGCTCCTTGTAAGGGTGTCGCTTTTTCACGTTTTTCGCCTTCTACATGTGTCCTGGGACCCAGCAGAGTGACTTTGTTCTGCGTACCTAATACGTTTAGATTGGTTTTGCCGTTCAACACCATCCTTGAACTAATGGTATTTGAGCTTAGTGCTTTGATGGCTGCTTGGCTATCTGACATGACAGCTATATTCTTGTTTTTGTGCCCTTTACTTACGTTGAGTTGGGTACATCTTTCGATTGCATGAATCTCAGCTTGGAAGATACTGGTGTATTTTCCCATGGGTTCTGAGTATTTGGTTCCAGGTCCAAATACTCCTGCCCCTGTACCCTCTTGTGTTATAGATCCATCTGTGTACCAAAGAATGGTGCCATTCTTGAAAGAGGTGTTTCCTTCTCGTTCCCATTATTTTTTGGTACCTAGGGTTATTCGGAAGTTTTGATTAAATTCAAACATCCTGATCATGTCGTCTCTCAGAGCCATGAGTATCGGATTGTCTTTCCATAGTTTGTTTCTATCCCTCCATTTTAGTTTTATTCCTGTTGGAGGTTTCTCTTTGGTAAAATTAATCAGGTTTTCTGCGCTGTCCTTATTACCATGTCGTGTAGGGGGATTAATCCCAGTACTTTTTCCATGCTAATTGTAGGACATGTTCTCATTGCTTCCGTTATGCATTTTTGTGAGTTCTTTCCTTTTAGTTACTTGCTCTGCTTTGTCAGCCCAGGCTATAGCTTCGTAAGTATAGGTCTTACTATCATGGTGTACATCCATAGCAGGGTTTCCGGTCTGCATCCCCAGTTTCTTCCAGCTATTCTTCTGCACACCATCAAAGCTCGCGTCGCCTTCGTGATGGCAGAGCCAGTGTTCTAAAATGTTAGTGTTTTATCTAGTGTGATGCCCAGATATTTGACTTATTTTTTTTATTTATATCACGATATTATGTTATTTGCCTCATGTGATCTAGTTTCCTTTTCCGAGTAAAAGCGACTATAGTTGTTTTATTATGGTTGATTCCTAAGTCAGCGGTTTTACACCATTCTTCTGTGATTTTTAGACCCTCTTGTATTATATCACAGAGAGTTTCCTCGAAGTTTCCCCAGGCAGTCAGGACTATGTCGTCCTCATATCTCTGATATTTTATCCCTGTACGGTCCAGGGTCATGAAACCCTCTTACTCTACACATTCATTGTAATAAATACATTCACTCTCAATATACACAAAAAAGAATAACTAGACGTGATATCTATCAAGTACAATGGGAACAGGGGGACTCAAATAATACCGTGCACGTGCAAAATTATCATATCGAGTGACTCTCTATATGGAGCCATAGAATGTGGACTTTGGCTCAAAAGTAAGTATCCGGGTGTCAGGTTGCTGTGTTCCTTTTTCTATCCAGATCCTCCAACGGACACGTATCGACTGAGCTTTTGGTACGAGAGGTACTCTGCCAATCCCACTTGCCTACATTTTCGAACAATCCAACCTTACTTAAAAATCAAATGTTCTACGGTATAAGACCATTTCTCCAGTTTTGTTAGTGCTGCCGACAAGTACATTTTAGTTAGCAGTTCCCCTCGTAACTAATATTCGTTAGGACAAAACATTTCCCCGATCTCTTTGGACATTTTAAGCAAAACTGCGTCGGACGTTCCTAGGAAAAAGAGGTTCCGTCCAAAATGTCACTGCATTGGTAAAAAAAGAATTTACCAACATGAACTGAAATGGAGACAGAAAGACCGCTAAGTCCTCCGTACATCAAGAGGGAATTCATTCGGCATTCAACCGTCATCCCACCTTCATCGGTTTTATAACAATTCATCCATAGTGGACTGGATACACAGAACAGGAAGACTGTAGCTGTGATAGGCCAACGTCATATTCATCAGCGGATCAAATAGCTAAGCTTTCGGGACTGTCACACGAAAATCTCTAAAGTCGATTCTCAAGCTAATCTTGGCGACGGTGTTGTTCAAGTTTCGGGTGACATCTCCAACGATGGCCTAAGGATGAGGATATTCAATCAGACGATTATGCAAAGCACCGCAGAACCGCAAGAAATATATTGAGCTACCAGGATATGCTTTCGGATGAGGATATTGAAGTGACATTGCCAGGTCGGAATGTTCGATCAAGAAACGGATGGAGAGCAGAATGATAATCAACAACCTGAAGCACCACAAGGACCTGTAGTTGGATACTACGGTCGGAATAAATCAAGTCGTCAATGGAAAATCTGAAACAATACATGAAGAACACCCCGGCTGTGCCGGTTGCCCAGTCCGAACCTCCCGTTCAGACCTTGCTTAAGAACCAGATGAAAACGATGCAGCAACCAGTAACGACCCCCATAAATTATAAAAACTAAAGTTGTGATGATCGTTCGGAAGAAAGGAATCTGCACTGTGGAAGAGAGGGGACGATCATCGCAAACACATTGGAAAAAGCGTAGATAAGCGGCTATCCGGAAAGGAGTGCAATGGCAGAAAGACGTCTTTAATTTTACAGTTTTGTGCCATAGTGGAAGATTTAAGGTACTTATATCTTTGCGATTCATTTCGGTTAATTTTGTATTTTGTTTAAAGTTTTGTCTCTGAACATTGCCTGGTAAAAGATTACTGTTGTGCTAGAAAAAGAATTTCTCCAACATTGTTAATTTTTCGTTTGTTTCATGCCAAAAAGAGGCCTCTTTTTTTTTAAATATATTATTTAGCTTATCTTATATTTAGTTTTTTTATTGTTGAGATTCACCATTACAAAGTATATAAGATGTAACAAGGCATTGGCTGTTCTAAAGATTTCTCTTTTCCTTTCAAAACTAGACGAATATAAATTAGAAGTTCAATTAATTAAGGTTTTTAGTTCAGATAAAACAGTCAGTGCCACGAGCGGGATTCGAACCCACGACCTTCGGCTTGATACGCCGCTACTGTACCACTTGAGCGATCGTGACTTTGCTCCACTCAGGCGCTAACTTTCCATTTCAACCCCACCTTTTGAATTTTCCTTCCTTTTCGCCATTTTTACTATTGGGTTGTCCGGAAAATAATGCAGGATTTTGGTATTAAACAAAAAAAAAGAAACTAGTTACTTTAAAGCAATGTTCTTTAATCAAAATAATTTCCCANGTAATCCTGTAAACGTAAACAGAATATTTTATATAGATTTTTTTTAATGAAAACTTAAAATCCTGCATTATTTTCCGGACAACCCGATAAGTTCACGACAGCTCAAGTGGTAGAGTAGCGGCGTAACAAGCCGAAGGTCGTGGGTTCGAATCCCGCTCGTGACAGTGACTTTTTTTATCTCAACTAAAAACCTTCATTAATTGAATGATATTAATAGGTCAAGCGTACCACGAAAAGTAGTGAATAAATTAGAAATTCATATTTTTGGAAAGCTTATTTATTCTTTCCTGTGCGTTGTTTCTTGGGGGGGGGGGTTATTCCTAAAAGGGACTTACAACAAGCATATCGCATACATCGATTTACTTAGTTACGATATATATTAAAGATTCCTGTTCCTCCCAGAAAAAACTCATGTCAATTTTTTATTTAATAACAGTACTAGGCATTTGTATTTATTCAAATTTGGCCATTCCAGTGTCCAAGATGAAAGGAAAAGTAGTGAATTTTTCGTGCATGGAGTTCTAATGAAATCTTTTTCGCTGGTTTGGAAAGTCCTCTTCAGGGGATACGGCCCAGGAAAGCCAATCCCGTGAAAGAAGTACATCAATCCCCATCAAACCGAGAAGTTCGGCAGACACTTGTGGAATGGCACTTAAAATTGGAAATGTTGAAAAGATTCTTGGGTCTTTCACGACCTGAATGAATGTCAAGAGCTGTTACGTCAAGAGGTTTGCATTTTTCTGCTATAACGTCCCAACACTGAGCGATCTATTTGCCTGTTAATAAGATGTGACAAACCATGCATCATGTATGTCAGTCAATGTCGATCAGCCGTCTGGTCACATGCCAAAACAGATTCTTTAAAATAATGACGTCTGTATGTTAGTCAATGTTTGTGACGTCTATTTTTTTTTTCACCTCTCAATGAGAAAACTGGTGGACTGTCGTTACACATATTTTATTGATTTGTCAATTTTGCCCGTATTTTTGCGTTAAGGCACTTAAATTTGTTTATGAACAAGCCTCAGTAAACGTCAAGGGTCTTAACGTAAGTACAACTACTCTGAACTGTGTTCTTCAGGGATTCAACTTAACACTATGATCTAGATGCCTAAAGTTTGTAACAGCAGATTTCTCTAGATGAACCAAATAAAATATATTTTGGTTTCACAAATAAAGCCAATCTTAAAAACCCGACTCAAACGACCAACCTTCCAGAATACCGGAAATAGCTAATATATTCCATTTCTGATCGGTAAAACAAACAATAACAAACTTAAGAAATTTTGTACTAATTTTACATCTAGAAATGATAAATTTTTAAAAATTTCAAATAATCGCACTACAATAGTTTATCAATTATATTATCAAATTTACATATCAAAAATTCCTTTTATTACATTGATCCAGTCAAGGGTTAATTAATTTGTTTTCTAAAATAATTTATATACAATTACTTAAGAACAATATACGTAAACCTAATTTGTATATAGATAATTTATCGAATTTGCTATCAACAAGCTGAAGAAAAACACTCAAAAAAATTCTTGTCTTTTTTTCCGCGATTAATGCTTTAAAAAAGGCGACTAGTTGATAAGAAAATTGATAAAAACAAGCATATAAATTAAAATAAACATGAATTTTTTGTTGCAAAAAAATTGAAATTTAATTGCTACGGGTATGGTGATTACATAGTGATTATAGTTGTAGTGCATATGCTGGAGACAAGAATTACTTACTTCAAGACAGAATAAAATTATCAATATATATTTATAAATGCCAATGAAATGTAATAACAAACAAATTCTTGTGTGTAATGCGAATGTATTGGTCTTTCTTTATTCGCTCTATCTACTCATTTATAAGACGTAAACCTAAAAATAAATAAAAAATCATGCCTAAAAAGTAAATAATTTTATAGGAATTTGTATGGTTTTTTTTAAAATTTAAAGTATTAAAACGAGAATTAGAGAAAAAGAGGAGAATAATTGAGAGTGGTACGGAGAGGGAAGGATGAGGAGAGGATGGGAGAGGGAGAGATCGAAAAATTGATTGATGATTTATTAAAATACACGCAAAAGTTAGGTCTATAGGACTTTCCTTACACTTAAAGTGTAATTAGAATTATAATATTTTTTTATAGTCGCATCAGACATAACATAAAAATAAACAAATGAGAGAGAGAGAGAGAGAGAGAGAGAGAGAGAGAGAGAGAGAGAGAGAGAGAGAGAGAGAGAGAGAGAAGAGAGAGGGAGAGAGAGAGAATGGTAAAACGAGAAAGATGGATAGATAGATAATGAAAGAGATAGATAGATAGATACATAGAGGGAGAGAGAGATCAAGATCAAAAAAGTGATTGATTGATTTATTACAATACACGCTAAATTTAGATCTCTAGGACTTTCCTTACACTTAAAGTATAATTAGAATTATAATATTTGGTTACAGTCGCATCAGTCATAAAATAAAAAATGTGAGAGAGGATGAGAAAACGAAAGAGATAGATGAATAGATAGATAGAGAGAGAGAGATCAAGATCGAAAAAGTGATTGATTGATTTATTAAAATCCATGCAAAAGTTAGGTCTTTTAGGACCTTTCTTTCACTTAAAGCGTAATTACAATTATAATATTTGTTTATAGTCGCATCAGACATAAAATAATAATAAACAATTGAGAGAGAGAGAGAGAGAGAGAGAGAGAGAGAGATCGACAAGTGATTTATGTATTTATTAAAATACACGCAAAAGTTAGGTCTCTGGTACCTTCCGTACACTTAAAGTACAATTACAATTATTATATTTATTTATGGTCGGATCAGACATAAAATAAAAATATCTTATTGAGAGAGAGTGAGAGAGGATGAGAAAACAGAAGAGAAAATTTGAAATGTGTTTGTTTGTTAGCGTTAACATTATCTATGGTGAGAGAGAGAGCAAAAATGAGTAAGTGGGTGAGTGAGTGAGTGAGTGAGAGAAATGTGAGGGTGGGAGAAAAAGTGAGAGAGGATGAGAAAACGAAAGAGAGAATGCTTCTGTGTGTGTGTGTGTGTGTGTGTGTGTGCGTGTGTGTGTGTGTGTGTGTGTGTGCGCGTGCGTGCGTGTGTGTGTGTGTGTGTGTGTGTTGGCTTTAACGTGAGCAAAGGGGCGAGAGAGTGAGAGAAAAATGTCTATTTTCCTGACTCAATTTGAGATTAGGTTTAGAAAACTCAGTTGTTGATAGAATTGTACAGAAGAAAATGGTAAATCCTTTGAATAATTTCTTCTTTTTTTTCGTTTGCTTCCTGTTAAAAAAGGACATTTCACGTGTGACAACCCTGTGCACGTCATTGTAAATTTTTTAAATGTTTTTATAAACGTGACGCAAAAATCGAAAATTTGTTTAAGGCTGGAAATATACGTGATGATTCCGTGCGTCCGGGTGTGTTTATATAATTTTATACGAGATGAAAGAAAACAAAGGTGAAAAGAGGCCGGAACCGAGTCGTTGGCGGCTGGTGGAGCGGATGAGCGTGTCTGCGGGTGAGCGGGCGCGGCGGTCGGTGGCGGTGCCAAGCGGCGGACGCCCGGCTGGAAGGGGAACCCGGAACGGCGGAGGTGGTCTCTATCCGTGTCCCGTGCCTCTTCCCCGTTCGCCTCCCAGTCGCTTTCGCCACACGGACCGGCTAGGTCGTTCAGTCTCCCGTCGAAGAAGTGAATGATCTTCCAGTTGTGACGGCTTCTTCCAAGCCTAGATCCCGCCGATACCCAAAAACCAGCCCCCTCGCACTTTTCTCTGCACGCGACGTGACGTTTCCCGTCTATTCGAGAGAAAAGGAGGTTTTAACGAGTTTATAAACCACCCGGAAGGTTTTATTTTCGTTTTTTAGCCTTTTTTTTTTCATTTTATTTTACTACTAAAGGGGGATTAGTATAGGGATTTAATAATAGTCGTAACGTTGACACAAAAGCCCGCGGCAGGAAGGAAAAACAAGATAACGACACCCAGTTCTGTGCTAGCCTAATATGCCAAAATGGATTTCAAGAACGTGGTCTACAATGCAGCCAGGGATGGAAAACTCAGGAGACTTAAGGTTAGTTTCTTTTGAGATTTGACTCCAGTTTCGGTACCGGCCCGGATTGACGGATGTTCCGACCGGCTGAAAACGACCTAGGACAAGGTTACGGCCGCTTTTCATCGATCCATACCATCGAGCCGACTTCCACGGCACTTTTACACAAAAACTAACAAACACGAACCGTTACTTTGTCCCGATACAGGTCCGAGTTGATTTCCATCAGACAATAGAAAAAATCAAATAAAGATCAGGGACACATTTGAGCAGTGTTTACCTCTCTCATAGCAAAATTTAAAAAGAAAAAAAATTCAGTCTTATTTGTTCAAAAAATTTTCCCAAAATTGCCTGACGTCATTTTACTGATCGTTTCAACTTTGTATTCACTAACATTGTTAGTTATACAATACCAAAACAATACCAGAACCAATCTCTATACTTTAAATTGTCATAATCTGTAAGTTATTGAGACCCTGACATTCGTATCGTTTTCTCATCTGTCATCTTTAACATCTTCAAAAGACATTGAAAGGTTGTTTTGACGGAATGTCAATTGTCGAGTAAAAAACAAAAAAGTACGTTTTAACAACCAGTACTTATTTTAATTTGTTATATGTTTTAAGTTATTGATCTCGGTCCCTGACGTATCGTTCGACAGTTTTCTCATTTGTCCTCTAAAATTTTAACCTGCAGTAACACTATTTCTGAATTAACGTATCTTGACAAATACAAAACAAAAATCATGTTCAAAAGACATATATTGACGTTTTGTTTGAACTCAATGTCAATTCTAGAGTAAAAAACAAAAAAACACTCAAAAAAGTACGTTTTAACAACCAGTACTTATTTTAATTTGTTATAATATGTTTTAAGTTATTGATCTCGGTCCCTGACGTATCGTTCGACAGTTTTCTCATTTGTCTTCACATGCCATAATACTATATCTGAATTGCCTATTGTGCCAAATACAAAACAAACAAAAATCCTCGAAAGACAAAAATTGACTTTTGTTTCGACAAAATGTCAAATGCCGAATGAAAAAGACAAAAAATCACTTAATTGCACGTTTTCACATACAATACATATTTCAATTGTAATTGTAATGTAAATTTATTGATCCCTGACGCATCGTTCGACAATTTTCTCATTTGTACCCTAAAACTTTTACGTGCAGTAACACTATTTCTTAATTAATGTATTTTGCCAAATACAAAACAAAAACCATCTTCAAAAGACTGAATGTCAATTGCCGAGTAAAAAACAAAGAAAAGGCACTCAAAAGTAGGTTTTAGCAATTAGTACTTATTTTAGTTTGTTATATGTTTAGAGGTAGTGATCTTGTTCCCTGACGAATCGTTCGACAATTTTCTCATTTGTCCTCAAAAAGTTTAACATGCAGTAACACTATTTGAACTGAATTAACTTATTTTCACAAATACAAAACAAAAATAATTTTCAAAAGACAAATTTTGACGTTTTGTTTTGACTCAATGTCAATTGTAGAGTAACACCACAGAAAAGGCACTCAAAAGTACGTTTTCACATGCAATACTTAATTTAATTTTTATAATCTGGCTAAAGTTATCGGTACCTGACGAATCGTTCGACAAGTTTCTCATTTGTCCTCTACAACTTTAACATACAGAAACAATATTTTTAAATTACTTATTGTGCCAAATAGACAACAAAAACAATCATCAAGAGACAAAAATTGTCGTTTTTGTTTGTTGGCGAAGTGCCAAATGCCGAGTAAAAAATATTAAAAAAAGCACTTAAGTGCACGTTTTCACAAGCAATCCCTGTTTTAATTGTTATAATCTGGTTAAAGTTATTGATCCCTGACGTATCGTTCGACAATTTTCTCATTTTTCCAGTAAAACTTTTACATGCAGTAACACTATTTCTGAATTAATGTATTTTGCCAAATACAAAACAAAAACCATCTTCAAAAGACAAATATTGAAGTTTTGTTTTGACTGAATGTCAATTGTAGAGTAAAAAAATACAGAAAAGGCCCTCAAAAGTACGATTTAACAACCAGTACTTAATTTAATTTGTTTCAATACCTTTAAAGTTATCTTGTCCCTGACGAATCGTTGGACAGTTTCTCATTTTTGTCCTCTAAAATTTTAACATGCAGTAACACTATTTCTGAATTAACTTATTTTGTCAAATACAAAACAAAAACCATCTTCAAAAGAAACATATTGACGTTTTGTTTGGACTCAGTTTCAATTGCAGAGGAAAAAAAGAGGCCCTCAAAAGTACTTTTTAACAACCAGTACTTAATTTAATTTGTTACAATACTTATTACTTATTCTGCCAAATAGAAGACAAAAGCAATTATCGAGAGGCAAAAATTGACGTTTTATTTCGATAGAATGCCAAATGCCGAGTAAAACAGCACTTAAATGCACGTTTTCATAAATACTCATTTTAGTTGTTATTACCGGTTGAAGATATTGATCCCTGAGGAATCGTTCGAAAGTTTTCTCTTTGATCCTTCTTCAATTCTAAAGTTTTTAGAAAATTTATTATGACAAATGGACAGAACTCTTCAGGAGGAAAAACTTTGTATCGACTACACTGTATAAAAATGAAAAAAAGCACTCGAAAATACATTGTAATACACATTTTTACTTTTTATACGTGTCGAAAAAAATTATGTGTTATAACAAAAACAATCTTAAAAAAAGACGTTTTGTGTTGACAAAATTCAATTGTGACGTAAAACAAGGGCAAAAAGCAGTCAAAAGTAAATTTTGCGCAGTTTATTTACTTTAAATTTTAAAAAATTATTATATGTTTGATGTTATTAACGTTCGTCCTTTACGAATCGTGCGAAAGTTTTCTAATTGATTCTCTAATATTTAATAAATTATATGCTTTTTATCAACAACAATTTTCTTTTAAAGCCATTATATTTAGTGGTCTATTGAACAAATTATTTCTTTCAATTAATCTTTTTATGTAAGGTTAGTTAACCACTTGGGCGATCGTGACACGTGGTTACAGCAGCGGCGTATTTAGCCGAAGGTCGTGGGTTCGAATCCCACCGATGACACTAACTTTTTCATTTCAACCAATACCTTGCATACAAAGATTAAGTAATTTCTTTTAAAATTTGCACCTTTTTGAGATGAAACCTTATTATATATATTGCTTAGGTACTTACAAAAAGCTTTTCGTTCCAGCTTTTCAAAGAGTTTTAAAAATTTTAATATCTGCTGGAAGTAAAAGCTTTTTGAATTTTCCTAAACCTACTATGTGAACAATTTATTATGACAAGTACAAACCAAAAACAATCTTAAACATTAAAAATTTTTCGTCGACCCAACTCAACTGTCGCGTAAAAACATGACAAATAAACACCCGACTGTTCATTCCGAAAATACCGAATTGAGATTTTTTTTCATTTATAATTAGCAATTCTACATCACAGTTAACACAATTTTATCACAATTCAGTATTACTGTTATTAGTTATTGTTGCAAATATAAAACTAAATCCATTCTTTAAAAGACAAAGTTCGACTTGATTTTTCTATGGTTATCTTTTTTACAGTAAATAGGTGAACAGTTAACTTTTTTAACTATTTAACTATGCGCTATATTATTTCATTTAGGCGAAAAATTCCTAAACGTGTTACCAGGCTCACCAATCACAATGCATTAACTAACAAATAATATAACAATTTTCTTTTTTATTGTCGGTCAAAAGGCCAATTCTGATGCCCGATTAGAATCATTTGTGAGGGTGTACGACGCTTGTATTTTTCCCTTCTTTAGCTAATAAATAACAACGTGTGCCTATTTTTGAGACGTTATCTTCTTCCAGACCAGTAGGAACCGTTTTGTACTCTTTTTGTATGGACCTGTGGATTCCCATCTTAAACTGGAATTGCCACATTTCTTCTTATATTTGTCAAATTTTGCATGACGAAAAAAAATCTTTTCTTTATTACAATTAATTAAGGTTTTTAGTTGAGATGAAAAAATGTTAATGGCACGAGCGGGATTCGAACCCACGATGTTCGGCTAGATACGCCGCTGCTCTACCACTTGAGCTATCGTGACCTCGATCCACTCGGACATCAACTTCCTATCTCAACCCCACCTTATGAGTTTTCCCTCCTTTTTGCCATTTTTCTTTTCTTTATCTTGACTTAGGGACGCAAAAAAATAGTACGGAGTTAATTTTTTAGTTTTTAATTTTGGTTAGAATAGAATTGATGATATCGTATTATGTTAGAAGTTGCTTTTTAGTTAGTTGCTTTAGAATTGCTTTTTAACTATAAAATCTGTAAAATCATTTAACTAAATAGCCGAAATCTTTGATCAATTTATTGTTCAATATACTTATTGTATATGCAATACAATACACTGTCTGAAATCCTTGAGACAAGCCATAGGATTTTTCCCGTCATAATCATTTTAAAAAATTCATATTAATTTTGATATATCTAAAATGTAAAATAATGTAATCATATAAAGTTATAAAAAGTTTATAATGGAATTTTTTTGGAATTAGTTTCTTACTATCTTACTATGTTATCTCTTCCGTTTTAAGAAAATATAAATATTGAAATAACAAGATAAAATGAGAGAAGAATGAAAATATATTTTCTTATTTAGAACATTAAGTCAATTGGTCAATAATTATTTATCGAATTCTCCCATCGCGATTGTCCGACCAATAAAATGAGTAGTGATCCTTTTTTAAGAATTAGGACCTTAGTACGATTCTTTCGCAGGAGATAATTAATACTCTTTCTTCCTTCCAAACCGTTTTATTATAAAGGTTAAATTATTCCGTAACTTAAGCCAAAAAATTTCGGTTTTGAAAAAATTCAAATTAGGTTTAAGTACCATTTAAAACCCTCAGATACATATTTGAATAACAATAAAACAACGATTTTAGCTGGAATAGCTAGAGGTAATTTTTTCTTCCGAAAATTCATATCACTTCCGGATTTTATCGAATGAGCGCGATATCATAACCGTTGGAAAGCCAAAAATTTCCCTTCTTTGATTTTTGATTCTATAATTAAAAACCTTCGGTTTTTTATGTCCTTGTAAGCTAGGAAAATAAGGATAACATCGACAAAATCTCTCCTAAACGTTTNTATATATATAATTTTTTTTAATCGAGGAACAAAGATGAGTTGAGATGTAGGTTTTTGGACATTAAAAAACTACTGAATACCAATTTTGATTTTTCCCTCAAAATTTTCGCTTTTGAATACCCCAGATTTTTGTTCGAAAGTTACAAAAATACTGATGATGTTGAAACAACCCCCCCATACTATAAACATCTTTACAGGGGTTTAAAACCCTCCAAACCCTATGTAACAGCATAAATTAAGCCTTGTAAATATTTTTTTTTAATTAATTAATCTTTTTATTGGTAATTTGTATTGGTTGAAATGAAAAAAATAATGTCACTAGCGGGATTCGAACCCACGACCTTCGGCTAAATACTGCCGCTGCTCATTTTTGCCATTTTTCTAATGTCGTGTAAAAAGAAGGGAAATTCGAAAGGCAGGTTGATGTGGGAAGTTGGCGTCCGAGTGGATCGAAGGCACGATAGCTCAAGTGGTAGATTTCGGCGTATCTAGCCGAAGGTTGTGGGTTCGAATCCCGCTCGTGTCACTTTTTTATCTCAACTAAAAACCTTAATTAATTGAATGATATTAATTGGTCAAGCGGACCANTTTATTTTTTTTTTTGATATTCAATAAAGATCGAAACATTGGCACGATAAAGAAAATGTTTTTCTGAAACCTACATCACCCCAGACCGCATCTCACGATTTCTGAATAATTGCCTTACATAAAGATTAATAAATTGAAAGAAGTTATTTGGTCAATCGGACCACGAAATATAATGGGCTCTTAAATAAATTTCAGTTGTAGGTATAAAATCCATTTGAAGAGTTTTTGTTGATTTCATACTTATTTTGCTATAATGATTTAAAAACTAAAGGTTGTTAATATAGGCTCAAAGAAGAAAAATACAACTTTCTCATGTTTTTAATAAATGAATTTAGATAACATACAGATACTTTATGAATTGTTATGTGTAACATTGGACATAGATGAAAAATTGCTCTCAGAGAAAAATATCTGATTTTTGCTATATATAAAATTTATACTGAATTGCTTTAATGGGTGTTATAACAAGTCAGAGTTGTTTGTTTTATTACTACTTTACTGGAAGGCAGTTTTGGTTTCCCTTCCTTTTTATATAGTTAATCTCATTAAATGCCATCCTGCTTATTTTCTTAGCCTACGTAAAAGAACGAATCGACT
Organism: Cimex lectularius; assembly: GCF_000648675.2. Taxonomy (NCBI): domain Eukaryota; kingdom Metazoa; phylum Arthropoda; class Insecta; order Hemiptera; family Cimicidae; genus Cimex; species Cimex lectularius. Next base: position 223,249 of record NW_019392738.1, read on the forward strand.
GATATATAATAACTTTGAAATACATGCACAAGAAATACAGGAACCCAAACACATTAGAAAACTACATATTTTCTTTTCGAACATTTATAGCACCTCGATTTTATCCAATGAGCCACGGTATTACAACCGTTGGAAAGTTGAAAATTTCTCATTTTTGAATATATAATCAACAACCTTGGGTTTTTTTTATGTCGTTATAAGCTAACTGATATATAATAACTTTGAAATCATGCACAAGAAATTCAGGAACACAAACACTTTAGAAACACTCCATATCTCATTCTTTTTTATTTTATTATCGTTCTTCTTTATTGCCAAGTCTAAGTTATACAATTGATTATTATTTTCTTATTTAGATTTTTTATTTTAGTTTTATATTATGTTCACAGTACATTAATTATTATATGTATTAAGTTGGGAAAATGTATAGCAGAAAGAACCAATTATAAACTTGTTTTGTAGGATCTTTTAACAATATTTTCCGATGGCTTTAAACTAACATTTTATTCTTATTTACATCCAGCCAATTTTATGTACAACACAATGGTTAACTCCAATTATGAAAAGGTGTGAGCCTCTCTTCGCTTTCTCATTTGATAGTCATTATTTTTCCTTTAAATAATAAAATTATTTTGATTCAAGTTAAAGAGGTCCCAACATTTATCCGTCCGAGTATCATATATATGTCAGGGCCCATGCCTACTCGCTCCCTATAAAGGACCAAGCTATGGAACTCTTCGATCAGACTCACTGATCAACCTTTCTCTACAAACGGGACACCTGCGCTGGTTGTGGCCCAAAAGCAGGTGTCCGTTTGTCAGACGGTGTATCGTCAGTTGGGTTAACATGATTGTTTGATCAAGTGGACTGTGTGGGTTTAAAATTAAACTAAAATAAAATGAATTATAAAATGAAAAGGGAAAAAAACACTCACCTCCGGTAACGATAGTCCAGCTACCTCAACAGAGGTAAAGGGGGATGCAAGGAGGAAAAGACAGGAAAAGTCGGGACGGGGACCTTCACCACGCAGATGTCTCAGGAACTTCACTAACCGGAGCGATGACAACGATAAATTCATAAAATGAATACAATAAACGAAATAAAAAAAAACTTTAAGCTGGATCACGACTTATATAAAATTACAACTGCGAAAGAAAAGACGACGACACAACGAATTCAAGCCTCGATCTGGCCGACGACGAGGACGGAAACATGGCGGGGGGTTTTTCGAAATCTTATCCCGAGTAATCCTTACGGCGTAAACAATGATCCTTTCGTTTCAGGTTTCAGTTCCTCTCTAAAACATGTTATTTTTACTGTGAAAACATCAAAAATAAAATTGCAGTGAAAATTTAGCGTTTCAGTTGATCCTCATTTTGCCGTTATTTTAGAGTTTAACGCGTTTCGACTCAATGCCATCTTCAGCTGGAGCCGGTCGTTTACCTCCTTAAAGTAGTTTTCCCACAATAGTTCATCAACTCCAAGCGTGCAATTATTGTAACAACATCGAATATTTCATCTTAAACTTTCTTCAACACTGACTTTACATTATTGTCGAATGTTCAACTTATTTATAAAAGGAAAAGAAAATTTCATAAGTTTTTTTTAAAGTTTTGATTTTATCTGTTGTTCGGTTGTTTTTGAACATTCTGATCCAGTGGCTGCTTGATTTGCCATAGTTGTATTTGGCTTAGTTTAAAATTGATTAATACTTAGTTACTTTTTTGTCTCATTAATAATGATAGTTAAATTCAATATCACCGAAGTTTGTTTGTGTTTGTTGTTTTGTCATAATGTTACGAGTCGATTTTGTCTTTTGAAGACCTCCTTCATCTTCTGCTTCAGTCAATGCAACCGTTATAAATAATTTTAAAAAAATCAAGAGTGATTTATGTGCTTAAGTATACTTTCGCATTTTCTGTTTTAAGCCATTTTGTCTGTTACCGTTAGGGCTTACTTAGAGTTCCTAAACTCTTAAGTCAATGAAAAATTTTTTTCGTATAGTAGCCATAGTTTTTAACTGTCATCCAGGTTGAAAAATCTCCTCTTTATATGAATTGCCCTAACCTAATCCGTTTCTAACCTTAACTCTATCTAACCTAACCAGTCCTAACGAAAATTAGCCCCACCATATGCAGACCTCCATCGATGAAGCAAAAACGATAACAAACTGAAAAAAATTTGCATCCACCATGTGAATATCATAGACGGTGATCCTTGGACAAAGTAAAATCTACTCATACTAATAAAAATCTTTTGCAAGTCCGCAAACCAAATACTCAAGTCATCAAAAAGTCAATCTAAAGACCTATGGCTCTATGGTTTAGAAGCATAGGAGGAGCCTATACAGTTAGAATTGTCAGGTCTGTAAAGAATGATAAAAGTGGGAATTGAACTTCTGGGATTTCTGAGTTTAAAAACTATTTTATGATATCCTTATTAACTTTATATATCTGTCGATGGTAACTGCAAAGGCTCTTCTCTTCTTCTGACCGATAGAATAAAATTTAAGTAAGTATTAAAATTGACTTGTACAGGTTGATAGAGCATTTGGTTTGCAATTGACTGCTTATATTACTATAAAAATAAATAAGTATTTATCAAGGGATGGTTGGAAAGTAGGTAATTTGTAGGAAAGTCTTCTTCTAGGTTTTTAACTCTGATTCAGGTTTAAAACACAATTTGAAAGGTTCTTGTACTTCTGGCATTTCTCTGCTTAATAACCACTTTTATGATGGTTTGCAGACCTGACAATGCTAACTGCATAGGCTCCTCCTATGCCTCTAAACCATAGAGCCATAGGTCTTTAGATTGACTTTTTGATGACTTGCGGACTTCAAAAGATTTTTATTAGTATGAGTAGATTTTACTTTGTTCAAGGATCACCGTCTATGATATTCACACGGTGGATACAAATTTTTGTGTGTTATCGTTTTTGCTTCATCGATCGGAGGTCTGCATATGGTGGGGCTAATTTTCGTTAGGACTGGTTAGGTTAGATAGAGTTAAGGTTAGAAACGGATTAGGTTAGGTACGAGCAGGGTTAGATACGGGCTAGGTAGGGTTTTACTAGGTTAGGGTTAAGAACGATTGAGGCTGTATATCTTTGGATATGGTGATTTCGTAGAAACCAGGGTTTATTAACTCTCTTTTTCGACGGGTTTTAACTTATGTTAAATGAAGATGCATCGCCCTCTACTTCGGAATCGTAGCTCAACAGAAGTCAGATTGATTTGTTCAGGATGACAAAGCATTTGGCTTTCACGTGACTGGGTTTATTCAATAGGTGGAAAAGCTGTGAAAATCTGAAAATAAGCTGCCATTTATCTATTTCTATATACTCAGGAATATTTCACACCATCATTCATATTAATTCAAGATAGTCCTTAACAGACTAGGATAATATTAGCCGGTATTAGTCCTTATCAAAAAAGACTTTTTTTGTTAAGCGATATTCTCCAGTTTTACAGAAGACTGCTAGGTTATTCCTTAATTATTCTTTTGTAACGTCGATGTCTTGTGATCACACCGAACTCCATAAAGCAATCGGTGAATTTTTGGACGGTGATTCCTTTGTCATAACTGGGCCTCGTAATATACTTTTAATTTAACACTATCACCTGGAAATCTTTATTAAAGTATAATTAACACGTTTTCAAGGTTGGTATCGATTTGGCCTTTGTTGTCTTCACTCCGCGTGAATTCTCCTGGGATATTATCATGTTTGTCACATATTGCTTTAATTTCGTTTCTTTAGAAATGGAAAATTTCCAACACTGGATTTTAACTATTAATTAAGGTTTTTAGTTGAGATAAAAAAGTCAATGGCACGAGCGGGTTTCGAACCCACGATCTTCGGCTAGATACGCCGCTGCTCTACCACTTGAGCTATCGTGACCTCGATCCACTCGGACTTCCCATCTCAAGCCCACCTTTTGAATTTTCCCTCCTTTTTGCCATTTTTCAAATGTCGTGTAATCGGACGATCGGGGTTGAGATGGGAAATGTCCGAGTGGATCGAGGTCACAATAGCTCAAGTGGTAGAGCAGCGGTGTATCTAGCCGAATATCGTGGGTTCGAAACCCGCTCGTGCCATTGACTTTTTTATCTCAACTAAAAACCTTAATTAATTGTAATATATTAATTGGTCAAGCGGACCACGAAATTAGTGAAGTTACTGGATTTTAAGTTTGCTGTTTAATTTCATACTTCAGAAGGCAAATTATATTCATAACTTATATAACTTAAAACTTACATTTCCACCTTTATAATACTAAATTTAAGCGATTAATTTACGTTAGACACATTATTTACAAAGGGTTTCAACATTACATAACCTCATTAACACTAATTATTATGGATTTGACAGTCTAGTTAAATTAAGGGATAAAATGTAAAAATAGTAGTTATAGAAGTCTGGATTAGTAACTTATGACTTAACCCACATGTAACTTGAGTAGAAGGTCGTAAATAAAAAGCACGCACTCTCGCCTTAATGAAATTCCCAAAGTACATTAAACTTTGTGATCCTGTTACGATTAGACTTGTTAATTTTAGACTTGATTCAACTGTATTTCGGTAAAGTTTCGAGTGTCATGAGTTTTTCGCTAGGTTCTAGGGAAATTAATAAGATTTGGACGAGGTTTCGGTTATACAACATGAAACGAGACCACACGAGGAATATAACAGGAATTTTTAATTTCTTTTTTCTTTGAGGTCTTGTTATGTATCAAGGCGAGACCACAGAAAACGCAAAACGTTGCCAATTTATGTTGATGTTGGGCTTTTTTTCTTATCTAAATTTTCTTGTAAAAATTCTCTGTCGCACCACGAAAACCCTCATTACTAAAGACATAAAGACAAGGAGGTCGCTTCGTATAAAAGGCCAATTATATAACCGGTTTTTTGTTAAGGCCTGGTTATTTACGTTCATTGATCTTAAAATCGAACCTACAGAAGTTTAGGAATAAATAAGTAATTCATTGTTTCCGTTCTTGTTTTTACGTTGATCTATATATCTATCATGCCAAATATCTATATATCCATCCATATCTCTCTATTTGGCTGTCCTAGAAACACTACGACTAAATAAAGTATCAATCAATCATTTCATCTCTCTCTCTCTCTCTCTCTCTCTCTCTCTCTCTCTCTCTTCGTTCTTTCTTTCTCTCCATATCTATAACTATCCACCAACCGAACCATCCCTAACTAGTTATCTCTCCATATTTTTCATGGATCCGTCTCCCTCTCTTTCTCTCTATCTCGATCTTTCTTTCTCCTCTCTCTCACTTTTTTCTCTCTCTCCCTCTCTTTGTTCAAATTGTAAAATGTTTGTTTCTCGTGGAGTGCAAGAAAGGTCAAATTGACCTAACTCTGCGAGATTTGTAAAAACAAATCGTTTATCAAATCAAATTTCTCTCTATCTCTCCTTCCTTTCTCTCTTTTTCTGTCTATCCGTACTTTTCCTTCTTTCTTTCCTTTTCCTTTTTCTCACTTTCTCTCTCTCTCTCCCACTCTTTGTTCGGATTGCAAAATGTTTGTTTCTCGTTGAGTGTAAGAAAGGTCCTTTTTCCTCCTTCCTTTTTTCTCCTTTTCTTTTTCTTTTATTTTCTTTCATTTTCTCTTACTTTCCTCTCTCTCTCCTTTTTTCTCCTTTTCTTTTTCTTTCATTTTCTCTTACTTTCCTCTCTCTCTCTCTTTCTGTCTCTCTCTCTCTCTCTCTCTCTCTCTCTCTCTCTCTCTCTCTCTCTCTCCTTTTTTCTCCTTTTCTTTTTCTTTCATTTTCTCTTACTTTCCTCACTCTCTCTCTCTCTCTCTTTCTGTCTCTCTCTCTCTCTCTCTCTCTCTTTCTGTCTCTCTCTCTCTCTCTCTCTCTCTCTCTCTCTCTCTCTCTCTCTCTGTCTCTCTCTGNGTTCGAAACCCGCTCGTGCCATTGACTTTTTTATCTCAACTAAAAACCTTAATTAATTGTAATATATTAATTGGTCAAGCGGACCACGAAATTAGTGAAGTTACTGGATTTTAAGTTTGCTGTTTAATTTCATACTTCAGAAGGCAAATTATATTCATAACTTATATAACTTAAAACTTACATTTCCACCTTTATAATACTAAATTTAAGCGATTAATTTACGTTAGACACATTATTTACAAAGGGTTTCAACATTACATAACCTCATTAACACTAATTATTATGGATTTGACAGTCTAGTTAAATTAAGGGATAAAATGTAAAAATAGTAGTTATAGAAGTCTGGATTAGTAACTTATGACTTAACCCACATGTAACTTGAGTAGAAGGTCGTAAATAAAAAGCACGCACTCTCGCCTTAATGAAATTCCCAAAGTACATTAAACTTTGTGATCCTGTTACGATTAGACTTGTTAATTTTAGACTTGATTCAACTGTATTTCGGTAAAGTTTCGAGTGTCATGAGTTTTTCGCTAGGTTCTAGGGAAATTAATAAGATTTGGACGAGGTTTCGGTTATACAACATGAAACGAGACCACACGAGGAATATAACAGGAATTTTTAATTTCTTTTTTCTTTGAGGTCTTGTTATGTATCAAGGCGAGACCACAGAAAACGCAAAACGTTGCCAATTTATGTTGATGTTGGGCTTTTTTTCTTATCTAAATTTTCTTGTAAAAATTCTCTGTCGCACCACGAAAACCCTCATTACTAAAGACATAAAGACAAGGAGGTCGCTTCGTATAAAAGGCCAATTATATAACCGGTTTTTTGTTAAGGCCTGGTTATTTACGTTCATTGATCTTAAAATCGAACCTACAGAAGTTTAGGAATAAATAAGTAATTCATTGTTTCCGTTCTTGTTTTTACGTTGATCTATATATCTATCATGCCAAATATCTATATATCCATCCATATCTCTCTATTTGGCTGTCCTAGAAACACTACGACTAAATAAAGTATCAATCAATCATTTCATCTCTCTCTCTCTCTCTCTCTCTCTCTCTCTCTCTCTCTCTTCGTTCTTTCTTTCTCTCCATATCTATAACTATCCACCAACCGAACCATCCCTAACTAGTTATCTCTCCATATTTTTCATGGATCCGTCTCCCTCTCTTTCTCTCTATCTCGATCTTTCTTTCTCCTCTCTCTCACTTTTTTCTCTCTCTCCCTCTCTTTGTTCAAATTGTAAAATGTTTGTTTCTCGTGGAGTGCAAGAAAGGTCAAATTGACCTAACTCTGCGAGATTTGTAAAAACAAATCGTTTATCAAATCAAATTTCTCTCTATCTCTCCTTCCTTTCTCTCTTTTTCTGTCTATCCGTACTTTTCCTTCTTTCTTTCCTTTTCCTTTTTCTCACTTTCTCTCTCTCTCTCCCACTCTTTGTTCGGATTGCAAAATGTTTGTTTCTCGTTGAGTGTAAGAAAGGTCCTTTTTCCTCCTTCCTTTTTTCTCCTTTTCTTTTTCTTTTATTTTCTTTCATTTTCTCTTACTTTCCTCTCTCTCTCCTTTTTTCTCCTTTTCTTTTTCTTTCATTTTCTCTTACTTTCCTCTCTCTCTCTCTTTCTGTCTCTCTCTCTCTCTCTCTCTCTCTCTCTCTCTCTCTCTCTCTCTCTCTCCTTTTTTCTCCTTTTCTTTTTCTTTCATTTTCTCTTACCTCTCTCTCTCTCTCTCTCTCTCTCTTTCTGTCTCTCTCTCTCTTTCTCTCTCTCTCTCTCTCTCTCTCTCTCTCTCTCTCTCTCCCTCTCTTCCTCTCTTCTCTCCTTCTGTCTCTCCTTGTTCTAATTGTAAAATGTTGGTTTCTCAGAGGTAAGAAAGGTCAAATTGATCTAATTCTGTTAGATTTGTAACAATAAATCATTCATCAAATCAATTCAAAATCTCTCTCTTTCTCTCTCTCTCTCTCTCTCTCTCTCTCTCTCTCTCTCTCTCTCTTTCTGTCTCTCTCTCTCTTTCTCTCTCTCTCTCTCTCTCTCTCTCTCTCTCTCACTCTGTATGTATGTATGTATCTATCTATCTATTTCTATATTTATATCGCTCTCTGAGGGAATCACTGCCGCTAAATAAAGAAACACTATGTCTCTTTTTTATACTCATTCTCTCTTTCACCTTCTCTCCTTTCTCTCTTAATCTCTCTTTTAATATTTTTCTTTTTTCTATTTTTTAAATGCTATACTATATTTCTTTTCTGTATTTTTCAAATGCTATACTATATTTATTCACTCTCTTTCTCGTTCTTTCACTCTCATCAAATCAATTCTTTCCTACTTTCTCCATTTTTTCCTGGACGGGAGATATTAAATTTCGGTTGCCCGTTAACAATCAATCCGAGAACCGCTGTAATCAGAAGAGAGTACCGAATCGGTTCGGTGTGCCCAACCGATAGTTCGGATGAGTTCCGGGTAACGGAAGCAAATCCATGACTTCCGTCTGCCATTCACGGTGGATCCGGGAACTTTGGGGGTTCTCTTGTCTTCATTTCTCCTTTTCTTGTACCTCGACTCTCGGAGCTTTTGTCTCCCAAATTGATGGTCTGGAAAGTCGTTGAACTCGAAATTCAAATATTTTTCGTAGATTGAAAGAAGAACCCGTTAATTAGATAGCTGACCCCATTAAAAAACAATTTGCCTTTACTCGAATCACCTGCCGGCCAAACTCAGCATAATTGGTTTACACACAACGAGAGATTATAAAACAGAATAACACATTAAATAAATTTGTTGCTCCTTCTGACTTTTAACTGAATATAAATTTGACAACTTTTTTTTAATACGGATATAATATTTCGGTAATTAACTCTGTGTAAACGAATGTGGCATAAAATGTTAGGTTTTTATCGACAGGCCGCCGTTACCAGTTCCGCGTGAGTTCAAGGGTACAAGTCCATGACCCCAAGGTACGTCGGATAGGAAGAAGGAACTCCATGCCTGGACCTTGCAGCTACCATTTATGGAAATACCCGCGAAATCCGCTTTCCGTCTTCTCTCGCAAGGCCCAGAATCTAACTTATATCGTAGTAATTTAAAAGTTCCCGAATAAGGCGTAACGTCGGACGGACGTGTGCGCCACTAAGTCTGGGTGCATAGGGCAGTTTCAAGGTTATCGGTGTATTAACACGAGTGGGAAGTTGGATCTCAGAGGTCATTGCTGGCGGTACTGTTTGGAGATCTGTTTGAAAACCTCGGATGCAATAGTTGACAAATGATTCATTTCCTTCTTCGACTCAGCCGTCGCGTTAGGACCAACGAACCCACTCGATTATACGCCTTGTAAGAACTCGATGAAAACTGCTACAATTTTCTTAAGTGGAAGATTTGCCATAGAAGGAAAACGATTTATGAATGCAGTTTTATATTATAGAATAGGTTTAATAAAATTGAATATCAATATAACTTTATAACTAGAAAAATAGTTTTTACAATCCTTAGAGCAAAATCGATGAAATTTCCAAGTTGACACATTCAAAACTGCTTTCCTGCGACTATTTCTAGAATACATGAGAAAATATTATCTACTTTATAGATTTATTACATCTTAATAGGTTTTGTAAGACCGAAAACTGAATCTGTTTGTCTTAAATGGAAAATTTGTCCTACTATTTGTACAAAAGTTTAGAGGAGCAGATACCAAGGAAAATAAAACCTGTATAAAATAAAATAGTTTACACATGATATACAACATAAAACATATATAACAATTTTTCAAAAAATAAAAAGAAAGAACGAACGTGAACAACTAAAAATAATTTAAATAAATTAGTACGCACATTTTTCATTTGATTTATTATGAAGGAAAATAGTGTGATTTTTGCCAAAATTATAATATTAATTTTAATACAATATTCATGTTTTGATTTTTCAAATACCAAAAACAAGGAAGGAACCTGAAGAAAATTAATAAAAAAATAATTAGTTTACATATTTTTTTATTTGTTTTATTATGGGAAAAAAAGTACGGCTATTTCAATAAAAATAATTCTAATACATTATACATATTTCGATTTTTCAAGTCAAAAAGAGAGAACCAGCCTGAAAAAAATAAAAAATAAATTACCTCTAACATTTTTCATATGGTTTATTATAAGGGAAAATAACATTATATTCCAAATTACACCAATAACAATAGTTACAATTTTTCGACTTGTAAATATCAAAAATAGAAAAACAACCTGAGGAAAATAAAATATAAATTAGTATTAACATTTTTCATATGCATTATATTTAGTGGTCTATTGACCAAATTACTTCTTTCAATTAATTAATCTTTTTATGTAAGGTTTTGGTTGAAATGAAAAAGCTAGTGCCACGAGCGGGATTCGAACCCACGATCATCGGCTATATACTCTACCACTCGAGCTAACGTGATTTTATCACCCCATCTCAACCTACAACTATAACTATTTCGGATGGTTTATTACAAAAGGAAAATTACATTATATTCAAAATTACTAACACAATATAAAAATTTCGATTTTTCAAGTCAAAAACATAGAACCAACCTAAAGAAAATAAAATATGAATTAGCATTAACATTTTTCATATGATTTATTATAAAAAAAGAAAATAACATTATATTCAAATTCACTAATTTTCGTGGTCCGCTTGACCAATTAATATCTTTCAATTAATTTTCTTTTTTATCTCAACTAACAACCTTCATTAATTGAATTATATTCAAAATTACAAAAGTAATAATTGTAATACAATGTACATATTTCGACTTTTCAAATATCAAAAACAGAGAAACAACCTGAGGAAAATAAAAAATAAATTAGTATATTCATAAATTTTCCATTTAGTTTATTATAGAGGAGCAGGATTCTTGTCAAAATAATAATAATAATAATTTAAAACATATTCCATGCGGGGTTGACTTACGGACACTTACCTATGTGTGGCTTGTAGAGTAAGTTGTACGATGTATTTCACCTAATTGAAGGGTCATTTCATTGGCTCCATATTGAGAGCGTGTAGGAAAGTGCTCGAACACGGCAGCAAGTATCTGGGTCCGCTGTTCCGATTTTTGGAGGAAACATGGTTGTTTTTTGTATATTGTACTGAGAGTTTTGTGTACCTGGTGTGTGTTTAAAGTGAATGTATTTATTAGCGTGACTAAGTAATGTGGGAGGCTTATGGCGGAACATTGAGTACCTCATCGACCCTCAATTACGCTAGCTATATAATAGGTGTAAATGTGAATATCGAGTACTCCATCACCCTATTTGAGCGAATAGTAAATAGGAATATATTTAAGAATGAGAGAGTGTGTGAATGGACTTGGATCTGGGAACTGCGTTGGGTGCTGAATTGACCTTGTTGTTTGTACTGACAGCACCAGTGCCCAACCTCGGATATGTGATATAGGTATGACCCCGGATTGCTAACCGAGGTTGGTTATTCTTGAGGTCTACCGGTAATTTTTTGTAAATTACAAAAACTAAATTCCGATGTACCGCTAGACGTGATAGGCTCAACCATGTACAGGTATGAATATATGTTTTTAGCTTGTATAAATCCAAATCTTTACAATAAAAGATTTTAATTAGCGCCCCTAATAATTGCAACCATCAGTTGTAATTTTGATGAAAGAAAACAGGATTTCTACAAACTATCGTCATTTATATTCCTAGAGAACTGATTAAAGGCACTTGCAGCATATTGTACATTACATTCGACGACTTTTTTGCTTGTAGAGAAAGGTTGCTCAGTGTGTCTCATCTTGCCGAGGAGTGCCATGCCTTGGCCCCCTACAGGGAGCGAGTAGGCATGAACCCCGACATAACGGTACTCGGGCGAGCAAGTAAAATGTTGGATCCCCTATTCCGCTTTTTTAAAGAAACGGGGGTGTTTCCTCACTTGTAAATAGTGTATAAAACGTGAATATCTGTGTAAATAAGTCTGTGTTTTATTGTGTCATGTATTTATTTGTAAGTAATTTATTTATTTGTTTGTTGTAAGTGTTTTATTTGTCTTTTAGACTGTAGGGCCGATGGCGGAATATTGAGTACCCCATCGGCCATAATAGTGCAGTGAGAGGGGGCTGAAATGACTTTATTGTTGGAAGCCCCCGGGGGAAAAAAAAATTGTAATTTTCCATCCATAACGGCAGTTGTAAATTGGCATTTTTAGACCTAGACCTCTCAACAATCAAAGTGATAGTAATGTAGCCAATTTTGACAAAAATCATGTTGTTTTTTCCATAACAAGGCAATTGAAACATGTATATACTAATTTATTTAATTTATTTTTATTTCCATCAGGTTGCTTTTCTGTTTTTCATTTTGATTGGGTTGTAAATGTGACAGGACAAGATTCGACTTCTTTATACAAAAGAAACGTAACAGAGAAAATATTAAAGAGATAAATGATAAAACTTATAAAATTATTTTATCATTGAACAGTAAATCTTTACAAAGATTAATAAGCAGTTGAAGCTTATTGCATTATTAATATTTGTAGTTTGTTCCATTATTTGGATAAAATTGGACAAAAATAGCTATTTTGTGACAAATAGTTTTGATTATATCCAGGTATTGAATTATTTCGACGAATAGTTCGATATCGTTGAAAAATGTCTCTTTTAGCACGACCCCGCGGGATTCATTGACGCACATGGTGATGGTAATACTAAAAATAGACCTTTTTTTTTCAATTTATCGGCAAGGGGGCGAAACCGAAGAAGGCTCCTCGTCGGGATGCCGTACTTTCTCATCCTTCCGAGCAAAGAGGCAGGGACATTGGGAAGTTCATTGTCACCACTTCCGGTTCATCTCCTTTTTCCTTTTTTTAGCCGGCTCCTCTCGCTCTTTCTGGCATTCTATTTCTGGGTTGCATGAGGGTGTTAAAAGACATATTTATTTCTGATGATGCGCTGCGAAGGAGAAAATAACTCGTTCACCGACCGACCGACCAGCAATTTATTATTAAAATAAGTTAAAAAATTTAGTAGTGCCTAAACATCTAAATTTTATCTAAAGACCCATTTATTTCCGCCAATGACTAATCTTAATTATATAAATAAAAATACAAATAAACAAGTGTTCAACAAGGATACAAATATATTTTCAATTTTAACTGATGCACATCCAAGCTTTCATTGGTAAACTAAATTTATTAGAAGGTTAACAAGTAGTTTGTGCAATTTAAAACATAATGAATATTTCAAAAATTATAAGACAATTTAAAAAATTATAATTATGTAAAATAAATTAGCTATCACATTCTTCTTTCATTAATTCGAGACCGTTTTCCCCTTTGTTTGTTATAATATTTTAAAAACATCTTTCAAGACCAGATTGTTAGATTTCTCCGGGTCGTCTATTAGGTGAGAAACCTGTCGGCCTATCCTCCCAGGTTTGGTCTATCAGACGTGTTTCAGCATAAAAAAAATATTGAAACGTAGTCACGTGCTGTGATGAATAAATGGGAATAGCGGTTATTTTATAAAAGGTTCTTGGATTTTCTATAGTTGATTCTTTAATAGATGAAGGGTGTGTTTAAATCAAATAAATTCAAAGTGGTGCACGATCTTACAGATTCCTAGAAATCACACAGATACACCAAAGTTGGTAAAATGCCGAAACATCTGACGCACCATGGCGAGGAGACGAATAATCTAGATCTCGGTATCGTCTGGATGAAAAAACAAATTCAGTTATCTGCTTAAATTTCGACCTATTTTAGGCCATCATCAGGGCAATTCTATGTCTATAAATTGACGTAATTAAGTTTTTGATAAATGGTGGGCAAAACAACCTTAAAGATCTCTACAAATTAACATAATGATGTTTTTAGTAGATGGTTTCAATTTTCCTTGAAATTCGAAGAAATGTTGGGACGAGTTAGTCTTCGAAGAAATTTGAAACCATCTACTAAAAACATCATTATGTCAATTTGTAGAGATCTTTAATGTTGTTTTGCCCTGATGATGACTTAAATAAGTCGAAAGCTTGGCAGGCGTCAAGTTTTTTTTCCATTCAGATTATTCGTGCGTAAAAAAGTGGTCTATACATCTGACAGATTAAATAGCTAGGACTGGCATGCCAAAATAAACAATATTGACCAAATTATAAACCTAACTAGATTGTAGATTGGTAGAACATCTGGCCTTGTACTAAACTGTTTGTATAATCCTGTGAGCATATGACTGTATCTAAACTTTTTGCAAAAGGGAACAACTTGAGGTTGGTCTTGCATTTTCCAATTGCACTACTTATATAATAATCGCAAATTGCAAATGAATATGTTACAATACGTATCAGTTCTGTCATGCGTATAGTGGAAATTATGGAGGTTTGGGGGTTTGAAGAAGTTCAATATTGTCGGCTGTGCTAAAGCGGCCGAAATGCATTTGACCAGCGAGCATGACGGGAAAAGAATCTACTGGTCGAATATTGTGTACAAGACGTTATAAAATTGGAATTTTCCATACAGCTCTTTTTTTCTTGGCTAGAAGCCAGCGAGTTGTTGTCGACCCGTTAGTCAGGTATGAAATTGTAGCGATTTGACAACCCTTAAGTTTTCAATTTAAAGAGTTCTCACTAGTTAACATCTTGTAGAGATAAGCCACGTGCAGAAAGCAGATGTAATAAAAATAATTCGACATCCCCAAGGACGTACCGGCGGCTTTCACCTCTTCTATCTTCTTTCACCGTTTAAAATATAATACTGGACGTTTTCAGGGTGGATTATTGTTTCACCTGTTAAATGGGGAAAGAAATGGAAAGTGGTGAACCACTTTCTCCCCCGACGGTGTACAAAAGGCGCACAACAATAGATTTGCGTATAAGAGGCTAAACAACGGATGTGTTAAAACCCGTGACCTCTATTACTTCACCCCAGTTGTGTAATTAAACTTTTATCATCAATATTCAATGGGCTTGAGCCGGTAATTGATGTGTTGAATTTAATAAGCCGTTGAGGTTATAAATAAATTAGTGGGAGAGGGTTTCTCAAAAACATCTTCCAACGTTTTCAGTTCAATAATGTATATTCATGCTAATCGCAATTTCTCGTACTAAGGAGATTTGGACTCACATGTTTTGCGGCCAAAATGCTAATACTATGATCCTTGAATCTCATTTTATTTTTCTCAATAATAATCTGCCCCGATAACGTTAAAATGTCCTGATAATATGTTGGACTAATTTAGGATATATTTCTAGTTGTTTTTTAAGTATACGTAACCTTATTTATATTTTATCTATGTTACAGTTATTTTTTCTTCCTTTTATCAAATCTGGTCTAGATCAACCATAAATTTCACAATGATATAAAATATATAGTAAATAAATATTTACATATTCTTATATAAACCCATTGGTGTTCTGATTATTATTAACTATTGTATATATAGTACAAGGAGATATGTATTTTGATATCGTTGGACCAGTTAGTAATCTTGGAGCACGCCGGCCGGCACAGGTATAGGGATTTTTAAATGTGTATAGTGTTTGCGTGTTTTTGTGGTGTTTATGTTATTTATTGGAAGAATGTAATCTATTAGCGAGATTGAAGTGGGGTCAACCTCGCCCCGAGAAATATCGACTACTCTGCGGTGAGTGTATGTGTCTGAGAGTTAAAACTAATTTATTAGCGAGAATGGAGTGGATTCGACTTCGTCCCGAGGAATATCGAATACTCTGGGGTGAGTGTATGTATGTGTCTGAGAGTTAAAAGTAACTTATTAGCGAGAATGGTGTGGGGTTAACCCCGCCCCGAGTAATATCGACTACTCTGGGGTGAGTGTATGTGTCTGAGAGTTAAAAGTAACTTATTAGCGAGAATGGAGTGGATTCGACTTCGTCCCGAGGAATATCGAATACTCTGGGGTGAGTGTATGTATGTGTCTGAGAGTTAAAAGTAAGTTATTACCGAGAATGGAGTGGGGTTAACCCCGCCCCGAGTAATATCGACTACTCTGGGGTGAGTGTATGTGTCTGAGAGTTAAAACTAATTTATTAGCGAGAATGGAGTGGGTTCAACCCCGCCCCGAGTAATATCGACTAATCTGGGGGAATGAATATGATCAGACTTTTATGTTTGTGTCAAGTTAACAGCCTGAGGTACAAACAAGAGGCTAGCATTTTTTAGGTATCGACGTAGTATATATTTAGAAGCAGCTGTATTCGACCTTCCACATATATATATTAACTAAACTAGTTCATATGGCTTTGTTCTTTTCCATCTTTTAACGATGTTTCGGTTGTGTAGGAGGTTGGAAGCTTCCACATTCTACTCATGTTTGAGGACGGGTGTTTCGCGGCAAATCTTTGTATTTTTTCCGAGACCTCATGGATCTTAAGATCCCTATGAAAGTCCTTATTCTTTACGTGACCATTTTACGTAAGATTTTATTTTGGAATGTGTAATTTTGATATTGCTGTGTTTGGTATGATCACATATGTGAATGCCATATGCCCGGATGAGGTTTAGGACTTGTATGTATAATATTTTATTTTAATTAGTATGGTTGGCACTGCGGATTGTCAACCAGTATAGTTATCTACCTTAAACCTATTTGTGCCCTTTTTTTTCTCGATGTGCTTGTTCCATCTCAGCATGTCATCTAAGGTCATTCCCAGACATTTATCTGAATTGCCGTATGGTATAACGGGTCCGTCGATGGTGAGGGAAGGAACATGGTCCAATTTTTTATTTGTTTATGATTTGTTGTTGTTCAGCCGGATTCTCGCTTTGTTTGTCCATTTATCTTGTTACACTCGATTTGAAAAATTTTGAATGAAACGTTGATGCTTGGTCCTACAGATATCACCGATGTGTCATAAGGAAACTTTGCCATTTTACTCCATCCATTTTCGGAAAATTACTGGTGTATAAGGAGTACAGTGTTGATCCTAGTATGATTCCTTGTGGCACTCCAGCATTTATTGTTTTTAGTTCTGAATATTGATCTTCTTGTTCGTCTTCAAAATGTCAGTTATGTCAGGAACTAATATCAACACTGCTTTGGTAGAATCGCTTTTGGTTTACTAATAAGTCCTCCATGCCAGACCTTGTCGAAGCCTGTGATGCATGAAAGAAGATAGCGGATACATTAATTTGAGGAAAAAGTTTATAGGCCCTCAACCATAGCAACGTTGTTTCGTGATACATTAATGCCGAATCAACTCGGTTTTTTTTCCCTTTTTTATTATTACCATACCAAACAACTTCCTCTACATTTGTTATTAGACTGATATTCGTTTAACTTATTCAAAAAACCGGTTTTATGAACCGAGCTTAAGCATTCTGGTCGAGTTTGCTCATATCGAAAGACTAAATTGTATAATGCTTTTGTATATAAATTTTTCAACTTTCAGTCTTTTAAAATAAAAACATGTTGGAGTTAATAGTTTTGATTAAAGTAACTAATTATTTTGCTATTACTTCTAAGCCTATTTTTCTCGATTTTCATCATACATTTTGGAAAGTTTGATATATATAAAACACAGTTTTCTTACTAAAAATGAAGAAAGTAAATATGAAGTAAAACTTAAATTAAATATCCTTGCGAACGAATTTTCATGATTTTCCTTTAGAACGTATTCTAAATGGAAAGTTATTGATACAAACATGGTATTTTATCATTGATACAGTTGATTATATTCTGATTCGGATGGTTCTTTATTGCGGGGCGGAAACTGAGCAGTGATATGTATGGAAAGTAGAAGAGAGGATGTTAAAGCTCCAGAACTTGTTTGGGCCTGGAACAGCAGCTCGTCTACTTCCTGCCGGGCGACCCAATTCCCTAGATATTCTACTTTTCTTCTCCACGAAAACAGTGGCATTGTCCAGAACGGAAATACTTCTCATAATTTGTCCAATTTTGCATTCGATTATCGAAAAAAGGTCCTCTCATTTTTTGCATTGACAAGGTATAGTGGGAAAAACGCAGGATTTTTCATTTTTTCGGGCTTTTTCACACAAGAATATAATTTTTTTTTTTCAAGAGAGAAAAATCTCCATTATACCACATGGTTCTAAAAGATGACCCAGATTCTTCCAACTCCCTCGCGTTTCTGTCAATTGCATTGATTCTGAGAGGTCTATTTTTTCGTTCGATTGTTGCATAACGAACTTATATTTTCTTATTTCACTAAGGCAATTTTATTCATCTTGAAAAATCGGGATTGAAAAATTTTTGCTTTTTGTGGCTCACTGATGACTGTCTTCCAACTGTTCATTGATCAAGCATAAATGAACCAATTTGATTCAACGGTTGTACTGTCCGAGAAAAAGCTATTAACATAAAAATAATATTGTGTATCTATGTTCCCAATTCTTTGTTAAAAAATTTCTTTACTAAGTTACTTAACATTATATGGATTTTGCGAATTTTTCGTATTTGTATAACCCAATGCATAAATGTAAGTGCTGGTTTCATACGCTGTAAATTGTTAGGTACTAAAAAATAAATTAGATTTACACTTTTTGTATATATGTATTTCACATATCTGAAATTAATTGTGTAAATTTTTTTTCTAGGTGAGTGTCCATTTTTGAAAGCAACCGTTAAGACATGTAAGTTTTTAAATTAAAAGTCTCTTATATATTTTCTTGTATACCTATCAAACGAACAAAAATATATTTAAAATAAGAATGATGCCAATAACCCTTTTTGAATACGTTTGTAAAGGCCCAAATAATTAATTAGTTTTGGTATTAGCTAGATATGGGTTTATTCCAAGCGAACACAGTCCATGCAAAATTCACCTAAATCCGATCCTCCGGTCTCTTTGAACCTTTGATGAATTGCATAATAAAAATACCCCTGTAAAAGAAGATTATATTCGGGTCGAATTCACCGTTAGACTGAAATCTTCAGCAAATATATTTCGACTAATTATTACCTAATCCTAAAGATATCTAA
Source organism: Cimex lectularius (assembly GCF_000648675.2). NCBI lineage: Eukaryota > Metazoa > Arthropoda > Insecta > Hemiptera > Cimicidae > Cimex > Cimex lectularius. The sequence continues at coordinate 242,090 of NW_019392738.1, forward strand.
GCTTCAAAGTAAGATGTAATAATGGGTACTCAGTGACAAGAGCATTCTTGTCTATCCTGTACGCTATTATTTATACTACTCACCTGCTCAATCAAACCAAACCACCCTTAAAAATACTCGGACGATACGGCAAATTGATCTCCTTACTCCAATAACCAGGCCACCTCCAATGTCCAGGACCATCTCGAGCTCATCGAAAAATAGTGTAAAATAGGAAAATCAAACTGAACGGGGTCAATTACGTTCACGTTAAGTAAATAGCCTCGGCCAATTAACAGAAAGGAACTACGACACCTTCGTAGCTTGAATACTTAGGACGATTGTAAGTCAGTATACTGACGTGTAATTCTCACACTCAATCGACAAGAACTAAACAGATGAAAAATACTTCTTAGAACCGAAATAAGACTAAAGAAACATCACTGCACAAAGCATTACTTAATTTTGACAGACTGAGCAGTACGACCAAGCCATCTAATGAAAAGTTGGGGTAGCCGAGTGGTTAGCGTGATAGACTCTCAGCTCGTAGATCCCGCAGTCGTGGCTTCGATCCTCACCATCGCACCTGGCCCTTTTTTTTCTCGATACTCTTCCCTGATTAATACATCGTCAAATATACAGTCTTCCTTGGCTAAAATGTTATAATCATATTCCTGGAAGATAGCCATCTTCTCTGACAGGCCCTAGCCTCATGCGAGGTGTGTTTGGAACTGCATGGAGGCCCTGGCAGAAGTCAGCGACATTAATGAACTAACCCTTGCATGTGTTCCTGGGTATTCGGGGCATAGAGGCAAGGTTGACATGTTAGCTAACATGGACTCTCTAGGTTCTGAACCCTACTGTGGCTTAGCATCTTGCCACAAAAGATGATACATCTTAAAATTGATCCTTAATGAGTCGAAAACCTGGTTGAACAATACCACAGGTATGAGGCGAAGAGGTACATAGAAGGGCAAAGCTTACAAAGGAAATACTAGAAGGCAACCGCAATCGAACCAGATTCCGGTTGAACCATTGACAGGGCACTGCCACATAAGAAAGCACATGCACCGGATAGGAGTACAGACAGAAGAAACACCGTGCAAATACTCCCAAGGAGTAGACAAGGAGGACACGGCAGAACACATTTTTGTGAAGGTCTATGTAGGTGAAGATTCTAGCAACAAGGACAGAAAACCACCAGCAAGATCCTACACTAAGGAGCCACTGGCAAAGCTATGGAGGTTGAATAACAACTTGAAGCTGGCCAGTGAGTTATAAAAAACAGGGCAGCACAATAGCTCTTTTCTGATCGAGGTGCAGAAGGCCTTGTGGCCTCCCTTCTGTCAGAACATAAAGAACAATTCGTAATTATAATTAAAATTAATAGCATATAATTAATACATACAAACAAAAAAGTTGTATTTGGTTTTGGATATATTAGAATTTGATTCGAAAAATAGAATATGGTTTAGGGAAAAATGGTTCGCTTGTGATATACAGGGTGCCCCGTGACGTCAGTACTTCTACTTCAGGAGTAATCATTTGATACATACATAGATCTCATTAGACTAAAAAGTTTCTATTTTTCAAACACTGATTCTTAATTGTATTCGAGATATTTTACTTTTCAGGTTACTTCAATCTTCCATAACATTTTTACACAAGTCCCCCGTATCTCGTTTGTTTTAATTTTGCTCATTTTGGATCTAAGATTCGTTTTGTTTGTTCGTTATTTTTTACTGGAAGTTTTAAAATCTTAATCATTATTTTTTTAAACCTTTTGTTACAGAAAAAGAACATTTTTTTAGAAATTTAACGTCAATTGGGGTAACTGAACTTTGCGAAATGAAGCACATATATTTAAAGTTGTTTAGTAGGGGAAACTTTTATTTAAGCGCCATATCTGTCAGAACCAAGTAAACCTTCCTGAAACTTTAGACAAGTACTTAGGAAACTCGTCAAAGTTATTTTCTAAGTCTTTTTGTATATTCTGTGCTTAAGGTCCCCCCCAAAAAAAAAAAAACCCCAGCCAAATCTCATAGATTTTTCCACCCTCCTTCCATTAGGGTAATAAAATTTACTAGGATTAACATCTCATGAAATTTAATGATCGAGAATCACGTGCTGGTCAGCAGGGACTTTTTAGTCCAATTTGACATGTAAGATAACGATAATATGACGTCCGTTAACGGCAAATTGATTATTATTTTTTTAAGATAGATAACCGTTATGTTGATTAGAGTTTTTCGGTGACTTAGTGACAATAAATACAGATTAATTATCACGGCGATAATTCGGCACATATGATTACATAAGCTTCATAAAAGGTTTATAGAAGTCGTGTAGAAAGTATCAAATTTTAGCAACAGTCCCCACAACAGAATAAAATTGCCAAAAATTCGTTTTATAGATTGTTCTCGATTTACTAGTTCTATCCCACTACAGTATTTTAGAAAGTCTGTATGTGCTATGGTTTGGTTGCTGAGGTGTACCGAAACGATTGTCCATTGTCCACTTGAATCGTACGTACTTGTTAAAAAAAAGTGTGCGAAAGTGTCTGTCTGTGTGTGCGTGCGCGTGCGTGTGCGTGTGTGCCACTCGAGAAAGAAATTTCACCAGGGTCGAAATGTATCAAATCAAAATAAGGATCGAATAAAGAAAATGCGTCACGTAGGACGGCAAATAAAGAGAATTTTACAACTGTCACTAATTTGTTCAGGGATATTGTATTTTGCTTATCCCACTTATCGTCGTAGATAAGAGACGAGAGCTATCTACATTAATGGTCTGTTCCTGACAATCCAAACGAAACCTCGTGACTAATATTACTTACACGTCTCAGTACATTATAACTTTTAAACTATTCAAAATGAGGGATTATTGCGTTTTTTTAATAGAAATGTTTTTATGTTAATGTGGGAGTATTGTATTTTGCAACAGAATACATCAAAGGAAACTGGAAAAAACATTCTTCGAAGAAACATAGGAGACACCAACACCTACTAACAAACTGTGGCTCTAGCTGTTTGTTTTAACCTCTGAGGGGTCCCAGGACATATGAAAGTAGAGGATTGGGAGAGAGCGGACGCCCTTGTAAGGAAAAGGGTTGCTATACCACTGATAGGTCCTGAGCCCTTGTGTACCATAACGATTCGCACTATGACTAGTTCACACACTCATTGGGCAACCTTCTAGAAGTTTTGGAAAGAAGACACAACAGAATACACCAAAGGAAGCAGGAAAAAACATAGAATCCTGACAGGATTCTTAACAGTACACTGCAGACTGAATAGAAATCTGAAGAAGATTGGTACAACCCAACAGTGCAGATTCTGCAAAGAAACAGGAGACACCAACACCTACTAACAAACTGTGGCTCCCCATTTGCCGCCGATTTAACCTCTGCTGGGTTCCAGGCATATGAAAGTAGACAGCAAACAGATAGGTCCTGACCCTTTCTGTGCCATAGCTATTCACTCTACGATTAATTCACGTTCATTGGGAGTAAACAATGCAAGAACCCTCTAGCAAGTTTTGGAAAAAAGAAACAACAGAATACATCAAAGGAAGCAGGAAAAACTTGGAATCCTGACAGTGGAGACTGAATAGGCTTCTGAAGATGATTAGTATGACCCAAAGCAGGAGGAAATGTTTTGTGATGTACAACGTACACGTAGAAGAAATCCAACCGCTGAAACCGGCCCTACTAATCAAGTTACTTGATCAACTAGGTCTCACCGATGTGCTGTAGGTGCTGATGATGGTGATCCACGGGCTGATGAACTTGTAGTGTGATCCAACTATCCTCGTTGTTTTAGTCTGATGGCTTCAACATTGTATTATTAGTCTGATGAAGGTGGCGAGAAGCGAGGGTAGACTGACCTAATTGATCGGAAATCAAACTATAAACTGTGTAGTAGTCATTTGTCAATTATTGAAAAAAAGGTGTTTTTTTTAATGTAGCCGTGTGTGCTGTAAGAATCGAGTGGGGGAGAAAACTCGCCACGCAAAGTAAACAGGTTTGCTTTAGGAACGTTTTATTTGCTGTTTATGTTAGGTGATTGTAACAAGCGGTTTGACTTATCAAATTAGCATCACCATCGGGCTTGATTAACATACACGCTGAACCAAGGAAACAAAACCAATGAAAAACACACCAAATCAACTTGTCAGTTGAAAAAACATAAAATTGTTTGACGAAGTGGTTATTTTCTTCTTTCGATCAATTTTCCGCGATTTGGTTAACAGATAGGAGAGCCTGTATTAATTACTATAATTAATCAAAGCCCAACCCTAATTGCTACTTTACGGATTCGAAAATTAATTTATTCGCTTATTTAAACAATCGAAATTAATAATTTGAAAATAATCTCGTTTAAAAATCTTCACTGTTCCACATTTTGTTTAAAATATAAATTATAAAAAAATTTCAACAATAATAGATATTGATCAGGTACGACGAATCTAGGGGAACAAAATCAAAATCATTGGAATTGATACTGTACCTTAGTTACACTAGTGGTATTCCGGAAATATATACAATGCATGCAATAAAAACAATAACTGGTTGTTAAGTTCCATCAAAGAAGCCCGATCTACATGGACATCGACAAAGAATCGTCAATCTAATCCATTTTTTTAAATAATATAATAGCAATAAATCGAGTGGAGAAGCTACCCAGTGATCGCAATAAATCATTGATTTATTTTAATCACTCGTACCCTCTGAGAGCAAGTCACCACTGTCTTTTCAGTCATCGAGGTAGAAAATTGTACGTAAAGATTAGAGTAGGTACTTCTTTTATAAAAAGAGTATTGTCGTTACAGATAGTGCGGTTGGAACCATAGAATGGGGCGATGACCTAAGACCTAATGACATAAGGATTCGGGATTGCAGGGTCTGGATACTTCGAAGAATGGAGATTTGGTTGAACCCCATAGTTCTAGCCATAAGTTCATATTGGTTTCAGGATTGAATTGAATATAAGTATTTTGTTCTCGAAGTGGAGTTAAGGTCTCTCTTTTAAATCGTTATGTTCTTTTAAATAGTTTATTCTAGGTCAGTCGCTTGGCTAGATAGAGGCCCATGATAGCAGTTGTCGTTTTCGGTAGTAAAGGTTATAAAGAATTAGAGATTAGAGGTAGACGGAGTGAGAAGGTTATATTTTGGGATTTTGGTGTTGGTATATAATTTATGAGTGTTAGGAGGTGTTAGAATAGTGGTGTTGGAGTTGGAAGGGAAGTATTATACTGAGTACAGTAACGAACAGAGGACCCAATCTAAGGGATCCCCGTATCATACCTGCTGGCCAAGTGGGGCATAGAGACGAGGAAGTGGTTGGATGATATAGTTTGCCATTGATTACAAATCTAGGTGACGTTCTTAATCGAAAACCTACTCGACATTCTTAAAATAATTATTTTTATTACGGATTACTATTTATATAAACTCACGTACATACTAACGTGTACGGACTCGGACGTCCATCTGTTGAAGGGCTACAGGGTCTGTCAACAGGTCATTTCAGCCCCCAACATATCGGTTTTTAAACCTAAACCACTTTCACATTCAATAATTACATCTTTCCTACTTACATTCAACCAAATAGGTGCAGTAATCGATATTCTAACTAATCAAATTGAAAGCCTATGGGTTACTCTTTATTCTATAGGCCACTACACATTCACGCTAATCAATTCATTCACTTCTAATATACACAAAGAAACACAAGACGAGATATTTATCAAGTATTGTATGTAATTGTTATACAATCTTATTTTTATTATCGTCTACAATGATTTTTTTTTGTAAGTAAGCCCAGTTTTGGGAAAACTCCTCTTCTTGGTTAATCCAATATTTTTTTGTGGGTTGTCCTTATCCAAAGCACCACCTAGTACTTATATAGTTATCACGCTAACTAGACATGCAAGCGTCCCACTTTTCCTTATATTGTCCAAAGATTTCCATTCTTTTGACTTCCTAGCCGTTTTCCTTCTTAACAGAGGGCCCAGTTTTTTTTTAAAAAAGATTTTTGAATTACGGTTATATTATTAACTAAGGGGTTAGAGTCAAATACTTATTAGAGGAAAAGCCTTCCTGGAAACTTATAATAATTTAGTTACTTTGTATATATTATTTATATTCTGCTTTATACCTTTTTTATTGACAGAAAAGTAACACATAGTAATTAAGCATTATCAATTGTAAATTTACTAAATATTCCTAACGTATCGTTGAATAACAAAACATTCGATTTGTTTTAAAAAGTTTTAGAAACGTTTTTAAATTATTCATCATTAAATTGTGATGTTTTTGTAAATCTAGTAATTGTTGGTTGTCAGTAGATCAGGGATGTGGTCAATTGGTCTGTCAATATATCCAAAACTTGAGAATTATCTGCCGATTTTTACATCCTTACGTAATATAACAATTGGTAGTGATCATTTTTTTCGAAAATAGTTGAAACCAAAAATGCAGCTCGAATATAATGAACTGTGATGTCAAGGGGCGAACAAACCTCAGGTTTATTTTAGTTGTTTAAATATTATCTCTTCTCGGAAATTTTTGAATCGTGAACCTTGGTTTAATTTACTAAATAAGAGCTAACCAAAACTTATATAAAGGAAAAAGATAACGAAAATAGCTTTTTAAACAATGTAACACTACGTTTCCGAGAAATGTCCTATGTAGTGCATGATAGGTTATCATTGAACGGCCGCGGGAATTGGAAGGCACTTCCTTATTCCTACTTTGCCGTCCTCCCTGGCCTTTACCTTCATTTCCAAACAACAGCCCATGGTCGTTTCTAGGTTTTTGCGACAAATGCCCAAAAGCGATAATTCGTCGCTCATTGTTTCGCCCCCACCACGGTTCCACGTTCCACTTTACACGGTCTACCGTTTCCTATTGTTGTCTGCTTTTCTTCGACTCGAAAGAAACGACATTGTTTTTGTTCCGTTTTGTCCAAAGCTATCTACTTTTGGCTAACGACCTTTTACCCGACAAAGAAACCTTCTAGTTACGATAACTGTTTGTATAAGCAATAGGTGCTATTACGTGGGCACACATACTATAACCGAATGTATGAATATTTATAGTATTTATGACTTTCACAATAAACTAACAATCAACACTTTAAGACTTACTCTTAAATATATGTATAAACATATTTTAATTATTTTATTTGTACCTTACATATATTTTTACATATACAAATGTGATTATAAAACTTTTTTCTCAGCTTCTTAACCTAATGCTTGCATTGCACCCGGAGACTCATACCATGAGAAACCGGCCAATGCTGACACTGTGTGAAGTAAAGAGGAAGGAGGTCTCGAGGTCATCGACGATTAATGCGACTGTTTCTCGGGATGGGAATGTGTAGAAAGGATTTGGACTTAAGATGGATCGAGAGGTTGGTGTAAAACTTTTGGATTCGGATGAGTTCGTTGATAAAAGGAATGTTGCGGTCGTTGTGGGTAGTGCGGTTAGTGAGGAGTTTTGACTATTTGTCTGAGGAGTTTGATTGGAAGCACTGGATGTTGGATGGCTTGGCAGGCCCCATAGTTTCACTCCGTATATCCATCCGTATGACGTATATTGACGGTTAAGTCAGATTCAGTCCTAAAATTCTTCTTCTTAGTTGTACAAATCTTCTGTTGATTGTCTCCAAATTCTTGCTTGGAGATTCCACGTCTGCTGTTAAGTATAGTCCTTAGTATTTGGCTTGGAAGTCGATATATCTTTGTTGTTGATGCACGCTGGAGTATAAAATTGTTTTTTCAATGTGAATTGGGTAGATTTTTCTTCATTCAGTCTTGACCTACACTTTTTCCACGAGTCTTCGATAAGCTCAAGGTGTTCTTGGATGTGGCATGAAGCTTGGATAGGATTCGACTTGCTGTATCGTCCGCATAGGTGTACAGGTAGGTCAATTTTATAAATGAAATAAAGGATGGGACCAAGAATGCTTCCTTGCGGGACATCGGCTTATATCTGAGTGACTTCCGAGAACTCGTTGCCGTATATCTCTCTGAAGCAGCTTAGGTAGAATTTCAGGACATGGGGTAAAGTGGGTAAAAAGCGTTTTATTTCATAAAGCATGCTCGGGCTCCCTTTCTAGGATCGCACCCACGCATTACTCTTTATTCTCTACAGCAGAGTTGTGCCGGCAACACTGAAACCTTGTTGGATCATGGTATGTTGGGGACGAAAACCGAATTGGTAGGAAGGAATGATTTTATGAGTCTTTGAAGTATGTGATTATGTGGAAGGTAATCAGATTGTTCTTTTTTGTTTGTGTCGTGGAAACAAATCGTGGAAAGACAATGAGAAAGAAAAATAACAAGGTTTTTGAGTTTTTCAAGGATTTTGGACATCGAAGAAAGAAGGCTGTTCTGTAAGAAGTTATGTGGTTGGGATTTAGCTTTAGGAATATTGTCTTAAATATATAAATGTACTGTACGACCTAAAAACGAAAAAAATGCCTACTTCAGCTGTACTGTGATTTTACAATACTAATTATCATAAGATAATGATTTATTATATATCAACTGTAACTGTCTTCGATAAAAAATTAGAATTTAATACTTCATGCTGATACTAAAATTGATTAATGTTAGGAGTTGAGATATGGTATTATGGATGCACAGCCCTCGTGTCCATTTTTCAATTCAGCATCACTAATACCCGCTGAAACATCAAACGACTTGTTTTATAAATACGATGTAGCTTTGATACCAAGTTAAAATCACATATCATCATTAAAAGCTCGATGACTCGTCAAAAATAGTACAATGTTTGGCCCTGTGCCTCTACCTTGTCGGCGCCAGGTGTGGCAAAACCTACGCAGGCTCTATACAGTCAGAGTTGATGTTTTGAAATATCAAGCAAACAATAAAGTCAAACATGAAACCTATATCTACTGTCGACCGTTGAACTTAGACGCGTTGATTTTACAAGACTTTCCTGGATTTGCTTGACATTGTATGTTATATAATAATGTTTGGTCTTCTTGTCTGTTCACCCGCCATTGGTATGGCTGGTACTGTAGAGCATTGTTTAAAATGTTCTTTTTCTCTTCCATATTTTTTTTCTGCTGTGTTGGGATTTTGTAGAATGTATTGATCCATTTCCAGATAATTTTCTATTTTATTAGCAGCTAGATGGTGTTTTGGACAAGTTAAAATGTTTGGCCTCCAGAGCTCAATGTGTTCAATGCCTTATCGTGTTTAAACTTAGAGGGGGAGCGTGACATTTCCCGCAGCCTGGCTTCCAATAGATCGTGTTCCGCGTTTAACCCGTCGGCTTTCAGCTTTGCTCCTTTTCATCAGTTACTTTCTTAAGGATCAAAGTAATTAGGAAATTCTTTGTTCAACGCCATTCTTACGGTTTTCATGTTAATGAGGAAGATGGAAGGAAAAATAAACAATGGTAGATTTTGGGTAAAAATGTATTACGACAGATAATACTATAGACTATGTATATATATTTAATACATTTTACAGCTGGTAATAATTTCTGTAGCAATACTTAACCTGAACGTATCAGTTTTTATAAACTTGACAGGAATGCCTCCATAAATGCCCAGATAGTTTTAGTTCGTACGTTCCAGTTATAAGATTCCTTATGAGGGTCTGTGGGGTGTTGAACCTGAAGTTTGGTCGTTCCTGATCATTCAGGTCCACCTCTTTATTTTGGTGAGACGGATTTCGTCATATATAGTATAGTGCAGTACACATGGAAGGCCATTTTTAAAAATTGATTCAGGCTTATAGGCATTATTGTACTGGGTGCTGGCTACTCGTATTACAAACTTTGCCCATAGATGCTACATTCATAATGGAACCAAAAAATCCTATTGACTATGGTCTGAATCTCAACAGTTTCGGAGTTATTTCTGTTTTTCTGATTTTTCAAAATTTCACGACCTTGCTTCAAATAAACAATGTAACTCCAAAACTAAAAGGTTTTGGATCAATCCGTTGATACCATTGAAAACTACGTTACATTTCCAATAAGATGTGATCAATACTAAAGTTATAAACGTTGGTGAAATGCGTATTTTAGTAGCGAGAACTTCGAAAAAAAAATGTTTTTTCAAAATTGAAAAACATACTATGGTGATTGTAAACTAGTATTTCCGAACCTAGAGACCAGAAAATTTCAGAAAACGTACTCCATTTAATATCCTTTTTATTGGTGTAATTGCTTTTTTAATCGATGAAGAAATTTATGAAGAAAAAGAAAAAAACCATGGTTGACGGATAGGTAAGGTTTTTACTTTTCCTTCATAAATTTCTTAAAATCGATTAAAAAAGCAATTACACCAATGAAAAGGGTATTAAATGGAGTACGTTTTCTGAAATTTGCTGGTCTATAGGTTTGGAAATAGTAGTTTATAATCACCATAGTAAGTTTTTCCCCTTTGAAAAAAAAATATTTTTCAAAGTTCTTGTTACTAAAACGCTTATTTCACGAAAATTTGGAAGTTTAGCACTGATCACATTTTATTGGAAATTTAACGTAGTTTTCAATGGTATCAACGGAATTGTCCAAAACCTTTTAGTTTTGGAGTTATCATTGTTTATTTGAAGCAGATGAAGCAGCACAAAGGTCGTGAAATCTTGAAAAATCAGAAAAAGTGAAATAACTCCGAAACTGTTGAGATTGGGACCATAGTTAATTAGGACTTTTTGGTTCCTGTTTGAATTTAGAATATACTAACAAAGGTTGTAACACGAGAAGCCGAACACCGTGTTTTGAATTTAAATAGCTAGAAAAACGATCGTTCGATAGTGATATCTTTCTTGCAACAAAGTCATCAGTGGTATTTATTTATTTGCGGTTTCCCAATCAAAAATATATACGATAAAAGTATTAAGGTTATTACTACATAAATTTAGAAATAATATAATGATAAAATAATAAAAAAAACAATTTAGAATGAATAGAAACAATTTTAAATAAGTATTAACACTATATAATTGTCAATTATTAATTATAATCAAATTCAATATTAATTATTTTAATGATACAATATTTCATTTTCTAATAATAAAATTTGCTTAAACTGACAGTAAATATATCTAGATTTTCGAACGATTTCAACAAATTTGCTGTTCTTGGTATTAAATTGAATTTGGCATAAGTAGTTCTATGGCAATCGATGAAGAATGTTATTTGACTTCTGGCGTGATAAGATGAAACATGAAAGTTAATTCAGTTAAGCAATAATGAGCAATCAGGTAAGGAACGTAATAATTTATACAATAATATTATAATCAATGAAATTCTGTACAGAACAGTCGTAAATTTCCGACATTAACGATGAAAATGGTGTATCTCTGTATTCTCCAATTTTTCTGTAATGTATCACGCGTAAAAATCTTTTTTGAACCGTTTCTATGCGACTGATATGGACGGATTGGTCTTACGGTGGAAATAATAAAATTTTAAGTGTATCTGGATCATGGAAATGTTTAGTATGAGTTCCTAAAAAAGGAAAAATCCTAAAGTTTTATTTGCTTTAGCGATAGTTTTATTGGGGGCGTCGATGGCCGCAACAGTTTAAGCGTTGACACGGCGTTCATCACTGTAAGGTCCCGGGTTCGAATCCAGCGGCGGCCCTGCATTCGAACCCGACATACTTACAATCTTTTTTTTCAAAAACACTGAGGGTTTATATGACCTCTGCTGTTGCGTACGCTCGTAATAAAATTAATTAATTTAAAAAAATAGTTTTATTAATGTGTATGTGTGAAAGTTTATCTGTCTGTTAATAATGATGCCAAGATATTTAACAATTTAGGAGCGAGTCTGATACAGCGTAGTTAAATTTGATAGGATATTTTGTTTTATGGAAAGTCATAACTGAACTTTTCTCAAAGTTTAAAAGAATATTATTAGTTGAACACCAATTAAGTTTTACTAAGGCATGTTGAAGTTGTAAGCAGTCAGAAACAGAATTAATATTTAGGATTATTTTTAAATCATCTGCAAAACGTAAGGTTATAACGGATGGAAGAGAATCAGAGATATCGTATATGTAGATTTTAAACAGAAATGGCCCTAAGTGCGACTCTTGAGGAACTCCAGAAGTTGATAGAAAATTATGGTATGTATGGTATGGTGATAAGGAATACTAGGAAGCAGGGTTTGTTGTCAGGCACTGCAGCCTTCTGACTTATTATACCTTCCTAATTCCTTAGTTCAGTGCAATAGACTCTATCCTTCTCTTAGAAGTCAGGTCATTGACTGTCGCTGCTACAGTTTCATTCCCTACGTTTTTTCGTGAGAGAGAGAGGGAGAGAGAGAGAGAGGGAGGGGTGAGAGGGAGAGGGAGGGAGNAGAGAGAGAGAGAGAGAGAGAGAGAGAGAGAGAGAGAGAGAGAGAGAGAGAACGGACAGTTGTTGAAGAGCCAGTACGTCCTGAGCTAACTCTTTCGAGATAAACAGATCCATGCCTTTGAGAAAGACTTGGACTTTTTTGACCCTACTGCATCTACACCGTTTTGCAACTTTCTTCAGGTGGCACAACAAGTTACCTCATCTATTTAGAAACTGGCATTCATCTTCTGTTTGTGTTTCGATCAGAGATTTTTTGGGTTCTCTGCTTGGAAATCATTGTTCGCGAAATATATTCGCGTCTCCATGTCATTGGAAAATATCACTAAATTTTTCCGCTCTCTTCTTGTCTCGGATTAATTCCCAACACCGCAGCGAATGTGCTGATCGTGCCATGAGCTTGGCGCACCTTTCATTATATAAAGGGTTAAGGGGACCTACAGCGTTGTTCAATCTAAAAAGCACAATTTTAAAGGTTACTCTTTGGTTGAGCTGCATTGGCTTTTTAAAATATGCTGGGAGGTTCTTCAGCTGAATTGGCCGTGTGGAATAGGGGTGAGCAGGGCATGCTTCACCTAGGTTGCTTCACTCTGTCAAGAAATAAACTTCTGGGTTTGTTTGGATGGTTCAAGATGCCTTGGTATGGTATGGTGAAGAAGGTTATTAGGAAGCGGGGTTTGCACTCCCCAGACACGGCAGCCTTCTGGCTTATTGTACCTTCCTAGTTCCTTAGTTCAGTGCAATAGACTCAATCCTCCTTCTTAGAAGTATCAGGTCATTGGCTGTCGCTGCTGCAATTTGATTCCCTAAGTTTTTTCCGTACGTTAGGTTAAATCTCCATTGAGCTGTTGCTTCAAATTCGAAGATGATATGAGAGGCTGTTTCCTCCTCCTCATTATTAATCTGCAAATGGGATCATCGTTGCATATACCCATGTTGTGTAGATGTTTTCTCAGATGCCAGTGACCGGTTAGTAGTCCTATCACTCCTCTGAGTTTGGCCCTCTCCAATTGCAGCAGTGCTTTTGCCAGTCTTGGTGAGGGTTGTTTCAGCATAAGTTTACTATGTCTAGGACCGCTAGAGTTTACCCACTTCTCCTTCTGTTTTGTTTGGATCTGCGATGGAGGATTCTACATTTGGTTTTGTTATCCCAAGTATAGGTTCGGGGCCTATGGTCTTGCAGATCCTCTTCTGGCCAGTCTGTCTGCTTTCTCATTACACAAAATCCCCCTGTGCCCTGGCACCCAAGATATCAACAGATTGTGTTTCCCCAGGTTTTGGAGGTTTTGGATGCATTCACTGATTTTGATGTAATTCTTTTACATGCTAATGCTTTAATGGCTGCTTGGCTATCAGATCTTATGAGGATTTTTATGCCAGTGTAAACCTTTAAGATTTTCCAGGCCACAAGCATTGATGGCATGTATTTCTGCTTGAAAGATCGAAGTGTACTTCCCTAATGAGTTTGATTGCTCATGTTTTGGGCTTGTACAGTAAATGCCCGATCCGGTTCCTTCGTTTGTTTTGGAGCCATCTTTGTACCATATCATTGTGTCTGATGCTCTTCTGTGTTCTTCCTCTCCTTTACAATCCGTTCAGACTTTGTAGGATGTTGTGAAGATTATGACTTAGATTGTCATAATATTTTAGTTTGTGTGCTTAAACATTTTTATAATATTTATTACGATAAAACTAGATTAGATTGTAATGCCTGGTCATATGATATTCTATTTGCACATCGGGCATACAATCTTAGCACATCAAGGTTTTTACGAAGATCGTGACTATATTTGTAAACTTGATGCAAAATCAACAAACTTTCGGTTCGAAGAATTGCAACTGTACTACTTATTTCAATTCGCCAATAAATATATGCGGTGCAACGTAAATTACAGCGTCGACGTGCGTATGGTAGAAATGATAACGACCTCATTGGCTTGTATCTTGCCGTCTAATTTAAGTTAGTTCTGTGCTAATTCGTCGGCGACCCAGAGGTGTCGAATTGAATCGTACATTCCAGCTTTGCTGTTAGTTCGTTTAATTTACACCAATTGAAAAGGTTCAGTTTGTTTTTCAATTACGACGACCAACACTTACTTTCACAAGTGTAAATCATATCATTAAAATGATCTTAAATAGTCGTTTGGTTCTACTATAAATAGACATTTTCAAAACATACCACTATTAATGCTATTATAATGAGCAAGCCTACCTCGAATATCATTTATTACACAAACTAGGTTATTCCTTACTTATAGGTGCCTTTGCTTTTAACTAGAAAGACATGTATTATTGTGCTAACATACTATGAACTCACGATTGAGTAGAAACTAGAAAAAACTCGATTTGATCGATACACAAGCTTTACGCTCTGTTTGATTTCCAATAATTTATGCTTTCCTAAATATAAATCATAACCAATGGTAAGTAGGTCGGTCGCCCTTGTCCTGTCCGGTACCATAAGGTATTCAAGAGACTGGCTGCGGACAGCGGAAGTGGCTGCCAGTTGAATAACAAACCCTGAGTTCAACGACTCTTGTGTTTCCCCCTTTCAGGAGATAAGTTATTGGCCCTGGAATAAATTTAATTCTGGCTGGGATCTCATCAAGTTAATTGAGCATACTGCGTACATATTCGCAAGCCCTTTGCACGCTTAGAAAACATCCTTTATTTTGTCTCCACCTTTAAATAACTCTGTGTCATTCCCACCGACTAAGTTTAGACACTTGGCTAACTAGGCTAAAATGGAAGAAAAGGATAAACTTTTCATTGAAAATGGCGAAATGCCGAAACGACGTCAGAACGATAGGTCAAGACGATGGGAGACGACCTAGCAGAAGCAAAAGACATAATGGATGGACCTTCCTCGTCAAAGAACTTTCCTCAGATAAATAATCCAGCTTGTCCTTACCAATTCTTGATATAGGTCGATTACATTTTTATTAAAAATACGATGCTCATTAGCGGCATTCGGCTGATTTCTTTACCATAATTTAAAAAATATTTCTTATTAAACAAGTTCGATCCATAACCATCGACCAATTGTCCACCCCAGACGTACAAAAACAAATAATCTAGATCTAATTCGTAAGGAAATATAATGTGTAAAAGATGATTGTTTCTTTTATCATTTGACCCAGTTTATATGATGACAAATTTGTGCCGAGTCTTGCCAACTACTGAGAAAAAGAAGTAGGACATAGGACACACGAGTCAATACCTTGATTATAAGAGCGACAATAAAATATCTTGTCAGCACTATCAGTGATCATCTCTCATCAAATCCCGGCGCTTTTTTTTCCATTATAGTAATGTTCAATTAGCTTTGGCATAGACATCAAGAGAGCCCTTGAATTATATCCAAGGGGCCGATGAAAGGCCAGAAATGAAAAGAAGGATCGGATTATTAATTCAAAATGAAATAATGTAATTCCTTTAAATTCATCTTTATGGGCTTTGTGTTATTAATATTCATGTTCGTAATATTCATATTAATATGGCGTGAACAATACAAATGTTTGGTGGTATTGTTCACGTCATATTGGTATCAAATGATAAATAACTAGACCCTTCTTTTTTATTTAACCATTCAAACCGGTGAGTTCTATTTATCAAATATCAGGCGTGTTCATAAATATTGGTTTCTATCTGTTCTAATAAAACGAAAAATGAAATATTTATGGAAGAAGGACCAGAGACATTGCCGGAAATGCTTAAGCGAATGAAATAAATGGCATAAAATAAAATAGTTCAAAAAAACCAACAACCCAGATTTTAAAAAACCCCGAACTAATATATTATTATTATTTTTCTCCTCAACTTCTTGTTTTGTTTTCTCATCATTACTGGCAGCCCGTAAACAGCATTGACCTCAAGAGAGCCTACAGCGCCTACATACATAAGTTAAATACATGTATATATTTTTCGATTTTAAGAAATCGTAACAATAGTATCTCTTTTTTTCTGTATTATGTATTAGCCTGATAAAGTTGTTAAAAAACGTACCTTTAATATTATTTATGTAGGAGTATAAATTTTAATGTTGCGCCAAGGTGACGTCAGACTATGACGTTTCTAAATCCATTGGTCACTTGTAGAGAGGATATAATGTGTGTAAGTGCTTATGTATGAAGACTAAAGAGAGTGTGTCAAAACGAAAAAGTCTTTACGGTTTTTATCAGATCCAATCCCCTGTAAGGGCCAACATTTATAAAATTTAAAATATGGCAATATGGCAAAAAGAGGGAAAGTTCGAAAGGTTGAGATAGGAAATTGGTGTCCGAGGGAATCGAAGTCATGATAGCTCAAGTGGTTAGAGCAGCGGCGTATTTAGCCGAAGGTCAGGTTCGAATCCCACTCGTGTCACTGATTTTTCATCTGAACCAAAAACCTTAGATAAAAAGAATAATTAATTGGAATTATTTATAATAGGTTTACAACTTACGTAATGCACCATAGAATTTACGTAGTCACTTATTATCCCATTGATTATACCCATACATAATTTTTTTTATTGTATAGCCTTCAACCACTATGGGTCATTTCGGCAATAATTTTTTTATATATTCTTGATTAATTTTACATCCAAAATACCCGATATACTATTGAGTACCCATATGACAAAGTATGGGTACTCAATAGTATATCGGGTATTTTGGATGTAAAATTAATCAAGAATATATAATAAAAAAAAATATATATATATATTCTTGATTAATTTTACATCCAAAATACCCGATATATTATTGAGTACCCATATGACAAAGTTTGTCAGGTGCTTCTACACCTCAAATGCCACAAAAAGGTTCTGATGAACCATGGTCCTATTTCTGAACCCTTTCGTAGATTCACGAGTTTTCGTGGTCCGCTTGACCAATTAATATCTTTCAATTAATTAAGGTTGTTGGTTGAGGTAAAAAAGTCAGTGTCACGAGCGGGATTCGAACCCACGACCTTCGGCTAGATACGCCGCTACTCTACCACTTGAGCTATCGTGACATAGATCAACTCGGACACTAACTTCCCATCTCAACCAAAAATCGGTGTGGTGTTGTGTCCGAGTGGATCGAGGTCACGATAGCTCAAGCGGTAGAGTAGCGGCGAATCTAGCCGAAGGTCGTGGGTTCGAATCCCGCTCGTGACACTGACTTTTTTATCTCAACCAAAAGCCTTTCGTAGATATTCAACATTTTATATTTTTTAATTAGATATGGTTTTCGACATAATCTACTCGTAGCTCTTGAAATATTAATTTGTGGGGGAAAACATTGAAAAGAGCGTTAAATTTCCTCTAAGAAGGCACCCTTCTAAAACTTTCAATTTAATTTTTGTAAAAAAAAACACTAAACCTTTGAAAAGCACTAAATTTAAAACTTGTAAAAAACCAAATTTGCAACCTCGTAGGAAAAATTCACGGCACAGCTTGGCAAATTTCATAACAACTTTTTCTTTTAATAAGCTGACGGTTTATCCTGTACATTAATTAAATCGAACCAAAATACAGAAATGTTATGCTAAATAGGAGACAAAGAGATTTACGGTGTGAAAACGGGAGAGTAGCGTTAATCGCTTTTTATTTGTTTATTTAATCTCAACTTCAACATACATATTTATTAAATCCATTATATTTAGTAGTCTGATTGACCAAAACTTTCAATTAATTTATCTTTTCACTTAAGGTCTTGCATAAAAAGATTAATTAATTGAAAGAAGTAATTTGGTCAATCAGACCACTAATTATAATAACTAAAACTTCTTAACTAACAAAAGTACACAAAAAATTAAACAAAACACATAAAAAAGAGGCAGTAAAAATAGGGAACAATCAAATCAGAAAAATTGGACAAAGCGAAAAGAACAACAATACAGTATTTGTGTAACCCAACTTACCTAATAAAAAAGCACACAGCGTAACAGAAAAATTCAATGTAATATTTTTATTTGGATTCTTCACTATGTTTATTGTTTCTTTTTTATGTTTTTTGGATTTTGACTGTTTTGTTTGATTTTTTTGTCATACGACTAGCAATCGTTCCGTGTAAATAATGTTATAAAAAAATTACAAATAACTTTATTTCATGCATTTCACTATGCACTCAGATGATGACGAAACATATCTAGTCTGTTGTCATTAAGTCGTAACAAAAATGCTCAGAAGCATTAGATTTTTCAAAATAGTTGCTGTAAAACTAAGGTAATTTATTATTAATGAAAAAATGATAAAACCATGCCGCTTAAAATCGTATAATGCACACATTATATGAAATTTTATTGCTATGGGTTATTCTACTATTATTATTATTATTTTATTTTATTATTTTTTTTATATTTTTTTTTATTATTACTATTTTTTTTTTTTTTTACGAGGGTTCGCAACAGCAGAGGTTATATCAACCCTCGGGGTGCCGGTGTTTTTGAAAAAATTGAAAAAAGCCGATTTGTAAGTATGTCGGATTCGAATGTACGGCCGCTGGATTCGAACCAGGGACCTTTACGTTACAGTGATGAACGCCGTGTCAACGCCTAAACCGTTGCGGCCACCGACGCCCCTTATTCTACATTTTATTGGCCACAAACTCCACCTCACGGGAAAACATTGGATCGTGCATATGTAACCCCAACCCTAGCTCTACTTAACCAAGTTTAGCCTAACCTAACCCTTCATTCCACGGTCTTATAATTCGCAGTGGAAGTAAGGGACGCTTTGGTCACGGAAAAAAGAAACCTAACCCTCATCGTACCTCTGCTTACACTAATTTAACCTAACCTAAACATTCCTAAACCAATCTCGCAAAAATGTCACGAAAAATTTTTGGAGCAAGACAAAAATTTATACTAAAATCATCACACTTTATTCACTGATTTGAAATACCTGGCTCTTGTTTTTTTGGTATATTTCTATTTTTCACAATTCAGAATTTAATTTATTTATAATGGTTGTCTTTTTCTAGTTTTATTGCGATATGTTGAAATGGACGGTGTTAACGATCGCTATGTATTGCCGTAGATTTCCGTCTTGCTCTTTGTGCTAACAATCTCTTTTACAGTCATGGCCATGTCTGATTTTTTTATGTGACCGTATTATCAACTCGTGACCAGCTAGCCTACACATGTTAATAATTATAATAAACGTGTTTATTGAGAAAAAAAAAGTTGCAAACATGATAGTCTAACAAACACCTACAGCGAGGGACGAGGGACATAGGTCCAGCTACACGTGCTATACATTTTAATTTTAGTTCAGATTTGAATAATATTCTTCTTAGTGGTTATTACGTTTAACATCAAGGTGAAATTTGCGGAAAGATAGGTAAATAGGTTGACAAAGGGTATGTGACGCAATGGCCCAGTGGTAACTCACGACACACGTGAGCCGTGTTTAGCAACCGAGGAATCACGGCTGCCTTCATCTCATTTCCAAGATATCTCACGCATTTATCAAAAACGCTATCTCATCACTCGTGGCATAGCCTTTTTTTAATGTTGTTATTGCTGTTTTATTCCTTGAAGGAAAGAAAAAGAATTAACGAAAGTTGTGAGTCATAAAAATTAAAAACGTTTGGCTAAGATGTTTTGATTTGGGTTTTTGTTGTAGCCGTGTACTTGCGTCTTCATATAAACGAACTGAAAAACTATATCAGGTAGATTCTCCTTCTCATTCCCAAAATTTGCATATAAAGTTCGTCAAAAAAACAAAATAGATAAAACGAAAGCAAGATTACGAAAATATTTCAATTAATTAAGGTTTTTAGTTAAGATAAAAAAGTCAGTGTCACGAGCGGGATTCGAACCCACGACCTTCGGCTAGATACGCCGCTGCTCTTCCACTTGAGCTATCGTGACTTCGATCCATTCGGGCACTAACTTCCCATCTCAACCCCACCTTTTGAATTTTCCCTCCTTTTTGCCATTTTTCAAAAGCCTTAATTAATTGAAATATATTAATTGGTCAAGCGGACCACGAAAACTAGTGAATTTAATTACGAAAATAGTTCAGTTGTCCTCTTAAATTATGCCACATCGTATGATTGATTATGCAGATTTATGTAGAGACAATTAAACAGAATACAAGACAACTTGTTGTTTTTGACTATTTCATTTCCTCCATTGTCAATATTTGCGTTTTATTTCAATTCAGTGCCGTTTTCATTTGTACAAATCCCACCTTAGGTATTTTTGGTTCACCAAGAAAAAATTGATAATTTAAAAAATGAAATGCTAACTTGACGATGAAACTCTAATCGACCGATGAAAGAAGAATTTTCAGCAAGCCAGCAGAAAATATGCCAGCATTTTAAATAGCGCCATTATTTCAGTTTGACTCGACGTAAAGAAACAAACAATACGTGATTTATTTAAGCACTCCAACTTCGATACTTTCAGACATGAAAAAAACCACCCCTTACAAGCCGCATGAAATATGCAAGTATTTTTTGCGCGAGCCATAGCTTGCTTTTGGCATGGCTTATGGTTAGTTTCTTTTCCCAGCGCCGACGGTGAAGGCCAATGTGACTTGGGCATGGTTTTCAATGGTCCGACCAGTATCGCTTTCCTAAGGGGATCAATGCCTGCTATTACGTATAATTTGCCGGTTGGTGAGTTTTTGACCTGGTTACGTTTTCATGATATCACCCCATTCTCACTGTTCCTATGACGAAACATGGCTTTAAGCCTATGCTCAGAAAGGCAGAAAAATATTTGCTGAAGAGAAGAGCAATAGCCCAGGCATTTATTAAAGGTTAATGGAAAGTATGAAGTACCTAGTAACGTCATATACAGGACAGGGGAAATCTTACGAATGTGAACGGATTTTAGCCAGAACCGTAAGTGGTCTTACGTTTTACAACACGACTTCCTCATTTTGATACTATGACAATGTCCTAAAATAAATTGAGACAACATAGATGAATTATCTATGTTCGTGCGTGCGTGGTTTGCTGTATGTGTATCTTCCTTTAGATGACTAGTTTGTATATCAATCTGGAATAATTGAATAATGTTATCCATCCCCGGCGTTTTGAGACATTTGAAGGTCAATGTTTTCCAGATTCGCGGGGAATGAAGAACAGATAGGTCCGTTGAAGTAGTGCAGCTAGTTTTTTCTAGTAGTTGTATATCTATCTTTTGGGGTTTTTTAGGGTGCCAATAGTACTAACTGGATCATAAAAGTTGATAAGTTGGTTGGAGCCAGTTGATCTATGTCAGAATACTTCTTCCTCTATGTTCCCCATATATTCCTTACCTTTCGGTTAGGGTGAAATGATATCTTGCTCCTCATTTCAGTAGTTGTTTATTTCTCTAACACCTTCTGTTAGGTAAGAAGGTTTGTAGGTATGGAAATTTGAGTCGTAATAGGTGTTTATTATTTTGTCCTCTTAGGTACAGATGTTCCAGTTTGATATGCCTTATCGAACCTACTTGATCAGAACATGACGGCTTACCACAAGGGACAAAGGATTGCCATCCTTTTGTCCTGCCCCAGTTATTTACTTCGTCCATGTGTCCTAGGACAAACCGCATTTTTGATAAGAGCTTGGCGTTTTTTTAAATATGATGCATATTCTAAACTTATGTTGTTACGTACATAGTTTTTCAGTTGGCAGTTTTTCTGCCAGCTCAGTGGATAATGTACAACCACATAACAGGGGTTTGCTTGTTATACCCTCAGCATCAGGGCACGGTTTTCTTCCCGTCCATCTTACCCTCACCAAGACTGGCAAACTCACTGCTGCAATTGGAGAGGGCTAGACTCAGAGGAGTGACAGGATTATTAACCGGTCACTGGCATCTGAGAAAACATCTATACAACATGGGCGAATACAACGATGATCCCATCTGCAGATTATGTAATGAGGAAGAGGAACCAGCCACCGATATCATCTTGAAATGCGAAGCAACGGTTCAATGGAGGTTTAACCAAACACACAAAAATATCTTAGGAATGAAATTGTAGCAGCGATAGTCAATGACATGATACTTCTAAGAAGAAGGATTGAGTCTATTGCACAGAACTAGGGAACTAGGAAGGTACAATAAGCCAGAAGGATGCAAAGCCTGGGGAGCCCAAACCTTGCCTTCTAGTATCCTCATTACCATTACCCGTTCATGTTAAACGTTAACCTAAGTAGTAGGTTTAGTAAGTGCTTTTAACATGGTAGTCATGGTGATCCCTATAACATCTTTTGGATGATAGTGTTAAAGGTGATCAGGATTCGAAATTACAACTTCACGGACGGGTTATAAGTTTAAGCCATCCATCCTGTATGCCGGATCGTTTCTTTAAACGGAGGAGTCTTAGTAGTGCAAGTAACCAGCAACTATTCATTCCATGTCTACTGAGTCGTTAGCACTGAATTAGGAACTAGGAAGGTACAATAAGCCAGAAGGGTAGTGCCTAGGGAGCACAAACCCCGTTTCATGGTAAGCTCATCATCTTCTAACAGTTTATGGTTAAATCCTCTCCTCCCTGGGAATTTGTGGCATAAATTAAAACAAAACAAATTTCGATAGGGGTGATATAATTAATTGAGAAACAAATTTTGTAAATGTATGTAAAATGAACTTAAGAAACAGAGGAAGTGTAGTTGGTCAAGAGGAAAGGTGATTAATGTCACGCTAGAAATTCGTCTCAAGTCGCTAAGTCCCATTTTATTTTTCTTGTTACAACACGTATTTCTCATCAAGGTATTCCATTTCCAACCAGTTGACGGTGGCTGGCTCGATTCCAGGCCTGGAAAAAATATTAAATCGCTTTGACAATACGTCCCAATTGGTTTTCTACTCTCGACACGTGGATGTAGGATTGATTGGATTTTTTTTAAACTCCGATTCGCTGAAGAAGGGCACGTGGAAACCAGTCTTTGCAAGGTACCCTTTTCCGTCAAAACGCCCTATTTTACAAGTTAGATCGTGCACAACTGGAACAAGTGCGAAAATAAGACTGCCCTACATTTGTCACTGCCGTTCACGACAGGTTTATTTTAAAAACTGAGGCAGGGCTTATTCGACTTCCGACTTTGCCCCAAAAAGCCTATTTTAACCACAAACTGTTAATTGGGTTTTCCAAGAAATGAATCATACCTAAACTTAATTAAAAATACTTTTGACATAATAATTTATAATAAATTTTATATATAACAATTGTTACTAAAGAGCTTTCCTTAACGAAATTGTAGTTTATCGAAATAAAAACTAGTCGCATTTTCTATTTAGTCTGAAAACATCAGAGTTATTAAAAATATTGCCATATTGAAATTATTTACCAATAAATACAATTGAATGATGAAATATATTGTAATTATTATGGTTAAATATTATTTAGGGGCGTCGGTGGCCGCAACGGTTTAGGCGTTGATACAATGCTCATCACTTTAAGGAAAAGGTCCCGGGTTCGAATCCAGCGGCACGCTACGACATACAGATGGGCTTTTTATTAAAAACATCGGCACCCCGAGGGTTCATATAACCTCGTAGTTGAAATACCCTCGTTAAAAAATAAAAATAAAATATTATTTAGAGAGGCAGTCGATTAGCAACTTAAGCGCGGGACTTCGTTGAGAATTCAACTGTTATATTTGATTCAATATTCTTCCTTAGCTAGGATCAATTTATTGATCGGCCGGAAAAATTTTAGTTTTCTGTAATTGTGTTGACTTCAAAACACAGCTATTGACACGGAAGGACGAGTGCTCCCAAGGCCGTGCGAGAGAGGTCACAAAAAAGGATAGACGTGATTCATAGGATTTTCTACATTTCTGTTGAATGATAGGAGAAAAATGTATTTGTAATTGAAATGGCTGTTGACGTCGAGGACGATCGAACCAAGTTGGGTGTCGAAGGACGAAACGGCACTGATTGATGACATGTATTAGTTTAATACTTTTTACCGTTATCGTGTTATGTAATTGTTTTTTTGAAAAAGGGTGTGATAGAAATTGACCATAATATTACATTTGAACAATCAGATAATTTGGCCAATTCTTTATCAGTGTTTGTTCTTTTCGGCGAATTTATCAGTAGAATATATCACGTCAGAGAAATTTGGGTTATCTCAAATAATCCAATTACTATGCTAAAAATAAAATTGAAATTAAAAATCTCGATCAAAATATCGTGTGTGAATTCAGCAGGAACCTACTACCCGGTTCTCTCTAGCATCATGATTATTCCTGGATCCATTAGGATACAAAGAAGATAACCAACTATTTGGTTTTTCACAAAGAATGTATGAAAACATCACGATATTAAAAAAATATTATTAAATCCATTATGTTTCGTGGTCCGATTGACCAAATAACTTCTTTCAATTAATTAATCTTTATGTAAGGAGGGAAAAATCAAAAGGTGTGGTTGAGATGGGAAGTTAGTGTCCGAGAGGATCGAGGTCACGATAGCTCAAGTGGTAGAGCAGCGGCGTATTTAGCCGAAGATCGTGGGTTCGAATCCCGCTCGTGCCATTGACTTTTTTATCTCAATTAAAAACCTTAATTAATTGTAATTTATGTAAGGTATTGGTTGAAATGAAACATGGCAAAAAGGAGGGAAAATTGGAAAGGTAGGTTGAATTGGTGTCCGATTGAATCGAAGTCACGATAGCTCAAGTGTTAGAGCAGCGACGTATTTAGCCGAAGGTCGTGGGTTCGAATCCCGCTCGTGACACTAGCTTTTTCATTTCAACCAATACCTTACATAAATACTAAAAAATTATTATGTTTATACACTGAAAGGCAAAAAATTCCACCCACTTGTAATATAACTTGATTTGTATATATTTGTATATATTAATCAAAGTCTCAATTTTTTAACGTTTAAAAATTGAATCTTTCTCTAAAAAAAATTTAAAAAATACAAATTGCTAAGGAAAAAATTAAAAATATAAAAAGATGGGCAGATAAAATTTGTTTTAATTTTGTTATAGATTTTTAATTAACAATTCAATATTGCGTATTTTCTCATCTTGCTTTAAATACATCACGAAGACGCCTCCACATACTTTCTACCAGTCTGAAATGTCTTTTTGCTGGAGGTTAGCTCATTCTTCAAGAAGAGACATTTCAAGATCGTGGAGGGTATCAGGGAGATGATGGACGTGCTTTTATTCGTCTTTTGAGGTTATCCCATAAATGTTCGATGGGGTTCAAGCCAGAAGGACGGGCTGTCCAGGCTAAGACCCTGATGTTATGCTGTTCAGGGTTTGTACCATGCGAGCGATGTGGTTGGAGCATTATCGTGCAATAGAATAGGATTGATGTTGATTTTATCGAAGGTAGGCAACAGATGATGTTCAAAAATTTTATCCACATAGCGAGTGGACGTCAAAGACCCTCCACGAAAAGCAACCAACTCTGTGCGACTATCCATTGAAATTCCCGCCCACACCATCATTGAGCTACGTTGAATGTTGGCTCTGGGAAAAATTACAATCTTCATAACTTTCATTTCGCCTTCTCCACACTCTTTCACGCCTATCTGGAGATCGTAGAGCAAATCTACACTCATCTGTAAAAGGTACAGCAGACCAATCGTCCAAAAACCAATGGATGTGTTCTCGAGCAAATGCGACTCCTGTAACAGTGTGTTCTGGTCAATTCTGATCCTATTACGTGGCGAAAAGCCATCGGTCCATACTGATTTGATCTTGGAGCTGTGCGTTTAGAAATTTGGACACCTTGTACCTTCTGGAGCTGATGAATCGCTTGAACAACAGTAAGGTGCCGGTTTCGCAAAATTCTCAAAGTCAAAAACGGCCATCCTGTTGTTCTGTTACCCTTGGGCGTCCAGAACCAGGCCTTCTATGGTAGGACAAAGTTTCTCCAAAACGTCTAACGTCGCAGAGATTTGTAGGGAACTCCGATGACAATAGCCGCATACTTGATGGAACGTCCATCATCAAAGCCTTTGATGCCTTAGCACTAAGGCATTTTTAAGATTAAAAATTGAAATTAAGAATACAGAAAACTATACAGTCAGAATTCAAATGAGATTGAATAAACATTTTAAATTTCGTAAAAAGTAAAAAATTGAAAAATCCTTTATCCTTGTTTTGGATAAATAAATTGTGTTTACCTCTAATAGATATCCCTAATTTAAAACATAGCAGATACAAATATTTATTGATAAAAACAATGAGACAAATTAAGGGCAGAATTTTCTTTTATCGAGAAAATAGAAAAAAAAATCAATTGGGTGGATTTTTTTTTCCTGTCAGTGTATTTAACGAACATACGATGACTTAAAACCGTAATAGAGATCCTTATTCGGAAGGATAGAAGCAGGAAGTATTCTTGAACTTCGTGAAGTCCAAAAGGTCGCCTTCTCCCACCATTTCCTGGCCTGAAAGGCTCACTTTGATTGGTGCTAATTTTTCGAAGTAGCCACTTGCAAATTGATTCCTGAATCGTACCGGCGATTCTTCCTGGCAGGAAGTCGCGCTAGAAGGTGAAAACCTTCTCGCTAACATAAACAATAACAACAGCTTTTGGAACAAAATTTGAATATTTTATTCAACCAAACGGTACTACATCCCCTCTATCTATGTTAAAGTGCAATTTAATAAGAATATTTTTGGTACACAAGAAACTATCGGGTTGTCCGGAAAATAATGCAGGATTTTAAGTTTTCATTAAAAAAAATCTATATAAAATATTCTGTTTACGTTTACAGGATTACTCATTTGTATGAATGTCANATGGGAAATTATTTTGATTAAAGAACATTGCTTTAAAGTAACTAGTTTCTTTTTTTTTGTTTAATACCAAAATCCTGCATTATTTTCC
This sequence comes from Cimex lectularius, assembly GCF_000648675.2. NCBI lineage: Eukaryota > Metazoa > Arthropoda > Insecta > Hemiptera > Cimicidae > Cimex > Cimex lectularius. Next base: position 269,191 of record NW_019392738.1, read on the forward strand.
GGACAACCCAATACATTGAAATCCCAGTTCAGTATGCTTTTTTGGTGCAGCTGACGTATTATATTGAATGATTTTTCTACCTCTTACAATTATTGACTCTACTAAATAATTGATAATATAGCATTTATGGTTAGGGATAGTTAAGGGATTTTCCCTAAAAATTGACCGTGTATTCACTCTCTGTTAGTAAACAGAATGGGCAGCATGGTTTTTGCTTTTGGAGATCAGTAGATTGAGGCCGGGCTCTGTTCCCAGTTCAAATCGGTCCTGTTGACCCCATTGACGTGACACCGGGGCTTATAGTTTAATTTACACCGATTGCCCTATTTACCACAATCCGATGGATATTCAGGCGCAATGGTTATTTAACAACTACACGAAACGTTTCACATAGCCAAATGCGTACACACAACGAGGAAGGAATTATGAGGACCTCACAATCCCAATGTCATCTCGCGGTTACAAAAAGTCCATTTTCAAGGTTGTGTTGCTACTTTTACAACATACGCAGTTTTAATAGTATTTGTCATATGCCATATTGGGAAATATATTAATTTTTTTTAGCTTAATTGCTTTTTCTCCAATTTTAAACACTTTGGTAAATTGACAGGTACCAGCGTTCAGACACTTTCCTCGCATGATGAGCATATGTATGTATAAAAGTAAGCTTGATTTGCCACATTATCACCCTGACATCTCTATTTGTGAGCAGTGTATATAGTCAATTTTTTAAGATTAAGTTAAAAGATCGCTATTTAAAATTTATATCTACCGATAAAGAAAAACGTTATTAAAAGTTGTTTGCAAATGAGATGATATTTTGGAGCGGTGTATCAACAGGACAAGTCAACAGGTTGACGGCTGCTTCCTTTAATGATAGCGGCTCCAGGTCTGTTCGCAAACAAGTTTACCGTTTTTGCTTATATCCTGGGCATTTTGGCTGGTTCACTTTCTAAAAATTCAGAATTTATCACAATTAGAATAAATGCGGGTTCCCTGCGATTGTAAAGGGAGAATTTTAAAACCAACAGTATAAACGAAATTCCGAATTTTCCGTGCTTATTTACAGTTAGTTATTGAATTTACAAATATGGTATAATAATATTTTTGTATAATTTTTGTTATCTAACATGGATTTTAAAGACTTTTTGTCATATTATATTTATAATTTGTGAGTTTTTTAAACTTTTCCGTGTTTTTTAAATATTTTGTTCCATTAAATTTATTGACAGTTCAGTAATTTACACATAGGAAGAACTCGAAACGCCAAAAAAAATATAATGTAGTAATAAAAATTAACTACAAGGGAAAGTTAAAAAAAAAAAAAAAATATTTTAACACTAACAATTTTTGCAATATTCTACCCAAAAAGAGGCATAACATCCCTGGGGCTCATGATGAGTGAAGTGATAATAATTTAATATAACCACATTTCCAATTATTGTCAAATGAACAAAATCAATTTTTTCTATACGTTACATATCGCTTTTACGATACCTATAAATTAAAATTATCAAAGAAAATTTCAAGAGGATAACAAGGATCGAACCCAGAACCTTACCAGTCGAACATCAGAATCGGATCCTACATCTCGACCGTCTTCTCCAAAATTTGTGTTGTACTTATAAAGTTAACACTGCCTTTTCCGTGCTTATTTAGAGTACTTTTTCTTGGACATAAAATACGTTACAACTTTTGTTCTGATCTCCCTATAAAGTAGCATAAGAGTCCATGGGCTTCATCGTGTATAAAATGTCAATTTTATATGACCACCTTCCGTTTATGGTCAGATCAATGTAGGTAAAGTGAAGTAACTTCTATCATACTTTACACATCACTTTATAAAATCCATTTATTAAAGAAAATTTCAAGAGGATAACAGGGATCGAACCCAGAACCTTAAACTGTCCGACTTCAGAATCGGAGACCATGTTCTCCAAAATTTATGTTGTAGTTATCAAGGCAACACTACCTTTTCCGTACTTATTTAGAGTACGTTTTCTTGAAATTAAAATGCGTTACATTTATTGTTCTGCTCTCTCCAAAAAAAAAGCATAACAGTCCATGGGCCATGAGTATAAAATGTTAATTTAATATGATCACCTTAACGGTAATTGTCAGATCAATGTAGGTAAAGTAAAGTAACTTCGATCATACTTTACACATCTCTTAACAAAATCCATTTATGAAAGAAAATTTCAACAGGATAATAGGGATCGAACCCAGAGCCTTAAACTGTCGAACTTCAGAATCGGAATCTATGTCTCGGCCATGTTCTCCAAAATTAAATGTCGTAAAATCTTGTATTTTCCTTATGTAGAGTGTTTGTTCTTGGATTTACAAATGTGTTACAATTCTGCTCTTCCCATAAAGCAGCAAAACAGTCTCGTGATAGATGAAATGTCAATAATATGACCACATTTCCGTTTATCGTCAAATCGATGTATACAAGTATTAAGCTTTAGTGAAGTATACTTCATTTTAATCATTAAATTCACTAATTTCGTGGTCCGCTTAACCAATTAATATTATACAATTAATTAAGGTTTTTAGTTGAGATAAAATGAGAATCCAATCCGATTACACGACATTTGAAAAATGGCAAAAAGGAGGGAAGATTCAAAAGGTGTAGTTGAGATGGGAAGTTAGTGCCCGAGTGGATCGAGGTCACGATAGCTCAAGTGGTAGAACAGCGGCGTATCAAGCCAAAGATCGTGGGTTCGAATCCCGCTCGTGCCATTGACTTTTTTATCTCAACTAAAAACCTTAATTAATTGTACAATATTAATTGGTCAAGCGGACCACGAAATTAGTGAATTTATGAAAGAATGATTTAACAGATTAATTACAATCTGAATATATGCTAGTATTATATTTGAACGAGTATGTAACTTGCATATTTTTGTATTGTTTATGTGTTATGTTCAGGACTCATGGAGTTTTTCAGAGCAATCTGCCTTTAGTAGGTGAAATATATATTTAAATTTATCTTAAATAATCTTCTATTTGCTAATTAGTTTTTTACTGATAAACAGAACTTTAGCAAAAACATTTATGCATTGTAGATTCGAACTAGGTTATGTTGGCTTAAGGCGTTTAAAATAGTCGTATATTTATATATGAGGTAATATTTTAAAGTTAAAATATATACAAAATCTAACGTTTTATTGCGTTTAGAAAGGCTTCCTTGAAATTTCCTACGGCCTAAAATATTCATAAAGAAATTTACGGCGGAATATGAGTAGGGAATCCTTGTAAAACGTCGGAATGTTTGTGTATCTTGGGCCAGCTGTTGTCTTGGCTGTGAGTCTGCTCTGAAAATAGACAACACTTATACCTGGGGCCGAGAGTTGTCCAGAAGATATTACAGGTATATCAGATGGGGGGGAGAAAGCCTAAAAATTTATGTTATTTTTAATAACTTTACTTGTGTAATTAGCTTTGGCATCAATTTTTAGAATTCAAGGGAAATTAGGTTGAACATTATTGTATTTATACTGACGATACAGCTCGTAGAATACCAGCACTTTAAGTTATTCCATTTCTATATGGCAATGACTTATTTCACAAAATATTATCACCACCAAAACAAATGTTTATTGTCAGATTCGTTTATAAAAATAGTTTTCTTCTTGATTGGATTGCCTTAGCGATTTTTGTGCGATTATGTTGATTAAGTTATTTAGACGTTAACAGTTTGTGTGATACACTCAGGAACACATGGCTAACCCCATGGATTTTCCTTAGAATGCGTGCTAATAATACGCTAGATCCCCCTTGGCCCAAGGTTGATTTTATCGAAAATGTTTGTAGAATTGATACCTTTGTAAATATTTTTAATACACTTCAAATTTCATTAGTGCTATTAAGATAACTAATTCTACCAGGTGATGCGATTCGTTTTTGTTGTTTTTTGTCCGTAATATTTTGCCATCAGACCTCGACGGTTTGCCCCTTTATCATCATTGTATCTAAATCGTGATTTTTCATAAAGTTTCATGTTTGCACTTGACATTGACCCGAAGGGACATGTGCTGAGGGAGTGGAGGAGAGGTGGAATCCGAAACAGGTTTTCTGCACCAGAGGGTCACCAAGCCGAACCCATTTCGCTCCCAACACAATCTCGAGCCTTGAGCTAAGGCTTTGGGGTTCTTCCTGTTTTCATGAGATTAGCTCTGAAAACAAGTTTAATTAAATCGTTTCCGCTAATAACTTTGACACAAGTAGCGAAACGGCCCTAGTTTTAACTGGTTATTATTTTTTCACAGCTCTACTTAAGTTTTTGCATTCGGTAGTTAAATTACCACTATTAGTCTAATTTGTTTCAAGCTTTTGAACTTTAAGTTCATCCCGGAAGAATAACTAAAAGAAATATTGGTGTAGCCTTGTGATAGCCTATTTAGGTTCTGATCGTCGCTTGATCATTCTGGGTCTATCTACTCTCTCTCGGGTTTAGATTTCACTTAACGCGTTTCGGCTTTACGCCATCTACGACAGGAAAGAATTTTTTAGTAGTCTGGCTGGCTGTATTAAAGTTAGTGGAGGTAGACCAATAACCACTACCAACTTTATATACTTTACGTTCGGTAACGCAGGAATAGTAAAATAGAGTAAGAATGTTTTTTATTTCTTTTTCTCCAAACACAACGTACAAACTGGACTGTACGAAAAGCATATACGCATTTGAGATATCATTTGTCAAAAGGGCGATAGCTCTGGTCGCAGGCTAGCCAAGTTCAGGTCTTTATCGTCAAAAACTCATAAGTTAATTTAGATAGATGAGAGGTGAGATTTTTGTGTGTGATTTCTTCGTATTTCCTCTTCCCCTATGCTTAAAGCTTTCATAATTCTAGAGAAAGTTAATACTTCCAATAAGGATTCTTTATAGTCTCAGATTTTAATCATCGCTTGTAATATACTTTTTACACGGGAATAATTTTTCAGTTTGGTTTTTGTCTGAATTGTAGCTAGGGCTTATCGAAAGTTACTTTCCATGGATACACTTTTGTTTCCAGGGTTTTCCCTTCTCTTTGACAGCGCCCTTCTAACCAAGTACCTGTTAGGGATGGGTATCGAACCCAAAAACATCGGTGCCGAAACATCGATGTTTGGCTAACATCGATGTTTTTGTATGGTTATCCTAAAAGCCAGATAATTTCTATTTTCCAAGGAGTCTTTAAGAAAATAAATAATAAACTTAAAATCAAAACTAAAACACATTAGAATTACGAATAAATACTATTATTAACCGTTTAAAGAACGAACAACTGAAACATTAAAATAAAGTAAAAATCTCCCTTTTCTATACTCCCTGGACCCTAATTATTCGCCGGCTTCCTTCTATTAATTTTAATGATGGCATCGTTTATCGATTTAAAAAAAAACATCGATGTTTCATAAACATCGCGTACTCAATGCCCATACCTAGTGCTAGTAACACAATTTCACAGAAAAGCTGAAGCTGTTTTGCTTCAGAAGAAAACTAAAAATACATTTATTTAAAATAGCTGCATATAATTTCATCAAGGACAATTTGAAGGCATAAATATCCGCCTAAAGAAGTTCGCGATTTAACTTGGACTTACTCACAATTTTATCGTGCAAATAAAATTTACTATCCGTCAATCTTTCAGCGATCTTCCTATTATGGAAATAATTATAAAATACTAACGGTCATACGAGAAATGTCAACCCTGGAGCCTTATTTTATATTCTTATATAATATTTATTTTCCAAATCAACTCGTCCTGCTTGCAGATTACTTGTCGATGACGCGTGTTGCTCGATGTGTCTGATTGAAGGGTGTAATTCCTTGGCTCTATAAAGAGAGCGCGTAGGAATGAAACCCGATATTACAATTGTGCTTGATCTGGGTCTTCTGTTCAGATGATTGGAGAAAACAGAGTTGTTTTATTGAAAATAGTACTGCTAGTGTTGTTCCTCTAGTGTGTTAAAAAGTGAATGTATTTATTAGCGTGAATGTAGTGTGAGAGGGCCGAAGTCGGAATATCGACCCTCAATTGAGTTATGTAATACGTGTATAAGCGAGTATTTCACCACCCTAATTGAGCTAATGGTATATAAAATAGGAAAAAATGTATTTTTAGAGTGAGAGTGTGAGGTTTTGATCTAGGAACTGCGTTGGGTGAATTGACCTAGCTGTTGACAGCACCCTTAGTTCAACCTAGGGTATAAGAAACAGGTCTGACACCCTGAACAACCGAGGTTGGTTATTATCCAGACCTGTCAGTAATTTATTGTAAATTGCAAAAACTAAATGGTGGTTTGCGAACGGTGGTAGGCTCAACTATGTACATGTATATATGTGCATATATGTTCAGATTTGAGCTAGCCCAAATGAAATTGGACTTTAAAATGGCACATTTTATGTTCATACTAGTTATTATCATATTATATTAATGTAGTGAACAAAGAAAGGATAAATTGGCCTCTCTCCTGAAACCTACATGAAACAGTAGACATTAGTGTTTCTGTTTTACTTTCTTATTACATAATATAATTTATAATATTTACACAGGTTCCTCTTGCATCAAGTAATTGTGTTATTTAGATTGTTATTAGATAATTGCGTTGGATGTTACAAACTCCATTCCGCTTTCCCTACTAACTTAACCAACTTTGCAACTTTATTGCTCCATGTTTACGTGTTTTTCTTTTAATACTTATATTCTTGCTCAGGATTAATTTCATTGCAGTTAATGTCGGACAGGTCTTATTTATTTTTTATGGGTTTAGCTTTTAAATTCTTGGGTATAACGGACCTAGAACCGTCGGGGCGGAAAATCACAAAAGGCAAATAGAATCAAGCGGCGCAGGCACAATTACAGGTAAAAGTGCTTCTCCCGTGAACGGCTGTTTTATTTGACAGGCGAGCCGGAGTTAAATGAGAGGTGCTGCTGGAGGAGAGGAACGAACCGTGAAGCCGAGGGATCGAGGGAAGTATCGCGGAACCACGTGATGGAAAGTCGAATTTTCACTTTTCACTGTTGTTTCTTTGACTGGAAGGTTCAGCGGAAACGAAAGTCTATCGCATGTCGTTGGCATTATGGCCCTCTGGTGATTGATCGCTTTCTTCATGGGGACGATGACTCGTCTCAACGACCCCACATAATTTTTCATAGACCTGGAATCATCGGTTAAATTTTCTTGGAATTCAAAAACTGTCAAGCATTGTACTATGACTCTTATTTACTGGTAGTCGGACCAAATTGGATCCTTATACTTCAGGCATTGACCTTTGTGGCAAAATTGATATCTATTCATCGATGTATTTTCATTTCATTTTGTTTTAAATAGTGACAGGAAGCTTTTTGTATTCCGAAACATTGATTGATGTTGACACATTGTTACTTTTGGAAGAAGGGTGTAGAGAAAATGTAAATCTGGTTCATCACGAAGCAAGTTTTGTCTCTGTCACATTTTTTGCTTGATATTTCATTCATTTCTAACTGCTTGTAATATTTAAAAACAAATCTTTCAGATCTTCGGTAATAACAGTTGGTACTTTCGTCGAATCATTGTGTAAGGATTAAAATATTTCATCGATCATTTTGTATGTCGAATGGTCAGGCGTATTTTCTAAAATATGTTTAATTTATTTTGATATTTAAAAGCATTTTATTAGTACTAAGAATGTATGAATGTTATGAACTAAGATCTGTTCAAAATGGTAACTGTATAATTAATCTTTTTATGTAAGGTCTTGGTTGAGATGAAAAAGTTAGTGTCATGAGCGGGATTTGAACCCAAGACCTTCGCCTCAATACTCCGCTGCTCTAACCACTTGAGCTGACCTGACCAGGTCGTGGGTTCGAATCCCGCTCGTGACACTAACTTTTTCATCTCAACCAAGACCTGACATAAAAATAATAATTAATATGATCAATTAGACCATTAAACATGGGTTTTTTAATTTTAATCTCTAACCCCGGGCCAGTCTTAAATTTATTCGCCTTGCGTCACAATTTATATAAAACGTGAAGGAAAACCGATAATGATTTTTTAAAACCGTACTTTCACTTTTCCCATGAGTTGCAGCATAGCTTCCTTTATTTCATATCCTATTTTCCCAGCTATTGGGACAGAGCATTGTAACGTTGTGACACCGGCTTAATTAATTCTTATTGTGTCATTAAAATTATCCCCAGGAATCTGGATTAACCTACTGTGAACTTAATTAACACATTGCCACGGTTTTAATTCCGTTGACAACTAGAATGTAGATCACGTCGAGTCTCGCTTGGCAGAATGTTGGAGACCTTGTCGAAGAACATCTTTATCTTTTCTCCACTAATTATTGGAATTTTCCAGTCTTAATTATTAACTTAGGCTTTTATTTTTAGCCTTGCTTAATAAATCTCAGAGAAAGAATTTTCTCTATCCCAATTACGTTAATCTTATAATAACCTTAGGACAAGTAGAAAACTATGCAAATTAATTGGTAAATGTAAAAACTATTGTTAAAGATTAATTTCATAAAGATAAAAAAAATCCTGATCGAGTAGGAAAAAATTAGATGCAATTCCTGTCGAACAGTAGGGCGTCCAACAACAAAGGTGTCGACTGCAAGGAGTCAGGCAAATTGACTATCTTTCAAATAGTTTTCATTTGTTTGCTGTTCGGTCCTGATCTTGGCTGCTTATTCTGGTCATTTGGTTATATTCCGAGAGAAATATCGCAGGCAATTTTGTTGTTTTGAAGGAGGAAGATGTATGGGTGTGTAATATACTCCGCTCTTTGAGAGTTATTGTTTCCTCCCGTTCTGTACCTATAGCACACTGGTGATTTCATCAAGAAATTTGATGAGTATGCTCGGTTTCAGTAGTTGAATTTCTTGTACAGTTACGTTGTACATCCCAAAATATTTCCTTCTGTGGGCTAATGTGCAACTGTTTGTTAGTAGGGTATTGGTGTCTCCGCTGCCAGTTTGCGGAATCTCCACTTAACCTGTTGGGTTGTACCAATCTTCTTCAGACGCCCATTTAATCCTGTTAAGAACCCTGCCAGGATTCGAAGGTTTTTCCTGCTTGACGCATTGTGTTGTGTCTTCCTTCCAAAACTTGCAAGAAGGTTCTTGGAATGTTTATGCCCAATGAGTGAATTCCACTGTTTCTCATTTTAATTTTGTTTTTTGGCTAAGGTACTCATTGATAGTATGAATCCCTATGCCGGAGAAGGGCTCAGGACCACTCTCGCCGCCCTCTATGTGCTGGGGCCCAGCAGAGGGGGACTTTATTTTTTATGTCTAATCTATTTAGTTTAGTTTTGCAATTGAGCACCATCTTTGAGCTAATGATGTTTGAACTTAGTTCTTTGGTTGTCTGACATGATTGCTTTATTCTTGTTGTACTATTTGTTCAAATTGTACTTGGTACATCTCTCAATTGCATGGATATGCCTTGAAGATACTGGCGAATTTACCCATGAGTTCTGAATATATGGTTTCAGGACAGAATACTATCACCGGGAGGAAACTAAGTGAAACAGACAACACTGGCACTCAATGAGGATTATGGGGCGGGAAGGTCTCGAGGCCATTGTACTAAGGCCAGCAGTAGAACTGAATCAAGAGATTCGTTTAGTGACATATTATGGAGCTTTGACTGAGGACTTTTGATTGAAGTGATAGGATGCTCTGGGTGTTTGATGTCCTGGTGGTACCCCAGGTGCCCAAAGTGGTCGCAGGATGCCATCTGGTCAATAAAGATTTCTGTCCTAACTCTTTGTTGTTGTTCTTCTATTTGGTTGTTATCTCTTAAGTCTTCTTTGGTGATTCCAAGTCAGTCTGCTGCCTAGGTATACAGTTACAGTCCTTGGCAATGTTGGGACTGAATTATATCAATGGGTAGAAATATTTAAGATTGTTTTGCCGTGATGATGACCTTAAAATAGGTCAAACTTGGCAGTAACAATTAAATTTATTGCATCATCCAGACTTACCAAGATCCATGATATTCGTAGGAGTCCTAGGTAACTAACCAGTGGAAGTCGGTAGTTCGTTACTGTTGATGTTCAGTGAAGATTCTTTTTTCAATGGAAATGCAACTGGGTAGAGTTTTCCTCATTCAATCTTCTCCTCAACTTTTGCACCTGACTTTGATTGTTTTTCGATGTTGGAGCTTACTTCCCAATTAAGGTTAAGAGAGTATGATCTTAAAGTGGTATATTGGTAGGGAGAACAACAAAATTTTATGTTGAAATGATCGTTCGGAGAAATTATAAAAGTGAAATACTGTAGACTTTTCTAATTCGTGCGTTATCTTTAGTGTTTAAATTTAAATTCAACCTGTGTTAGATAGTATGCATTTTCTTGTTAATCTAATCATTACTACGGTTTTATCTTGCTTGCTAATTGCTAATGGCCTTAAGTGACGTTATGTTCGTTTAAATCGATATTCATTATGAGTTTTTGGGAAATAAAACAATTTGTCCAATTTTTTCTCACAGTGTTCGTAACAGAAATAAAACCTTGTGTAACATACTCGTTAGAATTCGTAAGTGGGGTAGACCTCAACCTCCCGTTCTCATCTTTCCCTTACACCATTGTACAAGGCGATTATATAATTGTCCGCAATCACGGAACTCCCAGAAAATAATCTGTTAAAAACATTAAAATTCCTTTACAGTTATTTTCATCGTCGAGGAAGTTTCCGGTAGTTCATTTCTTCGATTTCCTTCCTGAAACTGCTCCGTATGACCGTGTAGGTTATCCATTAGGCGATGTGTACGTACATATAGACGAGGATGAAAGTGAACTTGTTTATTCCGGCCGAGTGGTTTTCTGTGTAAGCTTAGTTTGCGAATTGTATAATAAAAAGATTGCGTAAACAATTAACCATTGCCGTGCGCGTAACGACTAATTATCAATCTTTGCAACCATGTAATGAAATTATTAAAATTTGCCGATTCATTTTCTCCCCGGTTTCTAAAACAAAGTAAAAACACTTGTATGTAAAGTCTGAGATGCAATTATCAACAACCAAATGTTCAGACTGTAGCTAATCAATGATAATGATGTGCTCATCTCAAGTTCAGGTTTAATTGGGATAACAACTAACAACTCAAACAGGTTAACAACTCCTTGCCGGTTGTGTTAAATTCAGCTGAAGAGGATCTGGCTAAATCGAGATACTACCTATTAACTTCATTCCGAGTGGATCGAGGTCACGATAGCTCAGGTGGTAGAGCAGCGGCGTATCTAGCCGAAGATCGTGGGTTCGAATCCCGCTCGTGCCATTGACTTTTTTATCTCAACTAAAAACCTTAATTAATTGTACTACCTATTAACTTTGAACACCAATAAATGCTCGTTCATGCCCATGTCCATTTACCAAGAGTCGACAACATGTAACGTCACACCAACGCCACATCAGTGTGAGGTACATTCACAGCAATTAAAAGGGTTCATAAGGTTAAATACCTTGGCATAATCATAGACGTGAAATGGGGAAATATTTATGTGATAAACTAAGAAAATTTATGTATATGATAAACCAAACAAAATGACTCCTAATTAAACCTTAAAAAAAATAGTATATCACCCTTGTCCAATCAGTAATGCAATTTGAAATTACTGCTCACATCCCCATGTTATACAAAAACATCAGATAAACATCAAATTTATTATTTGATGAAATAGGAGATTATTCATTTTATTATAATTATAATTGAAATTATAGAAACGACCTATATGTCATGTAGACAACCAGCACTTCAGATAAGTCGAGCGGGTCAGAGGTGACAGATTATCAGCCAGCCAGATATCCAGGACCAATTAGCCTAGGGGCCAAAGACGATAAAGCGCCATTATTTTCCCTTCATATTTATCCCTAATTTAATCAAGTCTATGTAAAAAATTTATGTACATCATTACACAAAGAAAAAGGTTACTTCAATACATTTATATACAATTTGTTACAGAGGAACGATAATAGAATCGAATTACCGATGATAAAAAAATATATATTAGCCAAAATTGATCAACTTAATCAACAATTAATTAATATTAACTATTAATTAAAGTAAGCAAATAATTAAATGATTGATTTTAAAGAGATATACCGCGAGTTTTTAACGATGGATAGACTGATTGATGTATATACATATTATATATATTTTTCATAGGCATTTGGCACATTTAATCAAAATATATAATAAAAATTAATAAAACGTTTATGTTTAGTGGTCTAATTGACCATTTTAATTATTTAAATTAATTAAATTTTTTTATGTAAAGTTTTGGTTGAAATGAAAAAGTTAGTGTCACGAGCGGGATTCGAACCCACGACCCTTCGGCTCAATATGCCGCTCGTGACACCAACTCCCCATCCCAACCTACAACCTTACGAATTTTCTCTCCTTTTTGACATTTTTCATATGTCTTGTAATCATGATTCGATCCTCGGCGTCATATGTCAGAGTGGATCGAAGTCGCGATATCTCAAATGGTTAGAGCAGCGGCGTATTGAGCCGAAGGTCGTTGGTTCGATTCCCGCTCGTGACAATAATTTTTTTCATTTCAACCAAAACCTTACATAAAAGATTAATTAATTGAAAGAAGTAATTTGGTCAATAGACCTCTAAATTTACTGGATTTAATCAACTATAGTATAAAAAATTATATTGTTAAATAAACTATTCTCCAACCTATTTGGCATTCTGCAAATCGTAAATTTAAGTATCTATAGGTTATTTGTCTGCAGATGCAAGTATCTTAAAGGCCCATATATTTATGGATATTTCTTTTTTCTGTAATACTTCAGATCGTTCTTTAGATGTGTCATTGAGACTTTCGATTATCTTCTGTTAATCCGCTATAGGTTAATACCAGATGTATGAAGTTAGCCAACCGGATGTTGGAAAAGCTAGTTTTCATGTTGTAACACTGTAGGAAAAAACTATGTCATGGCTTCTAATTGGAAAACAAAGAGTAAACTGTCGCAACCCAATCGATACGAATTGTCGAAAACCTTCAATAAATATATCCTTTGGCTTTTTTATTTCCATAGTTGGAATTGGTACCGACAAGGCAACATCAATTTCAGGTAAGCTTTTTAATACGACCGTTTTAATGTAAGAAAGATATTAAACATTTTACTTCTCGATATATTTCAATTTATAAGATCGTCTCGAATATTTTTTCTCATATAGATAAGTCAAAGCAATGTTTTATTTTATTCGGTATTTTCATTATTTTTCTCATTTTTTCCTCTCAGTTATAATTTTGAATATTAGTAAATTTCTCTATATTAATTAGATCTATATCTATATACATTAGATCTATATCTATATACATTAATCTAATCTATATACATTAAATTGATATCATCAGGAAAAGAAAGTTTTTGTATAAAGTACACATTGTTTAGAAAAGGTTGATTCCATTTCCAATAAACAAAACATAAATTTGGGCTGATGCATTTGTTTCTCGTTACTAAAAACGTTTGACTTAAAAACCCATAGGTTATGTGGAGTTTAACCAGTGTCAAAAATCCATAGCTTATGTGGAGTTTAACCAATGTCAAAAATCCATAACTTATGTGGATTTTTACCAGTGCCAAAATTCCATAGCTTATGTGGAGTTTAACCAATGTCAAAATTCCATAGCTTATGTGGATTTTAACCAGTGCCAAAATTCCATAGCTTATGTGGAGTTTAACCAATGTCAAAAATCCATAGCTTATGAGGATTTTAACCAATGCCAAAATTCCATAGCTTATATGGATTTTAACCAATGTCAAAAACCCATAGCTTATGTGGATTTTAACCAATGTCAAAAATCCATAGCTTATGTGGATTTTAACCAATGTCATAAATCCATAGCTTATGTGGATTTTAACCAATGTCCACGGTATTATAGTCGTTCGAAAGCTGCATTTCTCTTCTTTGAGATTAGTGTGTAGTATTTGGTTATGCCAGTTATAAGTGAGAAAATTATGGGTTAAAAGAAGCAAAACTCTCCAAAAGTTGTATTTCGCATCTCCAGTTCTGAATTACTTACGGAAACCAGGTTGGCGCAATTACCTGTAAGTTAAAGGTTCTAATTTTGAAGAATTTTTCACCTTTGCGTAATTACCTGTGGATCGGTAAAGTCGTTTTAAAGATAACCATTTTTGTGATTTTCGAAAAAAATCTAAGAAATCCGCAGGGAGGAAATTTTAGGGAAAACTACTATATACTTTGTTTCTTACTAAAAAAAANTCCAGCACTGCCCAGTCCGCTGCGCGTAACTCGCGGATCCACGCAGGAGCCGCGTATAGCATCACGGACTCGCACAGTGCCGTGTAATACACTTGTCGTGTTTTGTACGATGCCCCCCATGAAGTTCCGCTCAGAGAGCGGGTTGCCGCGATTCTAGAGGGCACTCTGTTCTTGATGGCGGTCGCGTTGACACCGAATTTAAGCCCTGGTGTCATAGATAGTCCAAGGTACGTCAGGGATTCCGGGCTTTTTATCGTCTCACCGTCTATACGAATTACTGGCGGTGAGCGAATGTTGAGTTTTCCCTTCAGCAGCATTAGTTCCGACTTGTGCGCGGCCAGTCGGAGTTTATTCCTTTGGCACCATAAGCCAATACATGCCATGCCTTGGCTCCCTACAGGGAGCGTGTAGGCGTGCCATCAAATCTGAAGATGGTACTCGAGCACTGCAGCGAGTTTCAGGGTCCCCTGTTCCGCTTTTTAGGGGAAATTGTTTTTTTTTTATTGTTTATAATATGTCTTATGTGTTGTGCATCTATATGTTTTGTCTGAGTGGATGTATTTATTAGCGTGAATGGCGAGTGGTGATGTGAAATATAACATCATCATCGCCCCTTGAACGTTGAGAGCGTATGAGTGTGTGTTCGGGGTTGATGGCGGAATATTTATAAAAGTACACCACCGACCAAACGGAATGACTGTATTGTATGGATGTATTTATGTGTTTGAATGTATTTAATTGTATGGATGTAGTGTTTGAAAGTGTAAATAGAATATAGACTTAGTTGGGGGCTGAAATGACCTAGATGTCGGAAGCCCCAGTAAAAATATAAAAACTGTATATATTGATTCGCCAAATCACTTAAATTTTTACCTCAACCCGTTTGCCAAAACGCTCGGACAAGTGTGTAATATTTTTGGACCTAATATTACTAAGTTCGTTAAAATCGGTCTTCCTACGTCTGTAGCTCGTGGTAGTAAAATTTATCTTCATACGTTCTTCCTGCAGTATTCTATCCCTTTGTTATATAGGATAGGTTCAGGTGGGAAGTCTGTGTCCCAGTGGATCGAAGTCACGATAGCTTAAGTGGTAGAGCAGCGGCGTATTTAGGTCGTGGGTTCGAATCCCTCTCGTGACATTAACCTTTTTCATTTCAACCAAGACCTTACATAAAGATTAATTAATTGAAAGGAGTTATTTGGTCACTCAGAATGGTTTATTATATAATATTAAATGAATACATCAAATCATTTTATCAAATTAGTAACATCAAAAAGGTTTCAGTAAAATCGGTGATCCCACCCAAGTGTAAATTGAATCCATCCTTAGCTTTACCTGTTCGTTAAAATGTTCATAAGTTTTAAAGTGTTGATTTGCATTCTTAAATTTAAATTGATTTGTTAAATTTAACAAAAAATCTTAAGTGTTTAGAGCTAGAAAATAATAATAATACATATGTGATGATTAGAAATAATTGAATATAAAAAATATTTTTTGCATTGTATAATTCACTTTTTTCCACATCCTACATGTTTTTGTTAAATTTAAACAATTTTGTAAACCCCAGGCCCTGAAGATGATCTCAATAAAGATCGAAACGTTGGCACGATAAAGAAAATGTTTTTCTGAAACCTACATCACACTAGACCGCATCTCATGATTTCTGAATAATAATAATAATAATAATAATACATTTCACCTGCAAACTTCAGAGTACAATTTTTGAAATCAAAGCATACGCTTTTGAACTAAATAGATTAAATTGAATCTTTCGTGTTCCAGGCTAATTTTGAAATATGAATTGAGCTTCATTGTAATAATGGACTTTTCTATTAGAAGTATAATACTAAAGAAATACGACAAATCAATTTATCAAATTAGTAACATATTGATACATAATTTAACAAAAAATCTTAAGTGTTTAGAACTACAAAATAATAATAATACATATGTGGTGATTAGAAATACTTTAATTGAATATAAAAAAAAATATTTTTTGCATTGTATAAATTCACTTTTTTCCACATCATACATGTTTTGGTTAAATTTAAACAATGTTTGTAAATCGCAGGCCCTGAAGATGATCTCAATAAAGATCGAAACGTTGGCACGATAAAGAAAATGTTTTTCTGAAACTTACACCACACCAAACCGCATCTCATGATTTCTGAATAATAATAATAATAACCTGCTAACTTCAGATACAATTTTTGAAATCAAAGCATACGATTTTGAACTAAATAGATTAATGGTCTTTGCCCACTAGAACGTATCATACTAGGACCGTAATCGTACCGACATATGCAAATAAATATTCTTTATATCATTTAGTATTAGAAAATGCCCACTACACCGTTGAGTCCAAATTTGAGGGTTGTTTTGTAGGGCCCATGGTATGGTACAAAAGATACTAGGAAGCGGGTTTTGTGCTCCCCAGGCATTGCAGCCTTCTGGCTTATTGTACCTTCCTAGTTCCTTAGTTCAGTGCAAAAGACTCAATCCTTCTTCTTAGAAGTATCAGGTCATTGACTGTCGCTGCTGCAATTTGATTCTCTAAGTTGTTTACGTAAGTTAGGTTAAATCTCCATTGAGCTGTTGCTTCGAATTCGAAGATGATATGAGAGGCTGTTTCCTCCTCCTCATTACATAATCTGCAAATGGGATCATCGTTGTATATACATATATAGTAAAGTGCAACAGACTCAATCCTTCTCCGTAGGAATGGATTGACTGTCGCTGCTACAATTTGATTCCCTAAGTTTTTTTCGTATGTTAGGTTAAAGGTCTTTGCCCACTAGAACGTATCATACTAGGACCGTAACCGTACCGACACATGCAAATATTCTTTACATCATTTAGTATTAGAAATGCCCACTACATCGTTCCGTCACCGGCCAACACCGTACCGTGCCGTGCACGTTCAGTCAAAAGTCGGCTGCCGGGAATATTTTGCAGGTGTCGGTCCGTTGTGCGCATCCGGCCTACTGTGTTGCTGTCCCGTTCCACACAAGTTTTTTGTATTTGACGAAGAGATCTGTGTTTGTGTCTTAATAAAAATAGAGGATGAACAACTAATAGAATATGTTCGTAATTACGATTTTTTATACAATTTACAACATCTAGTGTTTTTTCCTCTTCTTCGTCCAAAATAATGGCAATCATGGCCAATTCTCGTTTAGATAATTTTCTAATAGCCATATTTTATTTAACTATATCTCCACACACGAAAACAAAAGTTCACAAACGACGCGTTTTTAAAAAAGAAATGTACGACAGCGACTGAAGCAGGACGGCTACTAAACGTTTTTACAAACGCGTTACAAACGGGTATAGAACGCGGTTCATCCGTTGCAGTGACCGGACCGTTTTTTTTTTCGTGCCTGACACGGTCCTAGTATGATACGTTCTAGTGGGCAAAGACCTTTAATTGAATCTTTCGTGTTCCAGACTAATTTTGAAATATGACTTGACCTTCTTGTAATAATCGACATTTTGTTTGATTAAAAAATCTTATCTCTGCATGCGTATATAATTCGAAGTACATAGTAGTAATTGCTACATTAGGAGATAACCTGGAAGTTAATATAAACATATATAAATAATTAATGTAAAAATTAGTTATATAAGTAATTGTTTTAATTTGCATAATATTAATACGGGTCAGGGAATTAATTTGATTTGATTAACCTTACCGATAACGACTCGAAATTTTTCTCTTCAAAGGACCGCAGACGTTTAGCTGTTTCAAATGATATTTGTTTAATGTTAGTTTTTCCTCCGACTTAAACTGAAATAACAGACTTTGAGACGGAGCACAAATAAAGGGCCCAGATAAGCCACACACAAGGTTTGACGGCGAAAGATATTCTGTACGGGCAAACATTTGGTTGGTAAATACGATCCCGTTCCCAGTATTTAATCCCTGTTAAACTGGCACGGTAAAATGATAAACATTATAGTAATTTCGTAATACTTTTATGTCAACTTCTTTGTTTTTTTTATCATGGTATCAAAGAGGGCGATATTGGGAATAAATAGGACATTTTTTTAATATTTTTAACTAGGCTTTAAGAATTTTACATTTATGTAAACCTAATCAATTGAAAAATATGAAAATACTGCCCTTTCAACGATTTTTAATATTCACTCAGCAGGTTTTCTTAGTTAAAAAAGGAAAAAGTAAATTAATTACAAGAACAGAAAATAATGATTTTTTCCTGCATTTTTAAATACCAATTATCTTCGGATTATGCATTATAATTATATTACAATTAATTAAGGTTTTTGGTTGAGATGAAAAAAAGTTAATGGCACGAGCGGGATTCGAACCCACGATCTTCGGCTAGGTACGCCGCTGCTCTACCACTTGAGCTATCGTGACTTCGATCCACTCGGACATCAACTTCCTATCTCAACCCCACCTCGTGTAATCGGATTGGATTCTCGACGACAATTGAAATGGCGACGGAGAGCTTTAGTGAAGTGTACTTCATTTTAATCATTAAATTCACTAATTTCGTAGTCCGCTTGACCAATTAATACAATTACAATTAATTAAGGTTTTTAGTTGAGATGAAAAATGGCAAAAAGGAGGGAAAACTCATAAGGTGGGGTTGAGAGAGGAAGTTGATGTCCGAGTGGTCGAGGTCACGATAGCTCAAGTGGTAGAGCAGCGGCGTATCTAGCCGAAGATCATGGGTTCGAATCCCGCTCGTGCCATTAACTTTTTTTCATCTCAACTAAAAACCTTAATTAATTGTAATGTATTAATTGGTCAAGCGGACCACGAAATTAGTGAATTATAATTATACAGGGTGAATTGCTACTCGTGCTACAAACTTCTCCAGTAGATTCTTCACCCTAAAATGAACAAAAAAGTTCATATTGTCCATGGTCCGATTCTCAACCANGGACCATGGACAATATGAACTTTTTTGTTCATTTTAGGGTGAAGAATCTACTGGAGAAGTTTGTAGCACGAGTAGCAATTCACCCTGTATATGAAATAAGATATTCAAGTGTGATGAAAAATCTGCGTAAGCAAAGGTACTGTTACTCCGTTGTGCCAGATAGTTCGCCTAGGTTAAAATTTGTATTCAAACCGCCAATTAACCTAGGATTCTGAATTCTTGAATGAACTCTTAGAGGCTATTGCTTTGTTGGGTGAAAGCGCACTAGGGTTGGAAAGAAATGAAGAAGCGGAATTTAAAAAAAAAAAGTATTTGAGAAACGGCTTGCAAAGATAGCATCGGTGACTTGAAATATCCAGAATTTCAAGAAGTTGCGTCAAGAACCAACAAATCGACAAGGCCATTAGTCATTTTGATCAGATTTGGCAGCGAAAGTATCGCAAACTGAAACGTTTTTTCCATCTTTTCACGAACGAAGAAAATATGACTTTCCATTGGGCTTAAATTTAACAACAATCCTGACTGGGCAAGGTCATTGTTAAAACTTAAGGGGGTACCTGATTCCATCTGATATGGTCACCCTTTGTTGCAACCCTACTGGAAGCAACCTATAAGGGTAAACACTGGAGAAAGATTGCCATTATTGAAAAGACAATTTGAGAGAAAGTTTTTTTAAATTTGTTAAAGATATTGACCTTAATCTCTTAAAATAACCTTTATTACATATCATTTCTATTATTTTCTATTTTAGTTCTAGTTTTGTATTTAAAAAAAAAATTAATTAATCAAAATAATTATTCTTTTTATGTAAGGTCTTGGTTGAAATGAAAAAGCTAGTGCCTCGAGTAGGATTCGAACCCACGACCTTCGGCTTTTTTTCGGTGGGTTCGAAACCTTCTCGAAGCATTAGATTTTTCCCTTCAAACAAGACCTTACATAAAAAGAATAATTAATTGAAAGAAGTAGTTTGGTCACCACTAAACCTAATAAATTAAAATAATGTATAAAAATGAAATTGAAAAAATCACATATTATTAAAATAACTTGTATTATTTTAAGTAGCATGTAGAAAATAAATAAATGAGGATATGCAGAGGGGGTTGGTACGAAATATTTCTCTTTGAACTGATAAGCAGAGGTGAGAATTCATCAACTCCATCTCTGAGCATCCCACTAAAATGTAGTTACCAAGGAAAAATGGTAATAGATAATGAAAAGTGGTAGTTTACTGTTCTCCACAGAAGTAGTACTAACTTCTGCAGGAATATTGTAAACAGCTTTTCTTGTTGAATCAAATTTCATAAAAGAAAATATTAACGTTAGAGCCAATCCTAATATCCTATATGGATATTTATTATTAGAAAGGATCTCATGAGATAACATCGATGTTCTCCGAATCTATCTAGGGAAGGTGAGAGTCGCTCGTTACGAAGATTAAATATCACAGTTATCACATCAAAATTTCTCAGCACGACTGCCACCATTTGGGGGAACGGTGAAAATCCTCTGCCCGAAATCGTTGGTGTTGTGGGCGTTTGGAGAATTGGATCACAGCCTTTAACGAACTTCTCCCCTTCCAAAGGAGAAAATCGATTTTTCAAAAAGACTCCGAAAAAGGCCTGGACAAAATTGTATTCATGCATCGTGATTGAACGGTATAGAGCTTTAACCTAACGACCGACCCCAAAACCTGCTAATGGACGAACCGGCAGGGTTTTAAGACAGAAAATATTTATGTGTGGTGTTTAGTGACCGCTACTTGATGGTTATTTGTAGGTCGGGAGATGCGGTCTGGTATGACGTAGGTTTTACAAAAACATTTTCTTTATGATGCCAACGTTTCGATCTTTATTAAGATCATCTTCAGGGCTCAGTATTGTTTTCCGCATAGATGTGTCATTCTTGTCTGTCGTCTCAACATGGCAGACAAGAATGACACATCTACGCGGAAAACAAACACTTTGAGCCCTGAAGATGATCTCAATAAAGATCGAAACGTTGGCATGATAAAGAAAAAGTTTTTCCATAACCTACGTCACACCAGACCGCATCTCACGACCTCCAAATAATCAATATTATGCTTGGTTTCCCATCATTTTGGCCTGCTTATCTTCACTGTTTTACCTAACCAGATCAAGAAGAAATCTCACAAAATAAAAAACCTCTTGAAATTTTTGGCGAGCATTTTTGATGTGCCTCATAGAACCAAAGTAAATGTATTTGATCGTATTGACGTATTGCCTTTTCAGGGTACAAATTTCTTAATGGTCCCTGAAATTGTCATGTATCGATCGATATATTCGCCAAACATCTTTTGATATTCGATAAAGGTTATTATAATTCACTAACGCAACGTAAAAAGTAAAACGTAGTTTGATTTTTCAACGTAATTGTTCCTTTGATGCGCACAGCAAGTCAGGATAACAGATTTTATTATCGTAAAACTTTTGTTAATAAATAATAAAATGTTAAGGAGTTTTGAAATCTGAGGTCATATTTGCAGACGTTTACATCTGATAAGACGATCCAGCCTTTATTACGCGAAAAATTCAGCTACTTCTTCCTTATTAAACTACTCGGTGGTGTAAGAGTGGATCGTAGATAAAATTGGGAAAATAGAACATTTTGTTTCTATTATAAATGAAATAAAATAGGTAAAAATGACATTTCTAAAGTTCTTCTTGCAAGCCAGTTATGACTTAGTGTCACACGGCTCAACTGATTAACAATGGTTTATTTATGCAAATATTCCTTTTCTAGAGCAAGAGATACTATAGCAAAGAGACCTGAAAATGGGGCAAATTTATTTTATTTAATAATCGGCGAAATTGAATAAAACTTGGTACACTAATTTAACGGTAAAATCTTTAGGTAAAGTATTGGTTGAAATGAAAAATTGTCACGAGCGGGAAGCCGAAGGTCGTGGGTTCGAATCCCGCTCGTGACACTAACTTTTTCATTTCAACCAATACTGTACATAAAGATTAATCAATTGAAAGACGTTATTTGGTCAATTGGACCACGAAATATAATGGATTTAATCCTTAATAACGTTCAATATGCCCTTGGTGCTCCAAAGCTTTGAAATTGCAACACTATTTCATTAATATTTCGATATCTGAATTAAAAGGTTTTTATGAAACATTATATTTTCATAATCATGAGAGTTCAGATGTGGCAATACTGAGATTTTTCCATGAATCTGATAAACGAAAAATGAAGGTGATGAACTTATATTTCCGTCGAACCGATCAATTTTGGTCTGTCAATCCTTGCTGTTTTGGTATGTCAGAAGCGTTTTGGCGGTGGTGGGGGTTGGTCTTTTTGTATTTGCTCGGTTCTGCATACAAACCAGCAGAGCAGAATTATCGGAAGCGACAAAAACACAAGTAACTAAAAAGCAATTCACGTTTCAGAGCCCATTACAGAACATATATCGTATTTTTTATTAAACATCTCATTTTAAGAACAGCGAGACCCTCAAATATAGGGAAATTGTGAGGGATTCTTTAAAAAAACATATTTATCCCTTAAATTTCCTACTAACTAACCTAATCCGAATGACTGAAAAGTTGTGCACTATGTGACATATTCTTTGTTAATTACAATTGATGTAATTAATTGTTCACTTAATGTAATCATTTTTAATGTTTTTAATTTTTATTCAAGCACATTGATAAGCATAAAATGACCAAATTCTTTGAGTTGGATTAATGGGTAACGCGCCCAGAAGTGTCAATGGGGATGACAAGACCAGCACCTATGGTACCCTATTGTGGCATGCTAAATTGCTAAAAACGTAAATCCATCTGACAATGGATTAAGAATAAGTCCTTAGTTCGATGGAAATGTATTACAATACACAGGCAAACTGCATTTTTAAAAAAACCATCGCAGAAACTAACTGTAGAACTGCTAAACCTCGGACCTGTTAGGACAAGATTGATAGTATTGCTCATGACCGTACTTTGAAGTCTCTGGAGGCATATAGCAAGCCTGTGCTAGCATTGAAAAAGAATAAACAGTGGCACATACTCAGTTGGTGCAAGCCTATGCAGGCTGAAATTCCTTGTCCTGGGAGTCCTGATTTGAGGAAAATCAAACGCCCGAAGGATACATACGTAGTCCTTATCAATAAATCTGATAACAAGCCTTTAGCTTAAAGAAGAGCTATAGTCAATTATGGAAATATCTTTTATTCAAGCTCATTGATAAGCATAAAATGACCAAATTCTTTGAGTTGGATTAATGGGTACGGTGGCCTGTAGGGTCAACTGGGATGACAAGGCCGTTTAGTCACAGCACCTATACCCTGTACCCTATTGTGGCATGCTAAATTGTTAAAAACGTAAATCTGACAATGGATTAAGAATAAGTCCTTAGTTGGATGGAAATGTATTGCAATACACAGGCAAACTGCATAAAAAATAAAAAAAACATCGCAGAAAATAATTGTAGAACTGCTAAACGTAGGACCTGTTAGGACAAGATTGATAGTATGGCTCATGACCGTACTTTGAAGATTCCGGAGGCATATAGCAAGCCTGTGCAGCATTGGTGCAAGCCTATGCAGGCTGAAATTCCTTGCCTTGGGAGTGCAGGTAGAGGAAAAGCCAACGCCCAAAGGATATTTACGGTAGTCCTTATCAATAAATCTGATAAAAAGCCTTTAGATTAACCAACAGCTATAGTCAATTATGAAAATAGGACACTGGAATAAATCAGTATTGGTCGTGATGCGTGATAGTAACCTAAACCTAGTGCGCTAATTTGGCGGTACTTAGTTATTATAAATAAATATGAGTAAGACCTTGAGCTATGGTCTTCAAAGATAAATAAACTCATTGATGTTTGATTTTCTATACAAAACAAAAAGCTACATATTGGCGGCTTTACTTAAAAATAAATATACGTGGTTTTCTTATTATCTGAACATTATCATAGCTTGTAGCACTTCAACTAAAAAAAAAAAAAAAAAAATAGAAATGTTTGCTGAACTTATTTCGTAGTATGATTGTGTTATAATATTTTTTCTTTGTTAATAAGACTAATTAAGTAATTTTAATGTTGATTGGTTTCTATTTGTCCTTAAGATTTTGTAATGGTTTTATATAAGGTACCGACAGACATCATTTATGGTCGGATAGTAAAATACGTCAGCATATTGTGTTGTTATATGTTTACATATCCTCCTTGTTTGTATATTTAATCCTGTGTCAATTAATTTTTCCCCAGTTTTTTGGCTTTTTGTTTCATTATATCAAGATCGCTGGCAAGAAGTTCTGAGTAATGAGTAGTGTATAGGGATCAAGTCAAATTTTTAAACAAATTTCTCTTGTGTGGTTGTGTGGTTTCTTAGTTTCATAGTATGCATTTCTATGCCTGTGAATAATCAGAATTTTTTCTGTTTCAGGTGAGCGCAACGAAATAATTTACATAAAAAAAGAACAAGTAAGTGACGATAAAAATTTTCTGCCTGGTTTCTACATTCCTGTTTTTTCCTTCGATTAACGCATTTATGGAGAAAATAACTGGCAATTCCAATAGAAAGGGATCTTTGAATCCTGGTCGGAGATCCTTGAACCTCGACTTCACGGTCGGATCCCCATCTGCTCACTTCCTTCCGTCCAATGACTCGTAGGAATCGTGTTATAAATGAACTTTCGGACTCTTCTCACTATTTTACCCCAGAGCTTATTTATTATTTTGTTTTCTTTTGAAGCGTGAGATATCTTCTTTCGGGATAATCATAAATCACTGTTATAAAATTTGACCGCCCACTGACTACACTGTTGGATGATTCATCGTGGAAATATTTTATAGGATTTGAGCGAGATGTGCAATTTTCCGTTTTACTTTCTTTCAAACAGTATAAATCTATACGGCACTGCAGATTTTTGAATATTTCGAATTATCTAGTTGTCCAAGTAATCTTGACCGAATCGAATCGTTATTCAGTCAAAAAGACAAATCTAGAAAGTATTCATATTGGAAGTATTTTATGTTGTCGAATGTAGTCAACTAGTTCGTTTTTGTTTGTAGATGCAGGAAAGACAAACCAAAACAAAAACGAATTTTTAATCCTAGAAGGTAACGACCTCTTAATCTTTCATTATTACCAGAAGTTACGCGTTTTGCTTGAGACTTTGCTAGACGTGTTTGGTTTAATATGAGATTCTGGATTTTTTTAAAAATCAATTCATATCTGTCAAGCTTTAGTTTATTACATTTTTTCTTGTCTAACTTAATTATATCAATTTGTAGACATCCTTAAGATTGTTAAGCCTTAATGATGTCCTTAAAATAGGTCGAAAGCTTAGCAGGTAGCAATTGAATTTATTTTTTCATCCAAACCATACACAGATCCAGATTATTCTTGAGTAAAAAAGTAATCGATACATCTAACACTTTTAATACAAGATTAACTAGTAGCCATTAACTAAGTAGCCATTAAAAATTAATTAATGAAAAAACTATTCTTGAATATATTAATTAATATAAATTAACATAAAATTCAAAAGGCTCTACTCTTGAAAGTTATTTATTATTACTAATGACCGTTTATATTGCATCCAAGTTCAACTGTTGCGTAGCCAGTGGCTTTTCATTTCCTGGTAATAATGGCATAAGGATAAAAAAGAAAGTTAAATGGTTTCGGTGCTTTTGCTTTGACATCATTTCACCGAACAGCATGGTTTTCAGTCAACTATCCCATAATTACGCCATCACAAATGGTGCCGGAGTCTGAAAATGGCTTGTCTTGAAAATTGTTCGTCCATTATAGTTAATAATGGTCTCGTCAGAATCACATTTCTATTTTGAAATTGTTCTACTTGAAATTCAAATTTTCCGGTATTGAACTGGATAGGATAACAAAATATGCAAGTATGTTGGATAGTCAAAGCATATTTGAACGCGTTTCGCTTGTGTTGGACAATTTTTCATAGGATTTTTTTTTTTATTTCAACTTATATGATAAAATATCTTTAGCCGAGATAAAAAGTGGCTCTAAATAAAGATCTCCAGTTAGTGATATTTTCACATGTCAAGGAGAAGCCAATCTCATATTTCGCGAACAGGCACGACCGTTTGGCTCTATTTCTGAAAATTAACTTGGGGTTTTCTTTCAAACTCATTAAGGTTGAAATCATTATTTTCAGTGACATCTGCTTGTGTTCGTGGCAAAGAGGGAATATCTGGTTTTATTCGAGGTTCAGTGTTGGGTGCGTCAGGGTTGCTTGTTAAGCCCGATATTGTTTGCTTTGTTCTTGGACGACCTTCCCCTGACTCTTGAGTGTGACATTCGTGTAGATGTAATAGTCTTGTTGTATGCTGATGATATCGTAGTTGTAGCCGAGTCTGCGGGTCATAAAAGAAACATTAAACTGCTAGTAGCCTATTTTGACCTGTAGAACCTATCAGTTAATCTACTGAAATCCAAACTTGTTTGTTCAGGAAGAGTCACCCACCTTGGGAGTCGTGGCTCACGTTAGGTGGAACTACGGCGACAACGGGTGGTATAGTGTGGTTTGAGACTCGAGACCCCGAAACGCTCACCTCGTGTTCTCATCCACGGCCCTTTTTCTCAATCCGAGCTCCTTCATTCTATCCTGTGACCCCCTCCTAACCCTTGGTTACAAGGGGAGTATCCGGGCCCAAAATAAAGGTGCAGCCCAGAGGGCGTGGCAACCTCTCTGAAGCACAAGCTGTACTCGTGTCGGCCTAGGGTCGGCATGGGCGGCGGGTGCCTTAGCAGAGTCACACGAGGGTCAGTGCACTAGATCCTGTCTGCATAGACGGGGGGGGGTGTATGTACCACGGGGTAAACAGTCCAAATTCAGCCCTAGTTACACAATGTTCAGGAAGAGTGGTAGATTAAGTACTTCGGATCGCTTTTAATACAATGGTGAGACTATACAAGTGGTGAACGAATATAAATATTTAGGCATTTTATTTACTCCTAGGCTTTCTTGGTCGAGACCTGTCTCCTCAAAGGCGTCGGCAGCTAAATTGGCACTGAAGCAAACCTGGTCGACTTTTATGACCCATAACACGATCCCGATCAATGTAAGCTCGAAATATAGATCTAAAGTTGCTAAAGGTGCTAACATTAAACTAACCTTTTTATATTTATTTTTGCCTGTATGACCTCAATGCCCAGAGACCCTGGCAGTGTCAGGTCCATTGACTTCTGCCAGCATACCATTCCAGCTTTTTTCCTTAACCTCGCATGTCGCCTATCGGAAAAATCTTCCTAGAATTTGTTCCTAGCCTTTTATTTTTCTGGTGTTGTTCAATTGATTATGACTTCAAAAACACTGTAGCGTATTTACCTAAGATTAAAGTCTGTTCAGACTTCGGATTCATCCCGAAGCCTCCAACTATGTGGTTTTTGAGTCCTATAATTCTTATAATTTCGGCCGATTATTCTATATTTCCCAAGACTATATCACTTTTAGTTATCGTTCTTACCGATAAGAAGCAAGAAGAAATTAATAAATATTTGATTGGATTCAGTAAGCTTTCAAATGACTAAATTCGTAATGATTAAGCTCTTAAAATCGAGACGTTAGATTTGTAGTCTAAATATTTCTTATAATTCAATTTAGAAATAAATGGTTTGTTAGTAGAGATTGTGATAAAGCCTTCACGCGTTCCTTTGGAAAATCCTTCCAGGAAGGTGAAAATAACCGTGTAAAAAGGTCCTGGGGCGTCCTTGTGTCGTCTATTTGAATACAAACTCTACAAGTATGCCATTTCTCCTCTGGGTTTATTTTAACCGTCGAAGGACGCTCATATTACGCCATTCCATTTGGACAAAGGGAACGCGGAAATCGCCTTTGTCCGAGTGAGTAATGAGCTGGAGGACTTTCGCGGATCATGCCCTGTAGAAAGTGAGTCATCCGCAACGGGCCTGGCTTGTACAGCAGTTCTTAAAAGCGGCATCACAATAGTTGCCATAACGCTTTCGCCCTGGATTCATTTTATCTCGCTCATTAAACGGGAGAAAATGAAACTAGTTCAGTTTTACTACTGTAATACGATAAAATTAACGTAATCCCCCCCTTCCAGACACGAGTCGCAAAGCTCTTACAACTCTGCCTTAAGGAAGTACTACCAATTTATAAATTTTCTGTTTGATAAGGGAGCTTCCTTAAAGTAAATTTCCCATACCTAGATTTTCACGTTGCCAGTGGGCTTACCTGAACCCAGAAGTAAATTTGTATAATCAGTTAATTCAATTATTCTTAAAATATTTGAAGGAAATGCTGAGAAGAAATGTTTCACATACAATAATAAATTATTAATCGTAAACTAACACATGAAAGGGATGAATAATAAAAATAATTTTTTTTTTCTGGGGCTTCCGACATCTGGGTCATTTCAGCCCCAAGCTAAGTCAAGTCAATATTCTATTTACACTTCTATTTACAAACACTACATTCATACAGATAAATACATTCATACACATAAATACATCCATACAATACACTCATTCCGTTTGGTCGGTGGAGTACTTGATATTCCTCCACCGACCTATACTCGAACTAAACTAGATTGGGGTCGATGGAGTACTTTTATAAATATTCCGCCATCGACCCCGAACACATACTCATACGCTCTCATCGTTCGAGGGGCGATGATGATGTTATATTTCACCCTCACCCCTCGCCATTCACGCTAATAAATACATGCACTCAGACAAACATATAGACACACAACACATGAGACATACTATATACAATAAAAAACCCCAATTTCCCGTAAAAATCGGAACAGGGGACCCTGAAACCCGCTGCAGTGCTCGAGCACCTTCTTCAGATTGGATGGCATGCCTACGCGCTCCCTGTAGGGAGCCAAGGCATGGCATGTTTCCAGTATGTGGGACACATCGAGCAACCTTTCTCTGCATAAGGGACACCTGCGCGGGCTTTGGCTCAAGAGCAGGTGGCCTTGTGTCAACCGTTTATGGCCTATTCTTAATCGCGTTAGGACGATTGCTTGTCTCCGGCTCAGGCTCTCGGAGGGCTTAATAAATGGTGCTACATTTAATTAAAACCAAAGAAATGTTGACAAATTAGACTAACTTAAATGGATCGCTTAGATAACTACATTAACCATAACTAAATTAAAGGCCTTAATAAAATAATATGAAATGAGAGACAGAGAAAAAAAGAAAGCGAGTGATTTAAAACTGTTATATTTACAATATAAACCAAAATACAATAGAGAGAAGAAAAACAACAGTAAATATAAAATGGATCGAAAATTCCGTCTGCCGTAGGTAGCCGTGTTAATAAAATCAAAAATTAAATTATTCTGTCAGATCGTAACTGTAGCTTCAAGCCTGCCTCACAAACCCAATCAAAGGCCTAGATGACTACAAGAATTAGGCAAATCTTGGGGACTAAAACCGAAAATGGCCTATTGACTATACACGACAGTAATAAGACCCAAAGTAACCCATGGATCACTAATCCGGTGGAACAAAGCTCAACAAAAAGTAGCTACCCAAACATTAGGCAGCATACAAAAACTACCAAATCTATGTATCACAGAGGCAATGAGAACAACCCCTACAAATGCATTAGAAACTTTGCTAAACCTACCTCCACTGGAAATATTCATACAAGGGGAGGCTAGGACAACCTCACTTATGCTCCAGAAGCAATTAAATTGGAAAGGAACTAAACAATTCGGGCATACGACCATAATCAGCAAAATCAGACACCCATTATTACAAATGGGGACTGATTAAATGATCCCGGAAACAATCTTCACAACTTCCTATAAAGTCTCAATGGACTATAAAGGAGAGGAACAACACAGGAGAGCATCAGATACAATGATATGGTATACAGATGGCTCCAAAACAAACGAAGGAACCGGATCGGGCATTTACTGTACAAGCCCAAAACATGAGCAATCAAACTCATTAGGGAAGTACACTTCGATCTTTCAAGCAGAAATACATGCCATCAATGCTTGTGGCCTGGAAAATCTTAAAAGAGGTTACACTGACAAAAAAATCCTCATAAGATTAGATAGCCAAGCAGCCATTAAAGCATTAGCGTGTAAAAGAATCACATCAAAATTAGTCAGTGAATGCATCCAAAATCTCCAAAACCTGGGGAAACACAACAACCTAATGATATCTTGGGTGCCAGGGCACAGGGGAATTTTGGGTAACGAGAAAGCAGAGGAGGATCTGCAAGACCATACATAGGCCCCGAACCTATTATTGGGATAACAAGAACAAATATTGAATCCTCCATCGCAGAATGGTTCCAAACAAAACAAAAGGAGAAGTGGGTAAACTCTAGCGGTCCTAGACATAGTAAACTTATAATGAAACAACCCTCACCAAGACTGGCAAAAACACTGCTGCAATTGGAGAGGGCCAAACTCAGAGGAGTGATAGGACTACTAACCGGTCACTGGCATCTGAGAAAACATCTACACAACATGGGTATATGCAACTATGATCCCATTTGCAGATTAGTAATGAGGAGGAGGAAACAGCCTCTCATATCATCTTCGAATTTGAAGCAACAGCTCAATGGAGATTTAACCTAACGGACGGAAAAAACTTAGGGAATCAAATTGCAGCAGCGACAGCCAATGACCTGATACTTCTAAGAAGGAGGATTGAGTCTATTGCACTGAACTAAGGAACTAGGAAGGTACAATAAGCCAGAAGGCTGCCGTGTCTGGGGAGTGCAAACCCCGCTTCCTAATAACCTTCTTCACCATACCATACCAAGGCATCTTGAACCATCCAAACAAACCCAGAAGTTTATTTCTTGACAGAGTGAAGCAACCTAGGTGAAGCATGCCCTGCTCACCCCTATTCCACACGGCCAATTTAGCTGAAGAACCTCCCAGCATATTTTAAAAAGCCAATGCAGCTCAACCAAAGAGTAACCTTTAAAATTGTGCTTTTTAGATTGAACAACGCTGGAGGTCCCCTTAACCCTTTATATAATGAAAGGTGCGCCAAGCTCATGGCACGATCAGCACATTCGCTGCGGTGTTGGGAATTAATCCGAGACAAGAGAGCGGAAAAATTTAGTGATATTTTCCAATGACAGGGAGACGCGAATATATTTCGCGAACAATGATTTCCAAGCAGAGAACCCAAAAAATCTCTGATCGAAACACAAACAGAAGATGGATGCCAGTTTCTAAATAGATGAGATAACTTGTTGTGCCACCTGAAGAAAGTTGCAAAACGGTGTAGATGCAGTAGGGTCAAAAAAGTCCAAGTCTTTCTAAAAGGCATGGATCTGTTTATCTCGAAAGAGTTAGCTCAGGACGTACTGGCTCTTCAACAACTGTCCGTTTTCTCTCTCTCACTCTCTCTCTCTCTCTCTCTCTCTCTCTCTCTCTCTCTCTCTCTCTCTCTCTCTCTCTCTCTCTCTCNTCTCCCTCTCCCTCTCTCCCTCCCTCCATCCATCCATCCATCTATCTATCTAGCTATCCCTCCCTCCAAAGTCTTAACGATAAACAATAACAAGCTAAATTGCCAAGCGTCGGTGGCCGTAACGGTTTAGGCGTTGACACGTCGCTCAATCACTGTAAGGTAAAGGTCCCGGATTCGAATCCAGCGGCCCTGCATTCGAACCCGACATACTTACAAATCGGCTTTTTTTCAAAAACACCGGCACCCCGAGGGTTTATATTGATCTCTGCTGCTGCGAACCCTCGGGGGAAAAAACAAAAAACAAGTTAATTCTTCTCAACTTTCATATTTATCTGACAGGATTAAGTGCTCAACTCGTCACGTCCTAAACATTTTCTTTAAACATTTGTCTTGGAGGGTGGGGCAACGATTCACACACACCAGTAACGTCACAGGGCCGTGACCGGTATTTTGTTCCACCAGCGGCTTTGAAAATATTAAAATATAAAATTAATATAAAGATTGTATAAGAATATAATATACGTATAAGAATATTTATAATAAATAAGAATATATAAGAACATAAAATTCTATTTGGAAACTGACGGGTTTTGTTCACACGCGCCCGGCGCACGACCGTGGCCGTGCCAACCGTGCTGCCATCGCACCGGTCAGTGATCGTCGGATTTCTTTTGAGGATATTTTACAGTTTTCACGGCCGTACAACACGAATGACGAAAAACTCATTGACTTTATACGAAATAATCCCGTGTTGTTTGATCGGGAAAAATCAAAATACGTGGCATCTCTGGAGTAAAATAGGAGCAGAAATGAAAACAGATGCTGCGTTTACATCATGAATAGCAACAGTTAAATTAGAACTTGCTTTAAGGTTTTTTGAGTATTTGACAACCTCAGGAGAGATCCAGCATCAGAATTGATATAATCAGTTAATATTTCTCGTACACAAATGCATCTGTCGTTCCCTTGCTTAAATGTAAATTTTGTAGTGTTCGACTTTCACTTATCAAATCCACTTGGTAAACAATTTAATCGTACGTTTGTGAATCGTTAATGTATTAAGAAGTTTAAGTCTTAAGTCTTACGTTATGCAGAAAGTAAATTTTTTCTCTATCGTCCATTAATTCTTTGTAAACTGTAGCAAATTCACCTTCTGTCCCTCTCTTGTTCCATGTTTGATGGGTCCACTTCCGTTTCCTCGCTTCTGGTTCCTCTTCTTCA
The DNA here is from genome assembly GCF_000648675.2 of Cimex lectularius. NCBI lineage: Eukaryota > Metazoa > Arthropoda > Insecta > Hemiptera > Cimicidae > Cimex > Cimex lectularius. Next base: position 301,966 of record NW_019392738.1, read on the forward strand.
TCTAAAATCAGCGCGATAATCAAAAGTTCATCTGAAAGCATTGCCATTTTGTAAACTCAAGTCCACTTCATGGCACGTATGAAAAACTGACCAGTGTGAATAGAGACCTGTAGTTCCCAATGGCCGGTAATAAGGACCGTCACGACACTTTCTCGTATTTACTCTTAGCCCTTAAACGGACATGAAGATCTTTAACATCCGTAACTAGCCTTTCGGTCGTACCGGACGTTTTGATTCTCAACATGTGGGATGACATATCTCCGCTAGCGGTACCCCTTAGCAACAGGTTCTCACTAAGTTCTCGCCACTAAGCCACTACAAGTCCATTTGGGGGTAGTGGGGTTTGGACTTAGAACATTTTCTGCTGCCCCGTAGTTCAGATGGTTATGCACCCTCCCCCGTCTATACAGACAGGATCTAGTACCCTAACCTAGATCTAGTGCCTCTGATGCAGCACCCGCCGTCCGCTACCGACCCGGAGGCCGACATGAATCCAGCTTGTGCTTTAGAGAGGTTGCCCCGCTCCCAAGCTACACATTATGTTGTGCCAGGATGCCGCACCTTTTCAGGTTGCACCTCCCGCCTTGGCCACACTGTACCACCCACTGTCACCATAGTCCAACAATTAATGGGGTGGATAACTGTCACGACACTGTCACGTCACTGACGGTGTGGATAGATCTTAAGGCGTCATCACTGTAGTACCGTACCCTTAGTCACAGGTTCCAATGCAGAGCCCCTGGAATCGATCCCCACATACTTGCAGATGGGCTTAAAAAATTGAATCCCCGAGGATTGATAGATCTCTGCTGTTGCGAACCCTTGTCCAAATTTTTGGACTTTCCTTGCATATTTCGCATATGCAATAGTTCTTTACTGTGCCATGAATAACCTGGTTTGCATTTAAATCTATAACATTGCCTAGAAGAAAATAAACTAAGCTTATAAAAATATAAAAACTTAATATTTTATTTGACTAGATTGAAGTATTTTATCCGTAAAACCGATTGAACCACTCTTTTGTCAGGTTGAATCACGGTTCTCGGAACTATTTCGCTTCAGAAGCTATAAAATTGTGAGCTGTCAAAGTTCCGTTGTAAATTTTCCCTTGATAGAACCTGTAACTTCCTGACAAAGACGATCACAGTATTTGCATAAATCTAAAGATTGTATTTGGGAAGGTCGTGGCCGCAAAACGGCTTCTTTCCTGTTTGGGGAAGGTCCCGAGGTCGGATTTACATTTCGCCAAACGAGCCGGTGTACAAACCTATTTCCTTGGCCTGCGTCCATTTGCCAGATCTTGAGTTTTTATTCTCGTCCGATCGAAATCAAACGAGCCGATTTTACCGGCCAGGCGATAAAAAAAGACGGCTTCTTTAATTCGCTCCTTTTGGCTCGGACGTGCGGATTGAATAAAATTCCCGATGCCGTAAAACCGCAAAACGGTCATGCTTTTTTGCCCGGCAGTAAAGATTTTATTGTCAGAACAATAGCGGAACCGTATAAAGTACGATATAAATAAAAATACAGTTCCTTTGCAAATCATAAATAATTCTAACTGCTTGTCTGGCTCGAATTTATTTTTTAGCCCAATCCATTAATATTCAATTTGGGATAATATTCTCCTAAGGTCAGTCAGTTTTTCTTATCACTTTTTTAAAAAAATAATGCGTAAAACATGTTTTGATCACGTGAAAGAAAGATAAAACCATTGAAATTTTCCTCGGATGCAGTTTTATTTGAAAAAATCACGGCATCGCCTTGAAAATGGAGAAAATTTAGCAAACCCCTTGTCGGCCGGGTGAATCGAAGTTACGCCAGGATTGTTACTACACTTGAATACAATGAAACTTTCGAACGTGTGATAATTAGCCGTGATAGGAATATTTACAAACGATTACAGAAAGTACTCCTTCCTTTTAAATCGTATCCGTTCGTTAATCCTACTTATTCTAGTGTTTGTTGAAATTTCAAGGGGTGTTTCGAAAAGAACGGTAAAATTGTAAAATTTCCTCTTGAAATTGGTAAGGTCTGACTAATTCAACAGATGAATCGACATCTTCAGTAGCGGGTTTGGTGAAGATGTCGATAAGCTGAAACGCCAGACCAAAAAAAGATAGTCAAACCAAAATAACCAGAAACAGCTTTCTTACAAAATTAGACTTAATTTCTCTTTAGATTTAAACCACACAATCTAGGAAGCTTGTTTGAACGATTTTATCGCTCTTACATTATTATTATTCACTCTATATTCTCTATTAATCACCTCACGCCATCTTCAGTTATGGGTTTTTGTATGATTTGTTAAGTTCTACCCACAAACTCAAGTTAACAAACTCACATTGAAGTTGGCGAGAAATCGAAATTCTGACGAGCCAAATTGACGAGGGTGGGACCAAAATAAACGGAAACTACAAATTTAGATATTACTTCAAATTTCTTTTGAGATTTAAACCTCACAAAAAGATCTAACAAGCTTGTTTGATCGATTTTATAGCTCTTACATTATTATTGTTCACTATTATCTACCTCACGCCATCTTCAGTTATGGGTTTTTGTTTGATTTGTTAAGTTCAACGTACAAACTCGGCACATTGAAGTTGGCGAGAAACCGAAATTCTGACAAGCCAAAATGACGAGGGTGGGTCCAAAATAAACGGAAACTACACATTTAGATATTACTTCAAATTTCTTTTGAGATTTAAACCACACAAAAAGATCTAAGAAGCTTGTTTGATCGATTTTATAGCTCTTACATTATTATTGTTCACTATTATTTACCTCACGCCATCTTCAGTTATGGGTTTTTGTTTGATTTGTTAAGTTCAACGTACAAACTCGGCACATTGAAGTTGGCGAGAAACCGAAATTCTTACAAGCCAAAATTGCGAGGATAGGACCAAAAAACGGACACTGCACAATTAGACATGTTACTTCAAATTTCTCATGAGATCTAAACCACACAAATTTAGATAGCTTGTTTGATGGATGTTATAGCGCTAATATAATTATTATTCAATTAATTAAGGTTTTTAGTTGAGATAAAAAGTCAGTGTTTCGAGCGGGATTCGAACCCACGACCTTCGGCTTGATACGCCGCCACTCTACCACTTGAGCTATCGTGACCTCGATCCACTCGGCCACTTAACTTCCCATCTCAACCCCACCTTTTGAATTTTCCCTCCTTTTCAGTTTTTCAAATTAATCAAGTGATATTAATTAGTCAAGCGGACCATGAAAACTAGTGGATTATTATTATTAATTTAATATATAAGCAGTTTTGTAATTTACACTTTTGTGTGGAGTCGAACCTGTTTTCTGTCGTTTCGGTTCACTTGGGCTTGTCTGTCTTGGTGTTATTGCTTCTCGCCTTCTTCAGTGATGAGTCTTTGTTTGGTTTTGTAAGTTGTGCGTATAAACCCAGTACAAAGATGGTGAGAAAACGAAATTCGTTGGCATACCAAAACTGGGAGGTTAGGACCCAAATGGACGTAAATTTCACAATTAGGCGTATTATTGGGTTGTCCGGAAAATAATGCAGGATTTTAAGTTTTCATTAAAAAAAATCTATATAAAATATTCTGTTTACGTTTACAGGATTACTCATTNTGGGAAATTATTTTGATTAAAGAACATTGCTTTAAAGTAACTAGTTTCTTTTTTTTTGTTTAATACCAAAATCCTGCATTATTTTCCGGACAACCCAATACTTCAAATTTCACGTGAGGCTTAAACGACACGAATCTAAAAAGCTTTTTTTAATGGATTTTATGGCTCTTACATTATTATTATTATTATTATTATTATTGATTTAATATTACAACCAATTTTGTAATTTCCACTTTGTGAGGAGTTGAGCCTGTCCTATGTCGTTTCGGTTCACTTGGACTTCTGTAGACAAGATCTTGCTGCTTATGCTTCTCGCCATCTTCAGCGATGAGCCTTTGTTTGATTTTGTAAGTTCTGCGTATAAACCCGGCACAATTAAAGATGGTAAGAAGGCGAAATTCGTTTGGCAGGTCAAAATGTGGAGAATTGAACCCAAATGGACGAAAACTGCACAATTAGACGTATTACTTCAAATTTCTCGTAAACCACACGAATCTAGGAAGCTTGTTTCGTGGATTTTATAGCTCTTGCATTATTATTAATTTAATATACAAGCAATTTTGAAATTAACACTTTGGTGAGCAGTCGAACCTGTTCTTTGTCGTTTCTGTTCCCTTGAGCTTGTCTATCTTGCTGTTTTTGCTCTCGCCATCTTCAGTGATGAGTCTTTGTTTGAGTTTGTACGTTCTGCTTATAAACCCAGCACAAAGAGGCTAAGAAGACGAAATTCGTTTGACAGTCCAAAACAGGGAGAATAGGGCCAAAATGAACTGAAACAACATAATTAGAGCATTACTTAAAATTTTTCGTGAGATTTAAACCACACGAATCTAGGAAGCTTGTTTGATCGATTTTAAAGCTCGTATATCATTATTATTATTAATTGAATATATAGGCAATTGTGAAATTTCCTCTTGAGGTCTTTAATCTGTTAGTCTGTCGTTTCGGAACATTTTGGTCTGCCCGGCCTTGCAGTTTTGGCGTGTCAGATGAGTTTTGGCTTGTTGCCCACCTTCAGCGCTGGTCTTTGTTCTATTTTCTCAGTCCTGTGAACAAACGCGCAGCAATTAAAGATGGTGAGAATGCGAAAATCTGACAGGCCAAAACAGCGATAGCATGACCAAAATGATCGGAAACTACAAAATTTACATCAAATCATGAGATTTTAATCACACGATTCTTTTTTGATCGATTTGCGATATACAGCTAATCGTTAGATTTTTTAAAGAAGTCTTTGGGTTATTGAACCAGTAGTCAGATTTTTCTGATAGCTGCGTTTGTTTCGGTTTGGCTTCTCGCCATTTTCAACGGTGCGTCTTTATTTTATTTTTTCAGTTCCGCGTACGTTTTGTAGGCGTACAAAAATAATCTGAAACTACAAAATGAATTATTATTTATTTAATTTTACTGTGATAAATCTGTAGTTTGTTCTATCCTGATTGTTTTAGCTTGTCAGACGTAACAGTGTCTGTTAGGCCGAATGAACTGAAACGGCCAAATTACAAAATTATTTATTTCAAATTTGTCATAAGATTTATACTACACGAATTGCATGATATAGAAGCATAATTTCGTCTTTGATTATTTTTTATTGACTTAATATTAACTTAATGTTGACTTAATATTCAGTCAATTATGAGATTTCCTTTTGAGGTATTGAGTAAGGCGAGGTGTTGAACTTGTAGTCTCATCATTTTTTGACTGTCAGGCGTGTTTTTGGCTTCTCGCCATTTTCAGTACGGTCCGTGCTATTTTTCTTGTCAGCGCATAAACCCGTCACAATTGAAGACGGCGAGAAGCCGAAATTCGTCTAACAGGCCAAAATTAATTAATAACTTATTATTTATTTAATCCTGCGGGGTAATGAACGTGTAATTTCGTCTATTTTAGTCTGTTAGATGTATTTCGGTTCCCACCATCTTCATCCTACCCACCAATGCCGAAAGTGTCAGACGGAAATGATTCCAAAAGGCCAAACTACAAAATTAGACGAACAGATTTACTTCAATCTTCTTTTGAGATTTATACCACACAAATTGCTCCAGGAAGCTTGTTCGATCGATTTTATACCTCCTACATTATTTATTAGGTACATCCAGCTTTTCCCTGTTTCTTGGCAATTCTCTAGGCCCGGTAAACATTTTAAATAAGGAAACGAAGAACATTGGTTACAGATAATTCACGTCATGAATCATGTCAAGCATCCAGTTTAAATCAGCTTTTCACATTAGGCTAATTGGGGGGGGGGGGTTATTGTGAAAAAAGGGCCAGAGGCGACGGTGGGAATCGAACCCACGACCGCGGTGTGAGAGTCTCTCATGCTAACCACTCGGCTACTGCGGTCCCCGAGCGGACTTGCAATTGTGCATTCTCAAATTGATGATTTGAAAATATTTATTGGAAGAGAAAAACAGACACACGAAAATAACTCAAATTAACATAAACACCTACAACTACCTAGGCCAGATGAACTTCACGATAATCCCAGGAAATTAATTGCTAGTGAACATCTGTCGGACATGGACGAACAAAACAAACAACAAATGATCATTTGCAATAATTTATTTTGTATAAAATTTAGATTTTATTAAATTCCTCCTTTGTTTGTTTGAGCTATACCATTTTGGAAGCTCATTAGATAAAAAATAATTAATTGAGTTTTGATATATTATAAAATTCATATTGGCAGTTTGGCTTTTATTAACGCAATTTATTATTACTTGCAATAAAAGGTAACATTGACAGACCCCGCGGTATATAAATGGACGCAGAATATCAAATTGTGATTGGCATTTAACGTTGTAGGTTTATTTCAGTGAGTCTTCAGTTACGTCATGTTAATTTTTTTGCCCTGGCAACTGACCAAATAACAGTTTAAAATTCTTAAATTCATCCGTGCCCTACGCTGGTGAAGTTCTCCGTCAAAAGAAAGCCTTTTAAAAATAATAGGCTTTGCTAAGGTCAGCAGTAAAACAGGCGTGTTTTTCAAGTTTCTAAGCGCCTTTGTGGACAAAAGGTTTTTAGATTCGCTTGCAAGATTGAAAAAAAAAAACAGTCAAAGATAAGAAGGTATACCTATAGGTCGTGGCTTTGAGTTAACGGTAAACAGCTCTACCGCTAGACCGACCTCTTGCGGACCCTGACTTCCACTGTCCGATACCGTCCGGTTAACTCTTTCTTCTTTTTTGACACACATGCAATTTTTATTAAATTTATTGATTAGATTGAACAATTTTTCCTCCTAATTATTAAAACTGACAGACTTTGTCCCACGTACAATAATTAAATTGTAAGGTCATTTCTTAAATGTCGCTTTATACAAGCTTTAAGACAACTTCATGATTGCAAACCGTTAGAGGATGGAATAAAAGTTTGTCGAGTAAAACACAGTTTCAGCGTCGGAACTTTTAATAAGTTCAAAAATCGCAAGGTTATGACCGTCAAACCCTCATTTCAATCATATTGCTGGATAGGAAGGTTAATCATAAATCAATAATAAGAGATTTCTATAAACTAATAGCTGTAGAGAGTTTTTTTTAAGCTGGACGAATTTGATCTCAAGGCTAATTAACGCTAGAGTCAATTGACATGTAAACCGGAACAGACTGTCTCCCATTCATACAGAAACGTGTGCAATTCATTTAGTGTTTATGTCAAAACTGTTTTTATTTGTGTGATTGTTCTTTAAACAATTTTGGCTTCAATCTATAAAAACAGCGGAAAATTTATAACTAATGTTACATTTTAAGGAATCGGTAACGAAAGATATAATTTCAATACTCCACTAATTATTGAAATGGAATCGGTATAAGTATGGAGATGTTGGAAACTTCTATAAAAGATATAAAGTGACAAAATAGTCAGTCCTCCCTTAAGAAGTTGAACTGCCCCGAAGGTGTAAAAACATGTAATTGATAATTCATTGATTTAGGCTTTATTTAGTTGCAGTGATTTGCTCAGAGAAAGAGAGAGAGAGAGAGAGCGAGAGAGAAAGAAGGGGAGACTGAGAGACATACAGACAGAGACAAAGAGAAAGACGACAAAGAAAAAAAGAGGAGAGAGGGAGAGGTGAAAAGAAAGAGAGAGACAGGGTGAGTGAATGAGAGCAGCAAAGAGAGACAGAGAAAGAAAGAAAGGGAAACTGATAGACAGAGGAAGAGGGAGAGAAATAGTTATCTCGAAAACAAACATCGAGAAAAGATTTAGAATCATTGTCAGCCCCCATTGGATTTCTCTGCATTTCTAAAGAAACAGCCGTTTCCTACAAATATACTCATAAATTGCGTGATTTCTCAGTGTGGTCTGCAGGGTGATCATTTGGTCGCTACCTGGTTTGCCTTCGTTTACGATCATTTGGCTTTGCATATCCTCGATGTTATGGTATGTCAAACGGGATTCAGCTTATCGCCATCTTCGATGATGGTTTGTGAGTAGAACTAACCAATTATACAAAGATTCACAATTAGAGTGGCGAAAAGTCAAAACGTATCTGACAGACCAAAAATGCTAGGCAACGTTGCTGTTTATTTCATTTCGAGTTATTTTTTATCTACCTAGTATTTAATATTTATTTGTTTGTATGTCGTGCTATTGGATACCAACCCAGGCGTCTCTTGCCACTCAAGGTTGTGCAACAGTTGAACAAAACAAAAATGTGTTATGTACAAAAAGTATTTGAGGTGATCAGGTTTGCATGGAAAAATTGAGTCTTGAAGTTAGAGGTCCTCTCCCAATTTCTTTTCCTCTTCAGATTTTCTGGTGACCAAAAAACAAGGACGATGATCTCTTGCTACATTTGAGGTAGAATCTCTATAGTTGATGATCTGCTCTTATTTCTGCTAATTATTCAAAATTGTTTAATAACGGGGATGGTGGATCCACGGAAATTCGAAAATCCCAGATAATGGAATTTATTTGTTTAATACGTTTCCTTCTCCACAAAATTCATCGCGAGAATATCTAACGAAGTACTTTAAATTCGAAGAAAACTTTTGTCAACAAATGACAAGGCACATCGTCATTTAAGAATTTTATAGAATGAGTTGCGAGTGAATGACTAAACTGATGAATTGCCCAGTGATGTAAGACCCCATGTGATGACCGTCAAGTAGAAATGTTTTGAGTTGTATTGTGAAACCGCTAAAACTTATCACGAACGTTTATATGACAAAACGGAAAAAAATGCCCATAATTAGACAATCAAATATCGCTTATTATTCCCTACACACGTGCTAAAAAATTAGCAAACAATTTTGCTTCACAATGAAAAGTTGATTTTATCACAGCTTTTAGTTTTGAAAAACCTCGAGTAAAACAACTATAATTAACCAATTAATTAAGATTTTTAGTTGAGATAAAAAAGTCAGTGTCACGGGCGGGATTCGAACCCGCGACCTTCGGCTAGATTCGCCGCTGCTCTACTACTTGAACTATCGCGACTTCGATCCACTCGGACACTAACTTCTCATCTCAACCCCTTTTGAATTTTCCCTCCTTGTTGCCATTTTTCAAATGTCGTGTAATCTATTTGATTCTCGGCGACAAATGAAAAGGCCACGGAGAGCTTTAGTGAAGGTATACTTCAATTAACTTATTAAATTCGCTCGTTTTCGAGGTTCCCTTTGACCAATTAATATCATTCAATTAATTAAGGTTAATGTTGAGATAAAAAAGTCACTGCCACGAGCGGGATTCGAACCCACGATCTTCGGCTAGATACGCCACTACTCTACCGCGCTACGCTACCTCTATCGTGACTTCGGTCCACTCGGACACTAACTAACTAAAGTTCGTCTAAGTCGTAACTTCCCATTTCAACCCCACCTTTAGAATTTTCCCTCCTTTTTGCCATTTTTCAATTGTCGTGTAATCTATTTGATTCTCGGCGACAAATGAAATGGCCACAGAAAGCTTTAGTGAAGATATACTTCAGTTAATTTATTAAATTCACTAGTTTTCGTGGTCCGCTTGACCAATTAATATCATTCAATTAATTAAGGTTAAAGTTGAGATTAAAAAAATCTGTGCCACGAGCGGGATTCGAACCCACGACCTTCACACTTTTTATCTCAACTAAAAACCCGAATTAATTGAAAAATATTAATTGGTCAAATGGACCACGAAAACTAGTGAATTACAATTAACTTAGTTTCGAGTGATTTAAGAGAGTTACTAGGTCCCCAGTGTTTGTTTGAAAGAGCACTTTTCATCTTAAATTTATTGGAATTTATAATGAGATTTAGGCCTTTTCCCAAATTCATATAGTTTTGAATGTTTGTCTGTTAGTGTTTCAATGAGAGTTCTGTGATGCCGGAGCCGAAAAAGAAAATAAAATAAAATACAAATACTAAATATACAAATAAACTACAATGCCCTAAATCTCAATTTAAAAAGAAGTCTTATTGTGTTTTTGTTTTATTGTTATTGTTAAATAGCATTAGTGTATTTATAATATTTGAATGTAAGAATAGAAAGTTAACGATGAGCCTATACTCATGATGAAACTGTTGCTAGTTTGACTCCATTATTATTATTATTATTATTCTATCAAGTATTTTAAAAGGTAAATTAAAGCATTACAATTAATTAAGGTTTCAGTTGAGATAAAAAATATCAATGGCACGAGCGGGATTCGAACCCACGATCTTCGGCTTGATACACCGCTGCTATATATTAATTGACGCCGAGAATCAAATAGATTACACAACAATTGAAAAATGGCAAAAAGGAGGGAAAATTCAAAAGGTGGGGTTGAGTTGGGAAGTTGATGTCCGGAGTGGATCGAGGTCACGATAGCTCAAGTGGTAGAGCAGCGGCGTATCAAGCCGAAGATCGTGGGTTCAAATCCCGCTCGTGCCATTGACTTTTTTTATCTCAACTGAAAACCTTAATTAATTGTAATATATTAATTGGTCAAGTGGACCACGAAACTAGTGAATTGAGTAAATTAAAGCTTTGGATGACAATGAGATAGATTAGTTTCTAAGTGAATGTTTGGAATCATAGCTTTATAGCAGTCAAAAGGTATATAGTTAGATATAGCTAACCTAAGATAGAAGGTTTAAATGTTAGGGCGTGCAATCTTAGCCCTTAAAACGTTCTTAAAAATTAATAATAACTTATTAACTACGACGTGTTCGTACATAGTTTGTAATGTGTGGTGATTAGAGACCGTTAGTCGATGATTATTGGGAAATCTTGAGATGCGGTCTGGTGTGATGTAGGTTTCGGAAAAACATTTTCTTTGTCGTGCCAACGTTTCGATCTTTATTGAGATCATCTTCAGGGCCTGGGATTTACAAACATTGTTTAAATTTAACAAATACATGTAGGACGTGGAAAAAAGTGAATTTATATAATGCAAAAAAAAATATATTTTTTATATTCAATCGAAGTATTTCTAGGCCCTGAAGATGATCTCAATAAAGATCGAAACGTTGGCACGTTAAAGAAAATGTTTTTCTGAAACCTACATCACACCAGACCGCATCTCACGATTTTCGAATAAGCAGTCAATAAATTCAATAAAAAGCATATGAAAAATGAGTCATGTTCATGTCACATTTTATAAAGAATGAGGTTTGATTCTTACTTCTTATTTCATTGTTAGTTGGAATTTTGAATTTGAACTGGGCTTTTGATTGGCATGTACAGAACACCACAACTTACATCTAATTTTTTTTTCTATTCAGCTCTTCAATTAAGAAAGTTTTACTTATGTATCAAAAAGTCGTTTTGTTGAGATATAAATGTCTAATAAAACCTTGCTCGATTTGTAACATTTTGGTTCAGCACACCCAATGATATCCACTGTAATTGTTAACACATTTTTAGTTCTTTGAAAGATCCTGCGTCTGAAAGTCTCCGCCTTCTCAAAAATTAAAACCAAATTTAATATTTTGTAATATATGAAAAACCGGAAGTGGATTTCGTTGGCCTCATGCGTACACCACCAATGTTACCTTGGTTCTCCTTCAATATACATTTGCCAGATTTCACGATCTTCTCCTATACATTTAATTTGCTTAAAACGACCAAAATCATCAAAATTACCCATTTTTGACCCGGCTTTTATTAATTCAAACAATAGCTAATATTCACAAGAACTCATGCATTTTATAAAGGAGACGTTTTGAACTATTTTTGACCTAGCTCAAGGAAAGGTTTACCTAATTTTTGCCACGATATTTCGTTTTGTGATCGGCGTTGAGCATTTTTTGTTAATCTCCTGTAAATTTTTATTTAACATTTGCTTATGTCTTCTGCAAGAGAAAAGTTCATCAAGGAAGAAAACCTCAGCCGTCTTAAATTATTGTTGTCACACAGTAAACAATTTTCAGCTTGTTCACTGTCATATTTTTGAACAATTCACAATTATCATTATCTTTTGATGTGTTTATTATCGGGCTTGTGATGTCAAATATGTTGTAAGAGTATCGGGGAGGAGTGCTCTGTAGCTGCCGTATCTAAAAGCTCAGTAATAAAGTTAGTTTTGTGTCAGGTCATGTCCGAATTCTTGCAGCTGGAACCTCAGCCTCGAAGATTCATTTGACAGGGTGTTGCCTCATAAATCCACTCTCTGGGCGGAATTCCAGACACCCTGGCACGTCTTCAATCTGCCGGTCTCTGAATTACTTGTGACACGGAAATTAAAAAACTACAGGAGATCAATATATCATGATAATGTTTTCAGCGTGAGACGAAATAATGAAGGCTTTAAGGGTGATGCCCGTAGTATTAAATTCGAAATGTAAATCTTGCGTTGGACTAATGAGAATTTTCCCTCAGGCAACTCAACGATTTCCCCATTCAAATACAACATTATGATTACCCCTACTTATTATATGATAGAAACTGTTTAGTTGATTGATTCTTTGTGATTAGGATCGAGATTATATTGTATCTATTTAACTTGAGTTTTTGCGAACGGTTCTGTTTTCTTCAAATGATAAAGAGCATTCTTTTTGAGGCCCACGCGCGGAGCAAATCAGGTATAACTTGAGTTTGAATGATTTGAAAACACCTTAACAACAAATTATTATCACCGCGGAGGCGATCGCTTAGCCTCTTGCAACAATCAAAGAGGAGGCGTAGGACACGCTCCGGTAGCTCAACGCGCTCTTTATTGCCAATCAATCGAACCCGTACGGTACCTCCGAGTACCCGTTCGATCTGTCCACCAAAAATAGAAGAATTCGGAATTACTACTTCCCACTGAATGGGAAAAGAAAAGTCTGCCAGTTAATTAATCAGAGTATTCTTTTAATCAAATTGGAAGACACCTAGGTAGGTGGTTTTTGCGCTTTTTAAAGTATAATTCAAATTTGACTAGTACAAAATCATCTGAACTTTTTTCGGAAACTCATAGTGACAACAAAATTAGGCCATTAACAGTAAACGTTTAACAACTTGCAGAATTATCCAACTAATTAATCATTAACTTAAAATATAGCTTCTAAACTTTTACTTACAAAACCCTACTAAATTCCCAATGAATTTCTAATTACCTGTCAGGGATTTTCTCAGTTGGGGGGCCTTATTGTATCACATAAATATGAGCCCTTCCATCAATGAGTACCTCAGACAGAAGGACGAAAAGAAAATGAAGGAACAATGGAATTCACTCATTGGACACAAACAATCCAAGAATCTCGTAACAAATTTCGGAAGGAAAGAAGTGATAGAATGTATTAAAGGAAGCAGGAAAAAACTGCGAATCCTAAAGGACACTGCAAGCTAAATGGACATTTAAAGAAGATTGAAATAGTCCAAGACGGCACATGCAGATTCAGCAAAGAGGCAGAGGAGACACCAGCACACTATAAAAAGCTACACTTGCCCGCAGGAGGAAATGCTTTGGGATGTACAATGTGACTTAGAAAATTCAACCACTGAAACAGAGCCTAGTCCCTGATGAAATAGGACTCACCGGTGTGCTATAGGTACAGAACAAGGGATACAATAGCTCTTAAAGGGCGCAGTACATTACACCCGACTAATACATCTACAACACATAAATATAAAAAAAAAGGGCACATCCTACCCTCGGCTAATCATCTCTAAGTCCTACCTGGCCGACAGGTACTTTAGAGTGTGGTTCTTGTTACTATCCTTTGTACAAAGCGGACGCGGGCGTACCTCAGGGTAGCGTCTTCAGTCCGTTGCTGTACTCAATATACAGTATGATCCAACACGCGTACGGCAAAATTCGTCAGATTCAACGTGACTTTTCTGCTTCGGTTGTTCGCTATGTTTATTGTTCTTTTGTATGTGTTTTGTTACTTTTTTTTTGTTCTTTTTTATTAAGTTAGTTTCCCCCAATAACCTCTCTCCCCCTTTTCACACTGTTACCACTTTTTTTCTAATAAGCAAAAATTTCTTTTAAAAAGGGTATACCGCTAGAAAGGTTATTAAACGAAGAAGTCATGAATTTTTTTTTCAACGAGGCTGCCAAATTTTTTTTCACAATTTTAAATTTAGCAGTTTTTGAAAGATTGTGTTTTTTTACCAAAAATTAAATTGTACGTTTTAGAAGGAAGCCTTTTTAAAGTAAATTTTAACGCTCTTTCAATGTATTTTTTTTTATTTACGAAATCAGCACTCTGCACTCACTGGAAAGCCTTCTCCATTAGTTTTATTATGATTTCATCTCTATGTGATTTATACTTGCTCCTCACGCAGATTATTGCTCAATAAAAAAAATTCATATTATGGACACGATTCCTCCACTGATGATGGCGACGAGTAGATTTACGACGAAAACCGTAGCTGGTTGAAAAAAAAGTTGAATATCTGCGAAAAATTTGAGAATCGGACCATGGTCCATACGAACGTTTTTGTAGAATCATCTGACGAACTTTGTCGTAAGAATAGTGAATCACCCTGTATACTGCTGATATCCCTTCTCATCCCGACATCACTATCCAATGCCATTCTCCAGTATAAGAAAACGAACCCTTCAGACACACCTTCCCTTGAACAATGGTTCAAAATATGATGAATCAAACTCAATACCACAAAATCCCAAGCTTCACTGTTACATCATTCTTCTCTAATCTAGCCTCAACCCCTTCCTACGGAAAAGGCCCTTCGCTAACTTGGGCTGTATCTAGACAAACGACTGACCTTAAATCTCCAGACAAGGCACAACAGATGTAAACTAGAACTCACTAACTGAAACCATGGACATCCGGCATGAACTATGGGTTTCAACCAAGCCTCCCAATCTCAGCAGAAGAAAAGAAGTTCGAAGATCCAGCTGGAAAAAGTTCCACTCTCCCACTTGCCTCCCGACATCTTCCCAATAAACCTCCTCTACGTACAAAAAGCCCCGTGACCTTCTCTCGGAGAGTGGGAGTGATTAAAATTAATCAATAAATTATGGAGTGCACTCACTGGAAAGCATCTCCGTTCGTATTATTATGAGTATCTATGTTATTTAGACTTGCTCCTCGCGAAGATTGTTGCTCAATAAAAAATACATATGGAAACGATTCACCACAGATGATGGCGAAAACTTGTTTCACAAAACAACAAGCGGATAGGCAAACCAAAATGATAGGAAGGCTTCGGCCTTTATAAGACCATCATCAGGGCAGCATCCTATTTTCATATTAACATTGCAGAATTACGAAAAAAACCCGACGACATCGACTACGAGGTCTCGAAGTACATGAGGTGGTTAAGTTGAACTAAGAAAGATTTTCTTCTGTTTTTTAAGGATAGTGATCTCCCAAAAAATATAGGTCCAGTCGATAAAGAAACGTTATCTATATTATTAGTTATTCATAACGTTTCTTTTAACTGTGTATATAATAATAACCTTTTCTGGTATTTGTATTTCCATAATTTTTTAAATATTCTAGGGGATTATCGCCTTGTCTCGTCTTTTGATTTATACTTCTTTTTATGTACTTTATTTTGATGAAGAAGAATCGACCACGAAGATTAATGTGTTTGGGATCTGGTTTCTGGTAAAGTAGAGAAAGAAAGAAGTATGATTACTTGCCAAGCTTTCGACCTTTATAAGACCATCATCAGGGCAGCATCCTATTCAAATTCAAACTTGGTTGAAAATTCAGGCACAGCTTAAGGGAAAAATTATCTATTTTGGCCAAAAATTACACCGTTACGTTTCTCGATAATTATTCACCTTCCGGAAACGACCTCCACCTCGATTATGAATACAGTTTCTCTAATTAGGACTGTAATTTTCAGAAGACTTTTTTTTTAACTTTTGGAAGCGAATCCCGTCCTCTGGGCATTCTTTTGGACTAATGGAACTATAATAGCCGTTTACGTTTGTATCGACTCAGCTGCTAATCTCCCCTCCCACGCTGATTACTTTGCAGATTAACAATTAGCACAAGATGGAAATTGAGTGGGGCCGGGGCGTTTGCCCTGAGTCAATGCTCTTTTCCTATTATTAATCATTCGGCCCTAACCGTTGAAAATTCTACGAGAAACATAACGGTTGATCTGAACAATTGGAAAATTTTTCAATGGATATGAGCTGAGTTTTTAGGGGGAACTGAAGGACCCTTCCTATACTGGAGTCATTTTTGTAAAATATTGGTTTGTCCTTAGTTAAGTACCGTTTTTAAGCGGTAGCTGAGATAATGAAATAAACAGAAATTTGGTTTCAGATAGGCATTTAGGTAATATTGACTATGATAAAAAAACAATACAGCAAAGCTGTATAACATCAGATGGATCGGATACCCTGACGTACCTTCTGGCGGAGCGATTATAAATCATAGAACGAATTATTGTATTTGGCATTACTTATTTTTTATTTTCGCCCCCTGAAGTACCACGTTACAATTTAAAGTTGTTTATTATACGTACCCAAAAAATATTGTAGCAGTGGGTATAGCATGAGATGGATAGCCGTATATACCTTATGGTAGAACGATTACCAACCGGGGAAACGATCAAGTTTTCTTATAGGACATCTTTCGAACTCTGAAGTATCACGTTCATTAAAACAGGCTGTGACCATCATAGATATCATTATAACAACAGATAGATGGATACCTCTGACATACCTTCTGGTGGAACTATTATCAACCAAAGAAAGAATTATCTGGCATTACTGCTTTTTCACTTTTCGTACCCTGAAGTGAAGTACCACATTACATTCTAAATTCTATTTATAATACATACCCGAATTCATGAGCCATTATTCCAACAAAAGATTGTAGCAGTAGGTATAGTATGAGATGGATACCCGTACATACATTATGGTGGAACGATTACCAACCGGGGAAATGCCAATGTTTGTCAGCTTTCGAACCCTGAAGTACCACGTTCATTAAGAAAGGCTTCATCATAGGCGTCATACAGCATCACATAGATGGATACCTCTGACATACCTTATGGTGGCACTCTTACCAGCTGAAAAAGTAATTATTTTTTGGTGATTCTTTCTACTTTTCTTAGCTGAAGTACCACGTTCATTAAAATATGGGTTCAACCTATCATGGTCGTCATGTTAGATCGTGGTTAATACGATAGAACAGGAAAAAGTGTTATAGCTCGTAAAGTTTAAAAATTTTCACGCTTATTTAATCAAAATATTCATAGGTAACGTAGGCCTGAGTTGATGATGTGCTTTGGTCTGCGAGTCTGTGAACTCATGTTGAGTAAAGAATTTTTTCATAAAAATGTCCAATTTAACAATTGTTTTGAAAAATTAGGAGAATTCCGTACCCTGGAGTACTACGTTCACTATAACTAATTGAAACCCCCCATGGGTGCCATAGTTAAGCTTTGGGTCATCAAAAAGGTAGCGCTGGGAACAAGGGTCTCTGAGAGTAACCCATTCTTTTCTCTATTAGCTAATTAAAAGTACAGCTTAAATGTTTTTAATAGATAACAGTACCATCCAGTACTATAATACTCGAGAATACATAAAATATCAAGAAAGTCATTATTAAACCAAATAGAATAGAATCTACTGGTACTCTCTGTTGGAACGATGACCAACTTTAGAAATAATTATTTTTTGGTATGTCCTTTTCACCTTTCGTACACTGAAATACCTTGTTCGATTTAAAACAAGAGTTACCCATCATGTCATGGTTGATCGTGGGTCATTATGATGGCAGGGGAAAAGTTTACGCTCAGAGTCTTTTCACACTTCATCAAAATTTTTATTTCAATATTTTTGCATCTGAAGCACTGAGCTTGTAAGATTTTTTTAAAGTATATGTATAGGATGATGATGATGGATATTTGGAAGTGACGGTTTTCGTTCCCCAAGTACTGCCTACTTAGTTCAGTGCAATCTACTCAACTCTTCTCCTAAAAAGTACTAGGTCGAAGGTTAATGGAGGTTTATTTTACTCTCAAACCAAATGAACCACTCGTTTAGAAGGTAGACCATTGTCCTTTTCAAGAGCGTAACCGATGCTCGTATTTTAATTCTACAACAATGTTGAAAATTTAAAACAAAAATTACCACCCAGCATACAGATATTAGTGGAAAAAAACTTATAATCATTCCCTTAATTCAGGACACCTGGGTCATTGTAATTTGTTATTTTTATTTTCGATTTTTATTATGTGTATTAAAAAGTAATTCTCATACCTCGTTTTAGGATTTAAAAAACGGGCTTTCTGCCCTGGAATGCGGGGTTCCACATTTCGCCTACGCGTCGCGGGCCTGTTTCCAAATCCCTTTGGACCAAATTTACTTCGGCCGTGTAAATATTTGACTCTGATTTTCAAATTAATATATTTCGTTCGGTAAATGCTTTCTCATTTATATGTAAAATCAATCAAATCACCGCTTGGAAAAAATCACGCAAGACACCTTGCTACAGTTAGTGTGTTCACGGTTTACTTTTTCCCAGGCGTTCTATGTGGAATTTACGAGTAGAGTAGTAGAACAAGCGAGATAAAATGCGATGAATTCTATCGCAAAATAAATACAAATTGCCGGCCTTACTACTCCTGACTAAAAAAAAATATTAAAAAAATAAATAAAAAATAAATAAAACGATTAAAACCACACAACACAATATAAGAAATACCAGTGGTTTTCAAATCTAGTTTTTACATTTTTATTGAAACGTGTGAACAAACACAAAAATTGAATCGAGAGAATCCTTTAACAACATACAGGTTATATTATTATGAAATGAACGCCGTTCAACACATGGTCGACGAACCTTCAAAGTTGAACCAAGATCGTCGTTTGGACTTCAAGGCAAATCGAAACACGCCAATTTCTGAGTTGAACTTGGTTCAGCACTGAACTGAGTTTAAACCAACTTGGTGCATTGAAGAACGTTCTATACTGAACTGATATTAAACCAACTTAGTACATTGAACTGAGTTTAAACCAACTTGGTAGATTGAAATAAGTTCAGTACCAAACTGAGTTTAAACCTAATTGACACATCGAACTCGGTTCAGTACTGAACTGAGTTTAAATCAACTTGGTGCATTGAAATAGGTTCAGTTCCGAACTGTTTAAACCAACTTGGTAGATTGAAATAAGTTCAGTACCAAACTGAGTTTAAACCTAATTGACACATCGAACTCGGTTCAGTACTGAACTGAGTTTAAATCAACTTGGTGCATTGAAATAGGTTCAGTTCCGAACTGAGTTTAAACCAACTTGGTGCATTGAAATAGGTTCAGTACTGAACTGAGTTTCAACTAACTTAGTGCATTGAAATATGTTCAGTACCGAACTGAGTTTAAATCAACTTGGTGCATTGAAATAGGTTCAGTTCCGAACTGAGTTTAAACCAACTTGGTGCATTGAAATAGGTTCAGTACCGAACTAAGTTTAAACCTAATTGACCCATCGAGCTCGGTTCAGTACTGAACTGAGTTTCAACTAACTTGGTGCATTGAAATAGGTTCAGACCGAACTGAGGTTATACCAACTTGGTGCAAATGGCCCTAAGGTTAATAGACCAAAACATTTCACTTTTGAACTTAAGCTTTTATCCAACACATCCAATCATAAACCCTGTTTGAAAGAATTGTATTCAAATATTACACGTCTTATTATTCATTATTGAAGCTGTCAGTACAATTGTAATGTTTTACCTTAATTTTTTCACATTTAAGCTCTCTGTTTATTTATTTCCTTGCAGGATATACTTATATGTAATATTTGTAAAGCATTTCAATATGTTGATAAATTTTTATAATCATATAAAATATAAAAACTTGAAAAGATTCATACTGTTTAAAAAACAGCATTAATTTGTCTGAGGTTTGAAGGTTGTGAACATACCTCACGATTTAATTACTAAATAATGTATTAATTACTCTCCTGGGTAGTCTTCAGTTTAAAATGATTCCCTAGCTTTTTTTTTTCAAACAGCCATCATCTTTCTGTAGATTATTAGTAAAGTCTAAATTACAACGATTTCAACCGAAATAGGATAACCATAGAGACAAACTTTTCGGTTAGCTGGATAATCGGTTTGTCCATTATCCAAACGCACATAATCGACGCGGAATGTCGACGGAATGAGATAAGTCGGAGTTCCACAGTTTTCTTTTCCTGGTTGCCGCGAATTAATGACTCGAGAGGTACCAGATTCCATTTAAGGAGGAGTCAATGCCACCCTCGTCCCGTATGTCAAGGCTTTCAGGGCGAAAGGGCCTGCCTAGATGGAAGGTCATTGTCATCCCCCAATGAACATACACGAAAAAGCGGTTTTCTCTTATAATGCGGGAACCTTGCTCAGCATTCAGATAGCATTGAATAAACCGGAACACAAATTTTATAAAAAGCTTATTTTGTATTTAAGAAAACCATCAGCCATGTTATTAGCATTACTTCAATGTGGTCCTTGTTATAAGTAATTAAGATCAGTTCTACTATTTCGTAACTTTATCTTAATAAATTACCCTTTTTTTTATTTAGAAATGTTTATAATGATCACTTGTTCATCAATTCAATAACGGAATATTGGTTCGTTATGTTTCGATTAGACCTTGATTGATTCTTGAGAGAATTCAAGGAGAAGCCCTGTGATATAATCAACTCGGAGATTTCCCTCTTCCTCATTTTGCGTGATCCAATTTTTTTTTTCTCTTTCTTTAACGACAATCTCTGAAAGACAAACACTGAAATGTAAACTGACGGCAACAAGTCGCAATCCAAAAGGCGTGAATCCAACGGGACGGTAATTATAGAATAAGGTGGGTGTCCAACTCGTCGACGTTCTTGGCTTTTTTCAGCTCCCCCATATATATTTATATTCCGATTGTCTTCCGCCTCTCCACTAACCTTTGGGGAAGATGAACTAACATCTCTTTTGCAAAAAATTTTAAAATAAAATTCTTAATGTGTACTATTTAATCAACAATCAGTCTTTTTATTTACTACAATACTTCAATCCTCCTTAATGTTTATACTATTGTGATACATATAAACAATCAAAAATTGTAGTAGTTGGTAGAAAAAACTGTAGCAAATATAAAGCATGGCATATATTTATAACAAATTTATAATTTTTCCTTTTTCTGCCTTTTTTTCTACACATATAAGGTCATAGTTTAGTAGTCTCTCATGGACGATTTAATTTCTGCTAAAATGTTGCTTCTCTCTTCATAGACATCTCTCACACTTGGTGACAGGCCCTAATTCAATCAGTTTTTAGCAACACACATGCACATACGCACACAGAGATTAAAATACCTATTCTATACCTAGCCTAACTAGTTTGACAGTCTGCAGGGTACTCTGTAATCTGCTACAGGTTCATCCACACTTACCATTCATGCAAATAAATACATTCACAGATTCCTTTCAAACCGTTCGCACAATTAAAAATTGAGGAGGCACTGAAGTATTGACACTGCTGTCTCGGCCTCCTATCACACTACACACATTCACTATATAACTAGGCGTAGTTTGACAGGTCTGTGAGGTATTCTATATTCCGCCACAGACCAGTCCATTTACGCTTAACCATTCATGCAAATAAATACATTCTCACAGATTCCTTTCAAACCGTTCGCACAATTAAAAATTGAGGAGGCACTGAAGTATTGACACTGCGCTCTCGGCCTCCTATCACACTACACATTCACTATATAACTAAGCCTAGTTTGACAGGTCTGCGCGGTACTCTATATTCCGCCGCAGACATTCACACTTACCATGCTCGCAAATAAATACATTCATACCAAAAAAATACATAAAAACCAAGTGTGAGGGGTTATATATGGCCATGTGCATTTACGGGTTTTAAATATTCAATGAGTTTATAGTTATAATCACTGTTGTTCTTTAATGTTTTCTGCAAATTGTTAGGCAGGTCACACCGAGTCCCGTGCAGTTCTAGTCGTTCATACTCTTCTAAAATATGATTTACTGTCACAATCGCACCACACAGGGGACAATTCTTCGGTCTGTTTCCAACAATGATGCACTGTTGTGTCAGGCGGGTGTGGCCTATCCTTAACCGTGTAAGAATTCACAGTAGTTTTACTGATTTTAGTTTTTCGGTTTTGCCAGTCATTCCTGGTTAATCTTTTTAATATCCGCCGGACTAACCTAGGTGACCGGGTCATGCATTGTTGCTGCTTCTTTCGTCGCTTTGTCAACCTTTTATGAACTTACGTAGGCTAGTTTGAAAGTCCTGACTTTGCTGCAGTTTGGAAATTTTTTGTAATGTCCTCCATCCTCTAATAAACGCTTTATTGTAAAAATAAAAATAAAAATTTCTTCATATTTGAATATATATATATATATATATATATATATAAACTCAAAATGTCGAGCCAAAGCGTGTCTGATGTTTGAACATGAAAGAGAATGATCATTTTCATTCTGTTTCTAGTTTTCCAATTATAATCGTACCATTCTGAATGCAATATTTATTATTGTTTAGTTTTTTCATATGATTATCTTTCCACGGTGTATAGTTTTCACAAGACCTTCACGTACCTTTAGACATATTAAGGTCGGCCTCGTCTCCTATTGAATATTTTACTAATGTCTTAATGCTTCAGATTATCCAATAAACTAGTTGGACGCAAATCTAACATGTCTACAAAAATTAACTGACGTTACAAAACACTACAGAAACCGATTTAGAGATGTGGAGTGGAGCAACACTCTTTTTTATGAGGGCATTTCAACTATGAGGTTATATGAACCCTCGGGGTGTCGGTTTTTTTGAAAAAAGCCCATTTGTAAGTACATCAGGTTCAAGTGAGGGCCGCTAGATTCGAACCTTAGTGATGAGCGCTTTGTCAATGCCTAAACCGTTGAGGCCACCGACACCCCCAAAATACCCTTTGTAAATAAATTAATCCTCACCGAATTTTCTAAAATCCAAGGTAAACTCTCCACTCACCCCCAACTCATGTCCATCATAATCCCGTCAGATGACTAAAACAGAGATGGGACCTTCTCGCCAAGGAGCCTACCCTTAAGGAAAGGAGTAAAGCTGGGAGGACAACAAAGACTGTTAACTCCCCTCAAGACTTGACTGTGTCAGTTTATTGTAAATACGTATGAAAAAATCCATAAAAGTGCAAAATGTTTTATTAATAATACAGATGGTAATAAATAATTAAATCTTCGTGGTCTTATGAGTTGTCTAACTGTATACTAGTGTATTTTAATTTTACACAGCTCCATCGAAATATTAGTTCGATCGTATCCGATACTGGTCTGCCTATCCTCACAGGTTTAGTTGGTGAATTTGGTGACCACAACGGTTAAGGCATTGACATGGCACTGATCACTGAAAGGTAAAGATCCAGTGGTCCTGCATTCGAACCCGACAAATGGGTTTTTCTCTCTTTTTTTTCTAGAAACACTGACACCCTGAGGGTTGATATAATGTAGTTGAAATATCCTCGTTTCCAGCAGTTTTTATTTTGTTTTGATAGCTTTCAGACCAACACTCACCCTTCTTCAGTCCTTACTCTCCCACAGAGGACAGAAGACTGAGGAGGGGCCGAATGTTGATCAGAAAACCATCAAAACAAAATAAAAACTGCTGTAAAATAAAGAGTATTTATCAAAAAACACCTTCATGCAGAACAAATAATATTGTATATACAAATTTTAAACCTACTTATCAAAAGAATCCAATAATAATCATCGAAAATTTGCGTGAATAGAAGTTTTATAAATAAACGATAACTATGTCATAATTTTTTTTTAACAATGTAAA
Source organism: Cimex lectularius (assembly GCF_000648675.2). Classification (NCBI taxonomy): domain Eukaryota; kingdom Metazoa; phylum Arthropoda; class Insecta; order Hemiptera; family Cimicidae; genus Cimex; species Cimex lectularius. Next base: position 325,740 of record NW_019392738.1, read on the forward strand.
AATTCTCGATTGAAATTATTGTTTAGAATTTAAAACTACAACTTTGGCTTTTATTCTCTTTTAGGTTTTCCTGGATCATCGAACTTCAGATGAAGTGCTCAAGTTAATTGCTACCAAGACAAATGGAGCTACTCCTCTAGTCATGGCTTGTAGGAACGGGCATTACGATGTAGTCGAGTATTTAGTCGATGTATGTTGTGCAGATTTGGAACAACCTGGTTCAGGTAAAAAATAAAATAATAATAAAAAACAGTTCAATCAAAACATCTTTAAGATTACATTGTAAAAGAATTATTCATTTTCAGTGGTTTTTGATGGAGAAACGATTGAGGGAGCTCCACCGCTATGGTGTGCAGCTGCAGCCGGTCATTATGCAGTTGTTAATTTCTTGGTGAAACGAGGTGCATATGTCAACTCCACAACAAAAACAAACTCGACGCCGCTTCGAGCCGCTTGTTTTGATGGACACTTTGCTATAGTCAAATTTCTTGTTGAAAAGGGTGCAGGTAATGTACAAACATATAATTACCAAATATAAATAATATTGTAGCCGAATCAGTTTTAAAATGAAAGTATATCTTTTATTCCTAGAGAAATTAAAATATCCTTTGGAATGTGACTGCCTCAAACTCTCCGAAAAACTAATTAATCCAAAGGCATTGGCCTAACAGAAAACTTGGCCAGAAGGGCAAAAGCTTCACATTGACAAAAAAAAAATTGGAAAGCAAAAACAAATTTTACGTATCTTTCCAACATCCTTGACCTTAACAATCAATTTTATTTACAAAAAGTAACATAAACTCAAATATAAATCAAATCAAATAAATTAAAAACAAAAAACAAAAACTGCTGCTTGCAAAAAAAAAAGGATTTTCAGTAACAGACAATTTTGCACAAGCTGAATGAGGTTCCAAAACATGCAGTCCTTCTACAATCCAGGTCCAGAAGAGATTTGAGAGTCCATTGTTGGGGCAGGGCCCTGAGTTGATGATGCCCGAGAGCTGCTACAATTACACGATAGCTTCGATTTAAAATAATAAACATGCACATTTAAAGTAAAAATGTGGAAATATATTGCAATTACGTAGTAAGTAAAGTGATATTCTGGAAGACTTAACACCCAACTACCCATTGGGTATCACAGACGAGGACTCAAACCAAGTTACATTTTTCTTACTATAATAAATAAAACCATGGTCTCTGTCGGGGTTCGAACCTATAACCTCTAGCATGGCAAATACTATCAGACACCTTAACTACTTGGCCATCGTAGCCCATGCAATACATTGATAAATAGTATTAAAAAAATTATAAATTTTTTAACATAGACAAAAAATGAGATGAATATAAATATTTAATATCCCGCTCGTGCCATTGTCTTTTTTTATCTCAACTAAAAACCTTAATTAATTGTAATATATTAATTGGTCAAGCGGACCACGAAATTAGTGAATTTAATAAATATTTAATTTAAACAGTTATTTAAATAATCACAAGTGTATTTTGCTTACTGTTTTAGATATTGAAGTTTCTAATAGACATGGTCATACTTGCCTTATGATAGCTTGCTACAAGGGACATTATCAAATTGCTCATTATCTCCTTGGACTTGGGGCAAACGTTAACAGAAAATCTGTTAAAGGTAATACAGCTCTCCATGACTGTGCTGAAAGCGGCTCGCTCAACATACTCAAAATGTTAGTTGATCATGGAGCGAAAATGGATGTAGATTCATATGGTATGTATTTATTATAAAATAATAATTATAGAAGTTATAAAATAAATTAAAAATTATTTGTAACATAATTACTCGTAGGAATGACTCCATTATTAGCTGCAAGTGTTACCGGACATGGTCACATCGTTGAGTACCTGATTCAACTTCCTGAAATCGTTTCTAGACAGGAAAGCATCGATGCACTAGAGCTTCTAGGTGCTACTTATGTTGATAAAAGAAGAGATATGATCGGAGCTCTTGATCTTTGGAAACGAGCAATGGCTATCAGGTGGGTTTTTTGCATGTGCACATGTACTTGTTTAATTATGAGATATGTCAATACTTATTTACTGTCCAATACTGTAATTATAATTATTAAATTCACTAGTTCGTGGTCCGCTTGACCAATTAATATCTTACAATTAATTAAGGTTTTCAGTTGAGATAAAGTCATCAATGGCACGAGCAGGATTCGAACCCACGATCTTCGGCTTGTTACGCCGCTGCTCTACCACTGGAGCTATCGTGACCTCGATCCACTTGGACACTAACTTCCCATCTGAACCAAAAACCGTGTGGTTGAGATAGGATGTTAGTGTCTGAGTGGATCGAAGTCATGATAGCTCAAGCGGTAGAGTAGCAGCATATCTAGCCGAAGGACGTGGGTTCGAATCCCACTCATGACACTGACTTTTTTTTATCTCAACTAAAAAACCTTAATTAATTGAAAGATATTAATTGGTCAAGCAGACCACAAAATTAGTGAATTTAATGATTAAAAATGAAGTATATATTCACTAAAGCTCTCTGTGGCCATTTCATTTGTCGCCAAGAATTGAATCCTAATTACACGACATTTGAAAAATGGCAAAAAGGCGGGAAAATTCAAAAGGTGGGGTTGAGATGGGAAGTTGGTGTCCGAGTGGATCGAGGTCACAATAGCTCAAGTGGTAGAGCAGCGGCGTATCAAGCCGAAGATCGTGGGTTCGAATCCCGCTCGTGCCATTAACTTTTTTATCTCAACTAAAAACCTTAATTAATTGTAATTTGTTAATAATACGTACCCGAATTCATGAGCCGATCTACCAAAAATAGTAGTAGAACACAAAACACTTTTATGACAACGTGGAAAATATTTTCTGATAGACCTGAAGTCTACATAAAAGCATAACACTAGAAATGGATCACAACAACACGAACTTCACATCATCACTATTACACAAATTAACAGCAAATGAATTAAGTTAATCTGACGAGCTGACGCAAACTACTCAAACATACACAAAATACCAGCAAAGTCACGGAGGACAAACTAAAATCAGTAACGTTAATTAATGAAAAATGTAAACTGAAAGTACAAACGATAAAAAAACTATTTCAAGGACAAACCTTTTTGGTAAATCAGTTAATTAAGGTTTTAAGTTGAGATAAAAAAAGTCAGTGTCACGAGCGGGTTTCGAACCCATGTTTGAAAAATGGCAAAAAGGAGGGAAAATTCAAAAGATGGGGTTGAGATGGGAAGTTAATGTCCGAGTGGATCGAGGTCACGATAGCTCAAGTGGTAGAGCAGCGGCGTATCAAGCCGAAGATCGTGGGTTCGAATCCCGCTCGTGACACTGACTTTTTTNCGTGGCCATTTCATTTGTTGTCGAGAATCCAAACCGATTACACGACATTTGAAAAATGGCAAAAAGGTGGGAAAATTCAAAAGGTGGGGTTGAGATGGGAAGTTGGTGTCCGAGGGGATCGAGGTCACCATAGCTCAAGTGGTAGAGCAGCGGCGTATCAAGCCGAAGATCGTGGGTTCGAATCCCGCTCGTGACACTGACTTTTTTATCTCAACTGAAAACCTTAATTAACTGTAATTATAACTGATAATCACGCTAAACTTGGTTATTTTACAGATATGCCCCTGATTTACCACCTTTACCTAAACCAGTTCAAGCAGTTACAGTCGAAGCATATGAACACTCGAGAGAAATGAGGACTGCTGAAGAATTGGATAACTTATTAGCTGATCCTGATGAAATGCGAATGCAAGCTCTTCTTATTAGAGAAAGGATTTTAGGCCCTGCTCATCCCGATACAAGTTATTACGTCAGGTACACTTGTAAAGCTTTCTTTTTAACATAAGTTTTTACAATATAAATTCATTCAATAGGTACCGAGGAGCAGTATATGCTGATGCAGGAAAATTTTCACGTTGTATATCACTCTGGTCATACGCACTTGATATGCAACAAGCAATGTTAGAACCTCTGAACCCGATGACCCAGTCTTCACTGTTCTCTTTTACGGAATTGTTTTCATTTATGATGGGAGAAGAGGGTAATTAATAAATTTCTCACTTGAGTGATAATAATGTAAATAATCAATCTTGCTTTTTTAACAGGAAGATCGAGCGGACGTGGAAGGAGAGTACCAGTGGTATCGTTTGACGACATGATACAAGTTTTGGAAAAAGCCGTTAAAGAAGTCAGAGCCGGTCTAGGATTATCTCCAACACCAGTACCTACAAATTGTTATAGCAATTTAGATCCGTTGGGTGCTGGTAACAACAAGCAGTCTGAATCCAATTACCTTCACAGGGTGATGGTTATCGCCTTGCACCTAGCTTGTCTTACAATCAAATCACTCAGCAGTACACCCAGCAACAGTGAAAATTGGCATAAGGCTCATTCAATATTATACCAGTTTGTAAGTCTCAACCCAAGGGGACGAGGAGGACAGACTCCGTTACACCTTGCATGTAGTGAAGATGCTGGTCTTGTTGGAAGGTGAGTGTAAGAAGTGACTAGGTTGATTTTTTTCTTTTTTACGTACATAATAAATAAACATACATTTGTATTTTTGTCCTTGAAATATGTTGTTTTATATTTCAGATATCCTGCATGCAGATTCCCTTCTGTAGCACTTGTTGAATCTCTTCTGAAAGTTGGAGCAGATCCGAATGCCCTGGATGACAATGGGTCTACACCGTTACACATTGTTGGTAAAGCTGATCCTCTACCATCACAAAAATTAGTCAAATCCTTATTAGACCACGGTGCCCATTTTGATGCCATTGACAGTTTTGGAAAGAATTTTAGTCATCTCCTTCACCCTGAAGTACCTCTATGTAAAATTGTCAATCCTCTAAGGCATACAACGCTCGCATGCCTTGCGGCTCAAGCGATCAGGCTATACAGGGTTCCTTTTGCAGGCCAAATCCCAAGGCATCTAGAGCCGTTTGTGCTCCAGCACTGATTCTTCCTCCCTTCATCATGTACAGTCACCCTACCCTCGATTTGTCCTCTCCCTTTATATTTATATGAATCGTCATATAATTTTTGTTTTACCTCACTCGCGGCGTCTGACCTTGGAAGAAAAGAAAGAAAGAAACTGAAACAGCCCCAGGAAAATCTCTGTGACACACTTGTTCCCTTTTGTTGTCATTGCTTATGATTTGCATTTTTCTTGTTTTTGGGAAAAGAAGATGATCTATAACCATAGAAAATAAAACGAAGAAACCCTTGATGTGATTTTTTTTTAACATATTTTATTTTTTCCTTTGTGAAAAAAGTTTTGTGTTGGCTTATTACATTTATTTGTGATCTATACTAATATTTTGATGTAATATGCAATGTTGGTAAATGGATTTTTTTCTTTCTTTTTTTATTTTGTCAGTAGGTGTTTAAGAGGAGGGAAGAATGAAAATTTTAAAACTTGTGATACATTTTCTCTATTTTTGTGGTGATTTTTTACTTATTATTAAAGAGAAGAGCTATTTTTCTTTTTTCTTGTTTTTTTTTTCAAAATATATGTTTATCGTGTGATATTAAGATTCAATTCGCCTGTAGCAAAGTTTAAGCTGTCAGAATATTTCAAGCTTAGTTTTATCAATATTTCAACTTGTGAATTGATTTTTTTATCCTTCTTTCCTTAATGGTGTTTAGTTTTGTAAACTAGTCATTTTAAGGAAGTATGGATTGTTTGTTTTTCATATAGCAAACAAATGTTCAAATTTAAAATATTATTGGATAATAATTAAGCGTATCCATGATACAAACAGCTAGAACATTGTGATTGATGCCTTTAATAACACAAATATTGTAACAACCAAAAAGAAAAAAAGCTTCTTCTTATAATAAAATAATTTTGTATATTTTAATGTAGTATGAATATTAAATAATTAAATTAAATGAGATTTTATGTGTCACTTTGAAATTAAAACAATTAAAATAGTTTGGCTAGATTGTGTGACATATTAAACAAGGAAAAAATTATATTTTATTAAAAAATATTTTTTTTAAATATTCAGATTGTTTGATGTCACATAGGATTTTTCAGTGATGTTCACGTCATTCTGAATGAAGGAACTGTCATTGATTAATAACAATATTAAAAAAATATATATAAATAAAAGATGTAAAAATATAAAATAAAACCTGTGAACAAAATTGTTTTAATTCAAATGTATGTTTAATGTGATTTTTGTCTATACAGTGTACCCATGTCCTATTTATTTCTATAACTAACATAGATATACTTTTAACTTCAAAATGAAACCAAAATAAAATTCATGAATTTTACAAATTTAAAGGATGCAATTTTTTTTATTAAACCCTCTCTAACGGACTCTGGAATTTTGGTGTATATTTCAAACTACACGTATTTTTATCGTTATGTTAATTACAACATACTTATTTTTAATGTAAACCAAATGTTTAATTTGGTTTACATATTACTGAAGATGGCCTGCGCCTTAAGACGGCAAAATAACAAAACACATTTGAGTAGTTCAACAAACCACAAGTGAAGACAGTCCCGATAAGCGATCCAGTTCATCATAATTTCACAGGCCAACTTCTTATCATTTTTGCGTAAATTCAATTTTTGACATGCTTATCTATATATTGCACACATATATAATGATAAAATCAACTGTTCTTAAATATTGAAAATGTAAGCCGGTCCCTGTCTTATAAATTTTAGTGGTTAAAGTAAGGGCAAAAAATTAGTTTAAACAACCAAAGGAAACAGCCTGGTATACAATAAAATAGCATTGCTAAACGTTAGTATCCTCACAAAAAAATACTGGAAAAAGAAAAAATCCCTCCCTTTTAAAAGCGTATTTGGAAACAGTGAAGTTCAATTTTATTTTATATAAACACGACATTTTGCCTACATATGAATTGGAATTTGAATCTTTTTGTGCCGAATTGAGTGTTACATCGCTGAGGGATTACTCCCAGGTCCCTTCGGCGTCTGTGAATTCAATGTTTCTTTGTGACGTTTTGTCTTTATACCCATCTCCATACCTTATATTCATGAACGGATCAAAAACGGAGGTTGGAGTGGGATGCGCCTGGTACGATCCACAGAAAAACAAATTCGAAAAATATAAACTTCCTCCAGAGTTCAGTATATATTCTTTTGAACTTTTCGGCATCTTTAAGGCAGTAGAGTATGTACACGAAGATGTAAAAAGCGAATCATTTTAATTTTGTCAGACTCAAAAAGTTCCTAGGAGAGTCTGAAGAATTTTAACCTTAATTCAGATAACAACTATCTTGTATCATGGATAATTAAAAAGGTCCTCGACGTTAAATCGTCAAAAGGAGTGAATATACGATTCTTATGGACGCATGGTCACTCCGGCATCGGGGTAACTCTAAAGTAGACAGTTTGGCAAGAGAGTCCGTACTAGATGGTATAGTATCTCCTATCACCCTCCCTTTGCAAGATGCAAAAAGTGCAATTAAGATCCAAAATTGGATAAAGTGGCAGAAGTATAGTGAAAGTATACAAACCGGAAAATTCTACACTTCTATAAAACCTCAGTTGTCCAAAAAGCCTTGGTCTCAAAATGTTCCATTTTCCAAGAGGGATATCACAATTATAAATAGGCTTAGGTCTGATCATGGAATTTGTGGAATTTACCTTCATAAAATAAATCAAAAGCAGAATGATCAATGTAAATTCTGCAAAATCCCTGAGGACTTAGAACATAAGATCATGATCTGTCCAGGGTACTTAACTGAGAGGAATTATTTTTTGGATAAGTTATACGGTATGAAGGAAGTGGCCAAACCCATAAACTATAAGTCTCTTTTAGCCTTGAACAACAGTGTAATATATCGACTCGTTCGTAGATTTTGTTTATAGGTGTAACATGAAAATTTGAAATGAGTCCCTTGCCCTTAACTAGGGAGGGCTGTGTCCATCAGGGGCTGGGCGCGGCTGGCTTGTCTGCGGTGGGTGGGGTTAGTAGGGCTCCCTGAGCAAGTTTGGCTCCGGGGGATTGGGTGATGTGGACTTTTACACATATCTCGATGTAAGGTTTTTATCCACATCTTCAAAACGGTCCCTCGAAATGGATTTAAAATTAGGCCTTTAAGATTGAGAATATGAGAGGAGAGCCCTATCATTCCCTGTCCGTTCGCTGCAGCCGGGTTGGTGGCGTCTGGCTACTGGTGGATGCCCAGCCCTCAAAATCGGCCTCTCTCTCTCTCTCTCTCTCTCTCTCTCTCTCTCTCTCTCTCTCTCTCTCTCTCTCTCTCTCTCTCTCTCTCTCTCTGTCAAAAAAAAAAAAAAAAACGATAGGAAAAAAGGCTGTATGTAAATCATAAGAAGCGACGATCACCCAGACACGAATAACCTGACATCTACCACGAATCTGGGAAACATACCTGCAATAATTAAGCAGTTGGTCGAAGGGTGTCATAGCGCAGAATGGAGCGATGTGACTTTCCTTACAAACCAGGGAAACAGCACTGCAATAATTACTATAATAATATAATTGGTCAAATAAATAAAGGCGTCGAAGGGTAACAGTCCAAGATGGGAGCCGTAGGATGTTTCCTAGAAACCTGGAAAACATAAAGATGAAGTAGTAGCACAACTGATCAAATAACTAGCGTTGAGTTGCTAAAAGGTTGTTTTAAGGCCAAAAAAAAGTAGCTACGTGACATAAATTGGGGTCGCGTCAACCTGGTGCGAGACACCCGTCTTCGCTGGTCTACCCTTGATGTAGGAATTCTCCCTGTGACTTGATTTTCCTTTCCACACTACTGTAGAGAAACTAGTGTAAATAGGGATGATTTGGAAATCAAAAGCCAGTCGAGCCAATACCAAAGACCTCAGGCTCTCTTCAGACTCAGTCACAAATAATATAAAATAAATATAATAAACTCCAGACCTTTTTAAAAAAGATGGTTCCTCCTCACATTAAGTTAGTACTTAAGTTCCTATTATTAATTACTAAGTTCCTACGTAATGTGAGTTTTTTTTAAAAAGGATTGAACGCCACACTCACCCCATCTTTTATAATTTCTATAAACTCCAGATGTCAATCCAGAACAGAAGTAGCCACAGTTAAATTACTGAGGAGAGGTGGAATCGTCAGGACTTATCTGGCTGTAGCTGATGCGTTGAAGGATCGATTTGGCAACCCACAAAATTTTTAACACTTCAAGAAGTTGCTGCAAGTAGTTGAGTAACGCGCAAATGAGTGTTCACAATTTGGCAGATCGTTGTAGTGGCTTAGGAGCAAAGATGGGATCTGGGTGACTAGTGAAGAATCATATTATTATTATCATATATCGTAATTCTTGCTGGACACAAAGATTGTTCAAGCATTCTTCCGAAGGCTCAAGGGAGAAATAGGAAAACAAGTCATCATTGACTTAACACTCTGAAAGATGCGTTGGAAATAGAGCAGACCTTATCAAAAAGACAAGAGATCCAGAGAGAAATATTCAGAGTCGGTGAAGACAGCAAACAAAAAAAGGACAACCGCAAGTTGGGAAGAGTTCAGGATCGCTGAACACCACATGCCTTGGAAAAACGAGTGCCAGCTTGTTTTAGGTGTGCTAAGCGAGGACATTTTTACTGAGAATGATCTGTGGTACAAAAAGAAAGGGAGTTTGCTGAGTATTGGGTACAAATAAATCGCAAACTAAGCGCTGTCATCCTGGAAATGGTATGATAGAGAGGCTTCATAGAACCCTCAAGGATTCCATGGCTCATTTCATCCACATGATGGAGAGATTGGGATAGATGGGTGCTGTATGCTTTAATAGCCAATGAGCTCTGCCACACTCATCAACTGGACATTCTCCAAACTATATCCTCTATGAAAGAGAAATGATGCCTCCTTCAGAGAGCCTGGTAAGACCCCCCATTGTACAGTTACATATGTATCTAAGAGACGCTCGGGAACGCATGGATCAAACCTGGAGGCCAAGAACGGCACAATGCAATAAACAAAAGAAACCATGGACTCTGGCTATCGGAGAAATGGTATTCTTGCATGCGCCACCAGTCAAACTGGGCCACTGCAAGAAATTCCACTGCCCTTAGTGTCCCTCATTTGGTAATTGACCATTACTAATTACCACTACCATAACTAATTATTGACCATTACTTACAGGTTTAAATTGGTCAGAGGACAAACTTGTGGTACACGTGAACCAGCTGTTGTTGGAAGTACCGAAGAGGAACCCTCAGAGAACAAAACCCAGGCTATAACAGGAATCAGGAGCAGAACTCTGGCCCGACAGAAGATGGAGACTTGGACAAAGAATATTTGGGAACCCGAGTGGAAGTGGACGGGTCCCGCAATGAGGAACCCCTTGAAAAACAGTAAGACCGCAGCCTCTTGTCCAACGCAGAATTTTGACAGAAAGCGTCCACCATTTTCCCAGACATGGAGACTTTCTTTGTGACCTTGTGAAGAGTTTCATTAATCTCCCTATTTTCAGTTCACAAACAGAAACCTGGGGAGTGATTTTGTTTCCGCTTGGACAAAAAATATTGAGGGAGTCTGAGCAGTTTTTTGATAAAGAACCTCTGCACCCTCTCTATTTCCTCATACTCTTCCCATCCCCATACTTGGGCTCCATAGCAAATCACAGATCTATAGGCTGTATTAAACAACTTCACCTTTACTGAGCAACTTATATAGTTGTTTGCTGGCGCCACATTATATTTAAGCCCATTTTAATTTATGCTGACTTTTCTGTAAAGTGTTTGGTTAAGGACAACGTGTGTGTAAGGCTGATCCCTAAGTATTTGTACTCATCAACCACCTCAATGCATTCTTTACCCAGATGCTACTTCTCGTTTGACGCTGGTCTGCCTCCATTCCTAAACATCATCACTTTCGATTTTTCAAGAGTGATTTTTTAAGTTCCAGTTTTTGCAGTAGTTATGTAGTGAGTTGACCATTCCTTGCAGTGTATACGGGTTGGAAGCTAGTAGTACCAGGTCATCTGCATATGCGAGCAATTTAACCTTACCACCACTTTCAAGACATATTCCACCATCTAGCTGGCTCTCTAGATCATTTAGGTACAGAGAGAATAACGTGGGACTGAGGAGGCAGCCCTGCCTTACTCCCATTTCGGTTTGGAATTCCTGTGTAAGGCCGTTTACGCACCAAACGTTAGCCACAGTAAGCAGGTTTTTTATTGAGTTTATAATTTTTTGTTGCCTCTACTAAAGATACTGACAGCAGTGAAGTATGCATCTTTAGATCAGTAAAACCAATACTGGTTTTTGATAGGTTTTTGCACCTATCAAATGTTAATGCCTCTGAATCGGAATTCAGAAGACATCGAAGATGAGGAATTATATCGTAATCCAAAGAGTTGCTCAACTATGAAAGAAAACAGATGGAAAATAGACGAAATGAAATGGAGAAATTCCAGGCATATAATTCAAAAAAATCCTGATTTCCCTTATTTTTATTTAATATGCTTTTTATAAAGTTTCTAAACACTCTTGGCACTAATAAGAACAAATTTTGAAATTTTCAGCGAAACTGGTTCAGTAGTTTATGCATGCAGATAGATTTGTGTTATTTTTGGAAGATGCCAAATGACAAAAAAAGTAAATTTATTTCAGCTAGCACCAAGTAGAAAGTAAACCACCCACGTTATTAGCCAAAACATGATGACAAATGTAATCACGCAGAGTATGAAGAAACTGTTACTTGTCGTTGTCTTTCTGCAGGCCAATGTAGGAGATGTGATTTCAGTTTCATTCACGCTTTCAAATGGTTTGGGAAACCCTAGGAAAGAAGAATTTATTTATTTATATTATATTCATTTGTGTACATATGTCACCTTTTAGTGAAAGAGTCTCAAACAGCCGGAAGACACTTCCAAAGCCTGGGTACCACGTTTCATCATGCAGATGTGGATAAATCTTAAATATTTTACATTATTTTATTATTTAAAATAGCAAACGATGGTACATTTTATACTTCACTAATAAGCCATTTGTGAAAGTTGAGGTTAAACGTATGGAGACTGGGTGATGTAGCACAGATTATATCTTTGTTCAAATCATTCGGTGACAATAGGCAGTGTGTTACCCCAGAGTAATACCTTGAAGATTGTCTTTGACTTATAAACATGAGAAGATTAAAACAAAATCAAACCTGAGCAAAATATCTGAAGATTTGTTAGTGAACAGACTGTATAATGTTTTGTCCTTAAGTGGAATTGCTATTGCACTTGGATGCTGTGCATCATCTAAATATGGCATCGCAATCGTAACGGATTTTTGTTTGATCTTTCGAAAAGCTGAAATAAAAGTATGATACCGTTATTACATTAATGTTATGACTTGGCAAAGTGGTTAATTGTTTGATGTTCTGAGGTTTAAAAGGTGAGTAAACTGTAAATTTATCATTCTGATCTGCCTATTTGTACTGGTATGTACCAAATTGTGAAATGCTAAAACATGTCTGACAAATAAATTCAGCATGAATACTATTAGCTATTTGATGTCCGAGTGGATCGAGGTCACAATAGCTCAGGTGGTAGAGCAGCGGCGTATCTAGCCGAAGGTCGTGGGTTCGAATCCCTCTCGTGCCATTAACTTTTTTTCATCTCAACTAAAAACCTTAATTAATTGGTCAAGCGGACCACGAAAATAGTGAATTATTAATAAATAATTTTTGTTAGGATTAAAAAATGATTATCGTTTTCCCTGGCATAGTGATTTCTAATAGCCATTTTATTTATTTATTTTTTTAAATTAACTAGAGGAACCAAAGTAGCAATAATTTTTTTTTCAATATTAAAAAAAAATTATTGCCTTGGTTATTCTAGTTAATTTTTTTATTAAAGTTATAAGTTACTATGGCAGGAAATATGATAATCATGTTTTAATCCCAACAATCCCAATTTTGGGGGCCGCGGTAGCCGAGTGGTTAAGCCGTCAGACTCTCGGCTAGTAGATCCCACGGTCGTGGGTTCGATCCCCACCGTCGCCTCTGGACTTTTTCTGACGCCTAAGGGGACCGGTGGCCGCAATTGAAAGAAATTGACACGGCACTCATCAATGGAAGGGGCGGGATTGGATCTCAGCGACCCTGAATTTGGTCCCGACCCCCTTCAAAAATGAGTTTCTTCGATGGAAAAACACCGGCACAACGGGGGTTCAAGTTCACATTTGTTGTGAGCCCCCCCCCCAAAAAAAAAAAAAATATGGAGCCAGGGATAAAATAAAATAAGCTGTACAGCTCAGCTGCAGTGCTCAGGAGGGAACTCCTCCAGTCCCTGGTATCTATTGAAAAAAAAAAAAATCCCAACAAAAATTATTTTTACATTGTGTATCATAAATTTAAATATGAATTTTTCTAAAACAGATTTTTTTAAATCAATAAAAAATGGTTGAAAGTTGGTGGCAAAATGTCTATTCAGCAAACAGGCAGGTGGTTGTAGATAAACAACATTAGGATTAAAATTAAGAGTAGTAGCCAGCCTTTTTATGATGATGATCTCTGTTGTCTAGAACTCCTCATTGAGCATAAGGCTTTTTACCAGATCCCAAAGCTTTTTTTCAAGGACTCGCATATAAATCCTTCAGGCTTGAGCTTTTCCTTTCCCACGAGTAAGAATCTCGGCCTACATAAGCCTTCCCCTCAACAAAGGACATGTTATCTTCTTTTCCTGGCAATATCTACACAGGTTTGTTTCCACCGCTCTGAGTCTATACATACGCCTAGTTTGCAATGTCCAGTTAACAGTTCAACTATTATTCTTTAGTTTCTGCTATGGTTCTTTGATAAAATTTTTCTCATGGCTCTTTCTCCTGGGTTACATCACATTGAACGAACTTATTTTTAAAACTTTGGACAGATCCGAAATTTTGGCAGTTTGGTATGCCACAAAAGGGTTCAGGGCCAATAGGTGTCCTCACCAAACTTTCCTTGGCCTTCCTCCCTGGTACCTAGACAATAGTAATCTTGTGTGCAATCCCAAATGACTTTACCAGTACAGTAATTACCCTCAACACCACCTGGCTGTCCTAGTAGATGGTCCTAGTCCTGGTAGATGACTATTTTAATCTCCTTGGCACAGTGTTCAATAGTCACAATCACCGCTTGAAAGAGGGTGGCATATTCCCAAGGCTATGAATTCTAGTCATTGGTTTATTTCTGCATTAACTTGGATCCATTTTCCCAGTGTTCTCTACTATATATTTTTATTTTTTTGTCAAATCTGAATTTAGGGGGTTATGGCATCAATAAGCTTGTTATTCCAAGGCAGCAGTGGGGGTCGTTCTCATTGCCCCAAAGATGCTCAGGCTAGTCTCCGAGTAGTAATATAAGGAACGACCACTTTGGATCATGGATTTGAACCAAACTGTTTTTTAGTGATTCCAAAATATCGGACACGTATCCATGACAAACAATTTTATTTGTATATTTTCGTACAAAAATAGGAATGTTTGATGTTAAATTTTTTAGCTATTTTTGAATTACAGCCATATAAATCAGATATTCCGATGACTTCTTAAAAATAAAAAAATTGATAATATGTGGTTGATTAATGACCATTAGTCGATGATTATTCGGAAATCATGAGATGCGGTCTGGTGTGATGTAGGTTTCAGAAAAACATTTTCTTTATCGTGCCAACATTTCGACCTTTATTAAGATCATCTTCAGGGCCTGGGACGGCCATATCCTACATGTATTTGTTAAATGTAAACAATGTTTGTAAATCCCAGGCCCTGAAGATGATCTCAATAAAGATTGAAACGTTGGCACGATAAAGAAAATGTTTTTCTGAAACCTACATCACACCAGACCGCATCTCACGATTTCCGAATAATAAAAATTGATAATTTTAAATTCAAACAATAATTTATATTTATGGCTTTCCATAGGTCTAAACAGAAATTTCATTAGTGTGGTTGAGGTGGGAGGTTGGTGTCCGAGTGGATCGAGGTCACGATAGCTCAAGTGGTAGAGCAGCGGCATATCAAGCCGAAGGTCGTGGGTTCGAATCCTGCTTGTGCCATTGACTTTTTTATCTCAACTGAAAACCTTAATTAATTGTACGATATTAATCGGTCAAACGGACCACGAAATTAGTGAATTTAATAAATTTCATTAGTTTCACAGAAAACAAAAATTTATGACCTACTAATTTACTCAAAAATTTTTTTTGTTTTAGGAAGCTTTTCTTTTTTTCCACTGATAAACTTTGATAGCTATTACTATATTTTTATTGCACTCTACATAAAAAATGCTGTAAAGTGATATATTCATATAGATGATTGGGGCAAGTATTAAGGCAAAATAAAAACATTAAAATACGGAAAATTTCAATTTAAAAAAAAAAAAAAAAAAAGGCAAAACCAGGGTCTATTCACAAGAAGTGGCAAATATATTTTGGAGTGTGGAATCACCAAAAAAAGTTGGTTCCAAATCCGTGACCCACTGACATAGTTGTCCCCTTGTTAATCCAACAAACCACTGATTCATAGGTTACCATGTAGATATAGAACATGTATTCTATTTTTAAGACAAAGCCCATGTATCTGGCATGTAGAGAAAGGTTGCTGTATGTTCCATTTAATTGAAGGGTTGCTTGGCATGTATTGATGTATTGATGCAAAATAAATGCAGGTTTTCCTTTTCGCTTTTTTAATACTAACTATATAATCAAACATGACAATTAATTAAGGTTTTTGGTTGAGATGAAAAGAAGTTAATGGCACGAGAGGGATTCGAACCCACGACCTTCGGCTAGATACGCTGGGGTTGAGATGGGGAGTTGATGTCCGAGTGGATCGAGATCACGATAGCTCAGGTGGTAAAGCAGCGGCGTATCTAGCCTAAGGTCGTGGGTTCGAATCCGTCTCGTGCCATTAACTTTTTTTCATCTCAACCAAAAACCTTAATTGTCATGTATTAATTGGTCAAGCGGACCACGAAAGTAGTGAATTTATATAATCAAAATTAATCCATTATGCTAAGGGTTACACATCATTTTAAAGCCTATTTATTTCGATTTCTTTCTCTTATAATCCTTTTAGTAAAAATATTTAATTCAGTCTGTTGAATGCCTTCAAACAAAATGATGTCTGAGAGCGATTTTTGTCAAATTTATTTCTATGAATTTAAACATGGGTGAAGTGCAGCACAAACCACTTAAAACATTAATGACATTTGGGGGCAAGGAACCATAAATGCATCTACAATGCAGCATTGGTTTCAAAAATTCCGTAATGGAGATTATGACCTCACAAGCAAAGAAGGTCCTGCCAGTTTAAGTCTATAGTTGAAGCTGACCCAACAAGAACTACTCGAGAAATAGTGGAAGAACTTGGTGTTCGCCATCTGGAAGCTATTGAAAACAAAGAAGCACACCAAGTGGGTTCCGCATGAGCCGAACGACCGCCAAAAGGATTGGTATAAAATCAGTTCAATGCTTTCCGTATAAAATGATCCATTTCTCAGTTATATGGTAATGTGTGATGAAAAATGGATATTGTATGACAATAGAAACCTAATGATTTAGGCCCATCACGCTGGATAAGAGTGAAAAACCAGAACACTTCCCAAAGCTAAGCTTGTCCAAAAAATTATGGTCACTGTCTAGTGGTCACCTAAGGACTTATTCATTGCAGCTTCCTCAATCCGGGTGAAACCATCATTGCTGAAAAGTACTGTAATGAAATTAATGAGATGGATTGAAAACTGAGATATTTGTGGCCAGCATTATTCAATCGGAAGGGGCTTATCCTCCTTCACAGCAATGCCCACACGTCGCACAACGGACTCTGGCACGACTTCATGAGTGGGTTTCGAGGCTTTTCTACATCCACCATACACACTCAATCTTTCTCCTACAGATTATCACTTTTTAAACAAAAACGTGCAAGAAACGTTTCAGAAGCCAGATGACAATATGAAAGAATGCATTTAAGAATGAGTGAGTATGCATTTAAATTGCATTTGTTGGGGACTGACAGTTTAAATGAGTTTAAATAGCCTCCTGGAGCCTAATTTCAGTGGCCAGATGGATAAGACTGCCAAAACCCAAGGAAGGTAATTCTGGAATAATGCATGCGCATATTACATACGTATGTGTACATGTGTTCAAAGTTGAGTTTAATAAATCAATATTCACTTTGCAGCCAAATTTCACAAGTTATTAAAAAGCTGAAAACCACAACAAACTTTTTCTTGTATTGGCTATGCAGTAGTCCTGGGTTCGAATCCTGGCACAGCCCATGACTTTTTAGTATGAAAAGAAGATTGTAAAGTGGTTTGACCCCTCATCCATGACACCCAACAGTTTAATATTAAGCCCTCATGACATGAATCATTGACATATTGTTATATTCCATGGGATTACTTTTTTATTTGTACTTTTAAAAAAAACTATTAGTTCCATTAGTAATATTAGAGTATTTAATAATAATTTATTTCAATTTTGTCACATTTTTAGCTCTTTTTGATTGTTGTAAAAATGAATTTCTGTTAACCTATGTTCACATTTTTATTTTTTTCTGTAAATCTCATTGTGCGGTGTGTTAAACCAGTAGAAAAATATCCAAAAATTAAAATTTACCATACTTACATAAATACTCATTATTTGTTACAATAGTACTGCAGAGGTTTTTCTTGATCGGGCTTTCAACAATGTACGGAGTTACATGATTAGACCTCTTAATGTAAATCTGTTTGGTCCAACTGCCGCCATTGGTTGAAAGCAATTTTTTAAATTCTGTTAAAAGTTCGTCTGCTTGTTTCGTTTCATGATAGCTGTTGGCCCCTTCATAATATTCTGCGATTGCTAAAGGTATTCCAAACGCTTGAAGATAACCCCCAAATACATCAGCCATGGCAGACATCATTAAATAGTGAACTCTTTTTGATAATTCCATTTTTTTTATAACTCCTACAAGACATTTTTTTACGCCTACATGAAAACCAACTTTCTGTTTGGTTAATTACCTAAACAAAGTTTTATGTACTTGATGAGAAATGATGTCCTGACTGGCATCCTTTTGGGCAGCACCGCCTGAAACAACCTTCTAGAATATAATAAAATTATTTCATCGTTATTCCAACATTCCTTGAAGCAGTCGGCGTTACGGAACAATACTGTCCTAACATTTGGGGAAGTACATGGGCACACTGTTGTATCTGCAGTAACCAAACCATTTCCCCAACCGAATATGCAGAAAAATAAGAACATGGTTCCCACTCTCATGCGAAAAGGCAAATCAAGAAAACAGACGCTTTGCACTTCCATGTTACATATTGCAATTGCTCACTTTGGTATGGTTATGAACAATATTAAACACTATTCCCAAAGTAACTTGTTACCCATTAAGTGATTATTATTAAGAAGAAATAAGTAATCCTAAGATTAGAATTGTGAATACTATCAGATGTCAAGTAAGTTTCATATGTTAAAAAAAAAAAAAAATAACGCCAAACACCACTACTCTTGTGCATATTTTCGTGTTAAGTTGTACAGGAAATGAAGAATGTCTCAGCCCGAACATTGCCAAGGACTGTAAGGTCTATAGCACACGTAGTGGTTTTGACCAAAGCGTTTAACGCAGCGCATTTTTCATAGTTGGCAGACGCTTTGGTTTCCCTAGCAGTATTGTGCCAATTATTTCAAAATTGCCAATCAGTCTCATTCGTGTCGTTTTCCTATATTGTCAATTATTATAGTGGACTATATCTATTATTGTTTATTAGTGCAATGGATGAAAAACAAGTACTTTGGCTTCCCTATTACCAATGGAAAAAAAGAACGAAAAACAGTTAAATGTGGGTTCACCCGATTGTAGGAAAAAGGCAGAAAAAAAGAACACTTCCACGTTGACATATGGGTCGGTGGTGTGGTGGACCAAAACAATAAGGCTGCTAAGTGGCACCCAAATACAAGTGTCGCTGGTGCCATGAGTACAATGCCAACTGCGGCCCTGGAAGTTTTGTTAAACCTCCCACCATTTCACATTTTAATCTAAGGAGCAGCCCAAAGGATCATAAATGGACAACAATCTGCTAGGATAGGCCATTTGAATAAACAATGGAAAGGAAGGAGATACAGGCAGATGCCATTATAGGTGTGCCAACTGATGCCATTACTACAAAGTACAACTTCAACAAATACAAAGTACTGATACCAGAATGGGAAAAATGGGCCAAGGGAACACCAGGGCAAACTCCTACTGGTATACTGACGGCTCCAACACTGAAAAAGGTAGCAGCGGCGTATCAAGCCGAAGGTCGTGGGTTCGAATCCCGCTCGTGACACTAACTTTTTTATCTCAACTTAAAACCTTAATTAATTGAATGATATTAATTGGTCAAGTGGACCACGAAAAATAGTGAATTTAATGAATTAAAATGAAGTATACTTCACTAAAGCTCTCCGTGGCCATTTCATTTGTCGCCGAGAATCAAATTGATTACACGACATTTGAAAAATGGCAAAAAGGAGGGAAAATTCAAAAGGTGGGGTTGAGATGGGAAGTTAGTGCCCAAGAGGATCAAGGTCACGACAGCTCAAGCGGTAGAGTAGCGCCATATCAAGCTGAAGGTCGTGGGTTCGAATCTCGCTCGTGACAGACTTTTTTGTCTCAACTTAAAACCTTAATTAATTCTATGGAATATGGAATTCTACCTTAATACATAAATCAACAAAATTCACATACTCCTGAATATGTGTATCCATATCACAGTTTAGAAGAGGATAAAGCACCCGGTACAATAGTTTCCATATCATGCTCCTCAACTAAAACATTGACTTACATTAACCATCCATCAAACCTCCTGCAGAAAGAGCAAGAAGACAGCTTAGATTGGAAAAACAGAGATACTCCTGATATTGATTGAATGGACTCGACTATATCGTTATTTTATTGATAAAAATTGTTGTAAGGTAAAACTGTTACATTTTTGTTAAATTCTTTACAAAATATTATTTGAAATTCAACATTTTCAAATTCAATAAGCTGCACTTTCTCTAATCATATTTTCTGAAGTGTAAAAATGCGACTAAATTAAGATTTATTAGCACATTTTGTTGAACAGGAATGCTTATTAGCTTTCTTGCCTAATTTTTTGTGACAGTAATAGGTGCACTTGTGGCCGCATTTGAGAACCTTTCCACAAATTGTTTTGCATGTCAAATAATTCTGATGTTTTCCACCTTCAAATAACTGACACTGAAATAAGCACTGGTGTCCACATGATAACTTTGCACCACATAATTTACGTTTTGAAGTATTTTTAATGTTCTGCTCTTTGTTTGGGTTAATAGTAACACTATTAAACTGTCTAAAAAAAATATATATATAAAAATCAATATACAAAAATAAAGAAAAAACTATATTATTACACACTGATCAAATCAAAAAATACCTCGAAAGCAAATTATCATTGTGTAATGGACAAATGAATTTATCTTCATGCTCCTTATCATCCATGTGGCACATGAACTGGCATTTGTGTCCACACTCCAGAGTAGCCATACAGAATTCTGTGCATAGATAAATTTCTTTGTGTTCTGTATCTGGCAAATGGCAATTGGACTTACATACATGACCACACTTCAACTCCTGTTTACACATATGATCACAACCTGTGTTAGAACTAACAAGCAACTGATTGTAACTAACAGCTTCAGTGTTGTGCACCTTTTTTTGACATATAAGTGGTAAACTTTTACCTGCAAAAAAAAAATGTTTTAAAATAACCACCAAAAAGAAATGTAAAGGACACTGACCAATGGCATTTTGTTTCTGCAGCACAGTTTGGACTTCTTGCCACAATGTGCTGGATTTGGATAATATTGTCATGTTACCAAGGATAAACAGACCGGCTCTTGCTCTTGAAAGTGCTACACAAACACGGTTTTCCAATGCGAGAAAGCCAATATGGCCATTCTTGTTGTTTCTCACCAATGAAATAATGACAATAGTATTTTCTTTCCCTTGGTAGCTATCCACAGTAGCAATGATAATATCGTTCAAATTTTTAAATTTTCCATGGTCCTAAAATTTTGTGTAATTGTTGTATAGCAGATTATAAAAGATTATTTTTTATTTCAATTAATTAAGGTTTTTAGTTGAGATAAAAAAAGTCAGTGTCACGAGCGGGATTCGAAGCCACGACGGAATCAAATAAAGTACACGACATTTGAAAAATGGCAAAAAGGAGGGAAAATTCAAAAGGTGGGGTTGAGATGGTAAGTTAGTGCCCGAGAGGGTCGAAGTAACGATAGCTCATGTGTAGAGTAGCGGCGTATTTAGCCGAAGGTCGTGGGTTCGAATCCCGCTCGTGACACTGACTTTTTATCTCAACTAAAAACGTTAATTAATTGAATAGTATTAATTGGTCAAGCAGACCATGAAAAATAGTGAATTCAATTAATTATTCTTTTTATCTAAGGTCTTGTTTGAGATGAAAAAGTCAGGTCATGAGCGGGATTTGAACTCAAGACCTTCGGCTCAATTCACTGCTGCTCTAACCGCTTGAGCTATCATGACTTCGATTCATTTGGACACCAACTCGTCATCTTGACCTAGACACTTGATTAAAAAAATTAATTGAAATTGGTTAAACTGTAGGCTTATTGTAATAAAATAATAAAAAATAATTAATTAAACTCTTTAATAATTAACAAAAGAATACCTAACATGAGGGAAAAAATGAGAAATTCACTTGCCGAGAGTAGCAATGTTTCATTCACCCTACAATTCGCTCCTACAGGATAACGCCCGTTGGTCCACTCCAAGGCCTTACGAGTTTTCCTCCGGGAATAATGAAGAAATGCAGTTAACACCTTGGCAGTGAAACATAAACAACTTTTCGGAAGATAATTTTCTCATGTTGCAATACGGAGGAGAAATACTTCGTTGAGAGGGGAAATACTATTACTAATTTTATGGTGTTGGGCAGGAGAGAAAAACGTGTGTGTACTGCACAACTGACGGAAAAAAAACGAGCCTCACACCGTCCGCCAACTAAGCCTTTCATCATTTGGCAGGCCAATCAGAGATTGGAGGCTTAAAATAAAGAGAACTGAATTGAATTTTAATACTTTTTAATTGACTAATTTTTAATAAGAAAATAAAATAAATTATGCTTCGGCATAAACAGAAATGATTAATACGATCAATTATGACCACTAAACATGTATGGATTAATGTAATAATTATCTTTCAATTGATTAAGGATTTTAGTTGAGATAAAAAAAGTCAGTGTCACGAGCGGGATTTGAACCCACGACCTTCAGCTAGATACGCCTCTACTCTACCACTTGAGCTATTGTGACGTCGATCCACTCGGACATTTTTAATCTCAACTAAAATCCTTAATTAATTGAAAGATATTAATTGGTCAAGCGGACCATGAAAATTAGTGAATTTAATAACTTAAAATGAAGTATATCTTCACTAAAGCTCTCCATCATTTCATTTGTCGCTGAGAATCAAATAGATGACACATTTGAAAAATGGCAAAAAGGAGGGAAAATTCAAAAGGTGAGGTTGAGATGGGAAATGTGTCCGAGTGGATCAAGGACACGATAGCTCAAGTGGTAAAGCAGCGGCGTATATAGCCGAAGATCGCGGGTTTGAATCCCGCTCATGACACTGACTTTTTTATCTCAACTAAAATCCTTAATTAATTGAAAGATTAATCAGTCAAGCAGATCACGAAAATGAGCGAATTTAGTAATAATTAACTAATTAATCACTTTGTTTGCAGCTCCCTGTGGCCACTTTATAAAGTCACATGACTTATGACTGCTAAACATATGTGGGTTATTTTTATTAATGTCCTTTTTGTGACAGATAAATTCATCGTTTGGTATTTTCAATAACATATAAGGTACAAATGGGTTTGAGGCATATCTATCCCAGATGACTGTCATAGCAAATTTTCATCCATTATAAGCAGTCAATTGACAGAAGTGATTTAGAGTTGAAATAATTTTTTACTTTAAATGTTTTCACAAGGTTAAGAAATAAAAAATTTTTTTGAACATCTTAAAATTCACATATTACGAAAAAAGTTAACAAACCTTTTGCAACATATTTTTTTGTTTCTCATACAACATATTTGCCTGTTCTTTGTACATTGTAAGAATGGTAATTTCACATGGCTCATATCCTTGCATAATAAAATAGTGAGCAAGGCCGAGTGCAAAATGTACTTCAAAATCATTGTACATACTTGATTTGGAACCCTTAAAAAATGTATGTATGTAAATAACCAATAACCATTGAACAGTGTATCTAAACTTACCTTATGTTCATGATGTAAATGGTCAAAAAAAAAAACATTTTTGCTAACACCTTTAATATCATCTTGATTTGTTACAGAATCATCGTTTTGTAAGTACTTATAAATAGCTGGAGCTATCAATGCACTTATCTCTGGACGCATTCGGTATTGTATATTCAGAACAGACGGGTTAATACCATTATTTATCAAACGTTCAAATAGAGATAAATCGAAGTTGTATTTAGTTGCAAACTCTTTACAGTCAATACAAGGGCGAAGTTGTTTATGGTCACCTAAAAAATAATTGTCATTTTTTTCCATAGAAATTGTTCAAAAATCACCTAAGCACTTGCAATTTATTCATTAAAATGTTTATAATAAATAACTATTTTATTAGAAATTACTTAATTTGAATTTTTCAATAGTAAAGTAATGAAGCGTATAAATAACAACAAAATAAAAACTACAATTCCCTAATTGAAAATTTTTCCCACAATACAAATGAATTCTAAAATCTTACCAAACAGGATGACATGCTGACAGTGTTCATTTAAAGAAGCTATGCAATGACTTTCGATTATTTCTGCTGCTTCTTCAATAATTACTAAACAGTAAGAAAATTATTAAAATCTTTGTCAAATGGTTGCACTAATAAAAAAAAGGTCAAGAATGTAAAAAATTAAAAAAGTGGTTTTCATTATTAATTCAGACAATTTTAATTTATGAATATCTTCTTGGTCCTAACTGATTAATTTGGTATGACACGGAAAGTATGATTGGAGAAATCTCACAATATTTTGTTCATATAACTTTAAAATGACATGACATGATCACTTTTATTCACAAAAATTTGCATTTAATTGATTAAAAAAATAAATAAAAAATATACTTATAGTTACCTATCCTTGGTTTTAGTTCATCTAAAAGTATATTTAATCTTGCACCAGCTGTTGTTGTCATACCAACAACATCTACAATATTCTGACCAATTTTTCTAGAGTTTAATATATTTTCAATTTCATTAAGTTTACCATCCAGATTCTGTTGTTTTTCTGTCAACTGTTTAATAAAAAAGTTGCACTGAGACTTTAATTTTTCCAGCCAAAGGTAGTATAGAGCCCACCTATCCTCCACATTAGTTATGTCCTTTACATTTGCATTTAATAATTCTGATTTCTTGGTTTCTTCCATATTCAATTTAAAATTTAAAAGTTTCTTCAAGCACAAGCACAGTTTATCTAAATCTTTGAAATTTAAATTTTTGTTTTGGAAATGTGTAGGAGAATTTTTCAATTTACTTTTAAAAACTGTAATATCTTGTTCAGTAATGGCATAAGTAGAATGTTGTTTGAAGCTGGTCTTAATGTCTTTTACTGGCATGTCAAAAATCCAGTCCAAATAAATACAACTTAAGTATTCAGTTTCTTCAGAGTTCAATACCGGCTTTAATGTTGCAAACGGAATCAAACCCTTATTTTCTGTTATCATAGAAATTATTTTGAAAAGGATGTATCTTTTTCTTTCCACATAGAACAGGCTATGTTTTAGGTTATTTTTATGCAGTTGAAATATATCGCAGAATTGTGGACTTTCAATTGCTCTAAGCGAATATTTAGCTAGTGTTTTGCTTTTAGTTCTTTTTCCAATCCGAAGGACACTCACTTCATCTTTTAACAGGCCAGTTAGCAATTCATCCAATGATAAATTTTTATAACATATTATTAAAATCGGTGTATTGAATTTGTTAGCCCATACGTGTTTGTTTTGTAAGAGGACTTTAACTATCTGTCTACACATAAAAGTTTTGCCGGTACCGGGTGGTCCTTGAATAAGACAAAGTTCATGATTCAAAGCATGAAAAAGTGAATCCATTTGGTTACTGTTCAAACCGACTGTCTTTGGATCAGGATATGTATCTCTCTTTGATACAATTACGGAATGCTCTCCTATATTATAAGATATGCCCTCGTGAAGGTAAGAAGGCGGTTTAACATTACTAACTGCATGTACTAAATATTTTTCAAAAGGGAATGTATATTTTGGCATTTGCCTTAAAATTTTCATCACTGAACAGAAGGGTTCAAAATATTTAGTTGGCTCGGCTAATATGTACAACGCATCAAAATCAATGTGATCAGGAACAAGAAGAAAAGATATAATTAGCATCCCTCTCCCACGTTCTAAAGGCTTCCTATTTTTCACTTTTGCGAGAAAATAGGTTTTAAAGTGGTTTGTAGTAAGTAATATTAGTGAACCATACAAAAACATTTTTGAATTTAGCCAGTCAACCTGGTCTAACTGCTTATTCTGCTCATCAGTAAATTTTACAATAAAACTTGTGCCTAAAGATAAACGAACATTTTTATATATATTCAAAGATTTTTCTGTTAGATCACAATTTTTTTTTGTCAAATAATCATGTATACCAGTCCTCAATACACTTTCAAAATCTTCTTTTAAAAGTAGAAAATGAGTGGTTATGTAATCAGTAACACTTTTATATGCACCAACTTTTAGATTAGCATATACCTCATTTTTCTCATAAATATTTGTCGGAAAGCATAAATTAAAAGAATTGAATTTATGTCTGTTGACCTTTTTGATAATGACTTCAAGTTTATCCAATATGTCATTGTTCAAATGTATATTTATTGAAACATATTCATAAAATTTCACATACAACTGTAACAGAGATTTAAGCGTTGTGATATCTACCTGTTCTAATAAATGATCAAAATATAAAATAACATCTTCTTTAAAACAAATCAACTTGTTAACTACAGTTAGTTTTTCATGTGATGGGATAGTAGTGAGCGCTTCAGAAATCAAGTCTATAATTACTTTAAGAACTTCTGTTGAAAGCATCTCTAAAATT
This sequence comes from Cimex lectularius, assembly GCF_000648675.2. NCBI lineage: Eukaryota > Metazoa > Arthropoda > Insecta > Hemiptera > Cimicidae > Cimex > Cimex lectularius. Next base: position 351,879 of record NW_019392738.1, read on the forward strand.
ATGCTTTCCTTGTGGAAATTGAGTTTGCACTTAGAAACACTGATCAATGTATCGGAAAGAAGAATGAGGTCGTGCCAATCTTTAATCAAGATTGAAGGACTTTCTTTGTCGTTCAAATGGTCTGTAAGTTTTAAAACTATCAACATCGGTTCTTCCAGTTGTAATATACTATGCCAGTCAATGCTTCCATTCACAAAACATGGTTTTTCCCAAATTGTAGCAATTCCATCTTCGTTATCAAAAAATGGAACATCAGTAGATTGGAAATTTATTCTTTGTAAGCTTTGTGTATCACTTCGGCTAGATTGGTCATCATTTAAAAAAAAATCTGATAAATTCGTTGAGTTAAAGAAGAAATCATATTCTTCTTCGAAGAGGAAATCATGTTCTTCTTCGAAGAGGAAATCATGTTCTTCTTCGAAGAGGAAATCATGTTCTTCTTTTTTCTCTTTCTTCTCCTTTTCTTCTTTTTTTGCTAAATCAAGTTCATAAATCATTGCAAACTCAAAACTAAATTATTGCTCATTAAAAAAAAAGGTCCAGATTTTAAAGGTGCTTTATTGGAAGTATATGGTTTCTGCTAATGATGGAACTGTCTTCTCGCTTTTGTTTTTAAAATCCTCATCTTTACCTGAAAAACAAAATAAGATAATAATAAATCAGTATATAACTTACAAACTTACTGATAACATGCAACAAACTATTGTATTTCTGTTAATGGGGTACTCTTTTTGTTAAGAACTACTTAGAAAAATGTACTTTGCCTTTATTTCCAGCAATGTATATAAATTGCTCAAAAATGAATAGGGATATTTGATTTATAATCATCTTGAACGAGAAGTTCACAATTTTATTATGAGCATGAGTCATCGAGGTCACCGGCAAGTTGATTCTCAAAGTATGGCCCGGGCTTTAGCTCAATTCCGAGAGACTGGAAGTGCCAATAGGAGACCTGGTAGTGGATCTCAGCGCATTACGACGTTTAAGGAAGGACAGAAATATTGCCATGGCTGCAAGACGGAACCCTTTCCATAGTACCTGCCAGATCCTAAATGAAGTAGATGTTTTGGCAAGGCCTTTATCAACACAAATATAGGTCTCACATCATCTTTGAGATGACATGCAGCAACAGCCCGCCACCTGCAAACTCAGGAAAATATGGTGCAGCGAGCACCTAGAAGATATCACCAATTGGAATGCTGTTGTTTACTTATGAGTCGCATTTCTGTCTGTATAGTGATAGCAGGCGGCGAAGAGTCTGTACGGAATGCATACAACGACTCAGTTTGTACGCCCTTCAGTGCAGTTTGAAGGAGGCGGTGTAATTGTCTGGGCTGGGATTTACACTGGAAGACTTCTCCATATTGTTGAAGGCAACCTCACCGTGGCTAGTTAAGTCCAAGAAATTATCGAAGGATACATAACTCAAATATGACTAACAGGTGCACAGAGGTTTTAGCTAACAAAGGACATTACACGGTATTAATTGTTTTAAAAAAATTATTGTGCCCAATAAACAAAATCAAGGAATTAAACCTTTTATTTTGTTATTTCTCAAATTTTCAAAAATTTTCCTTCAGTAAAATAACATAATTATTTCTAATAAATTTTAATGATGCCAAGCTAGCAGTAAAGAACATGATAAAAGAAAGATGGCAGTGTCAGTAGGCCGGATCATCCGAGAGGCTTTTGCGTGTCAAGAGCACGATTCGTAGATCCCCCCCCCCGGAGAACTTGAGCCAGAAACAAGGAATCGTCCTTATGTGATTAAGAATAGGCCATACGCGGTTGACACACGGGCACCTGCTCTTGGGCCAAAGCCCGCGCAGTTGCCCCTTATGCAGAGAAAGGGGCTCGATGTGTCCCATATACTGGAAACATGTCATGCTTTGACTCCCTACAGGAAGCGTGTAGGCATGCCATCCAATCTGAAAATGGTACTCAAGCACTGCAACAGGTTTCTGGGTCCCCTGTTCCGCTTTCTAGGGGAATTTTTTTTTTTTAATTTATTGTACATAATATGCCTTATGTGTTGTGTGTCTATATGTTTTGTCTGAGTGCACGTATTTATTAGCGTGAAAGGTGAGGGTGAAATATAACATCATTATCGCCCCTTGAACGTTGAGAGCATATGAGTGTGAGTTTGGTGTCGATGGCAGAATATTTATAAAACTACTCCATCGACCCCAATCTAGATTAGTTTGAGTATAGGTCGGTGGAGTACTTGATATTCCTCCACCGTCCGAACGGAATGAGTGTACTATATGGATGTATTTATGTGTATGAATGTATTTATTTGTATGAATGTAGTGTTTGAAAGGATAAATATAATGTAGACTTAGTTGGGGGCTTAAATGACCTAGAGTTCAGAAGCCCCAGTCAAAAAAAAAAAAAATTTTAATGCAATTTATAATAAAAATAAAAATGTTAGGGAAAGTAAATAATCCTAAATTAGCAATATTCCTATTCATTTTTGAGCAGTGTAGATAAAATTGGCTGATCTTTCAATTTAATAAAATTATACTTTTACGTATTATTTATATATAGATGTTGAAAAGATGTAAAGTTTCCAATGTAACAAAGTATAAGAGATCATAAAGTTTTTTGTTTTTGTTTTTTTTAATAAAAAGATTTTCTCTTTGACATGTCTGGAAATGATGCATTGATACTATTTAAAATGAAAGAGGATGAATTATCTTCGGAAACCCTCGACCAAAATTATCGCACGCACTTAACTCAAGAGCCGTTATGAGTAAACAATTTTTTAAAAATGTAAATGTGATTAGAACCATCATTTACAAAATGTAAAAAGGATAAAAATACAATCAAAAAGTGAATCAACATACTTACGTTGATTACATACTTATGTTGTAGACATAAGCTAAAGGTAATAGATTATTTCTGTAAAATTTGAATTAATTTGCTAAGTTGCATCTCATTCACTAACTATTTTGTAAATTTTGTTTAATAAATTGAAATTACTAAGCTGTAAGTAGTATTTAAAGTCTATATTTTAAAAAAAATTTAATGCACTGTCTGTTGTTTTTGTATTTTTTGAACTATATACTTACAAATGAGTAACACATCATCAATTTTTACACAATACACATGAAAACGCAAAAACTAAAATACGAAAAAAAAAAATCTAGCTGCTCACAAAAATGTCAAAAAACCCAATCTACGCACCGCACAACATTGATCGTAATAAACACCACACTAAAAAAAAAACACAAAACATAAACAACAATAAAATTTTTACCCAGATAACAACAAGAAGGAACAAGACATAATAGAACAAACAATTACACCCACTCAAGATACCAAACTAAAGAAAAATAACTTCCTCATCACATGAGCACACAAACAAACATCAAAGACAGAATTAACAACCCTTTAATCATAAACACAAAAGAAATTACAAATACATAAACATGAACACACAACCACCCAAACCCACAGCACTCCCAAAAATATGCAAACAAAAAAATGAATCCAGTCATAAACTACAACCCAGCCACTGCATGCAAACTTAGACAAATAATATTACTCAAAACACATCTCAAACTAAATGACACACACTGCTCATAACTCACAAACATACTACAAATAAAACTTCTTTAAATTCAATGGACATATACACCAGGCGGACTAGGAATTGGTAACCCAACTTCAGCCATCAAAAAAAAAAAAAAAATACAATACAAAAATCAAAAACAAAAAACACACTGACCTAAATGGACCACATTCACATACATTGGGAAAGAAACGTACAAACCAAGTAACTTATCTGACAAAATAAGCTTAAAACAGCACTAAAAACTACAAACACAATACGAAAATTACGAACAAGGAGACGACCAGGTTGGTGTGTCACGGATTTGGACAGAAAATTTTTGGTGATTTTACACTCAAAAATATCAGACAGTATACACCACTTCTTGCGAATAGGCCCTGATTTTATCTTCTTTCTTTTTCTTTTTTTTTGAAAGTTGAAATTTTCCATTTTTTGATATTTTTATTTTGTTGTTCTACTTGCTCAAACCGACTATGTGAATATGACATTTCACAGCAATTTTTTTGTAAATTGCAATAAAAGTAGAGCAAAAGCTATCAATGTTTATCAATAACCAAAAAATTTCTTTAAAAAAATTATTATACAAAATAATTTATTTTTATTAGGTTTCGTGGTTGACTTGACCAAATAAATTTTTTTCAATTAATTAATCTAATTAAGGTTTTGGTTGAGATAAAAAAGTCAGTGTCACAAGCGGGATTCGAACCCACGACCTTCGTCTAGGTATGCCGCTGCTCTACCACAGCTATTGTGACCTCAATCCACTCGGACATCAACTTCCTTTCTCAACCCCACCTTATGAGTTTTCCTTCCTTTTTGCCATTTTTCAAATGTCGTGTAATCTATTTGATTCTCGGTGACAAATTCTAAAGGTAGGGTTGAGATGGGAAGTTAGTGTCCGAGTGGATCGAGGTCACAATAGCTCAAGTGGTAGAACAGTGGCGTATCTAGCCGAAGGTCTTGGGTTCGAATCCCGCTTGTGATGCTGACTTTTTTTACCTCAACCAAAACCTTAATTAAATACAAAATATTTTTTTTTTAGTTGAAATTATCCGGTTTTTCATATTTTTAATTCGCCGTTCTACTTGCTCAAATCTACTGTGTGAATATATCATTTCACAGCAATTTTTTTGTAAATTGCAATAAAAATAGAGCAAAAGCTATCAACGTTTATCAATAACCAAAAAATTTCTTTTAAAAAAATTATTATATAAAATAATTTTTTTTAGTTGAAATTTTCCAGTTTTTGATATTTTTATTTCGCCGTTCTACTTGCTCAAATCTACTGTGTGAATATTTTACAGAATTGTTTATGTATATTGCAATAAAAATATAGTAAAAACTGTCAAAGTTTATCAATAACCAAAAAATTTCTAAAAACCAAATATTTTTCAAGTAAACTCCACATTTTTTGTGTTAAAACCAATATTATTTTACTAATAAAAAATTTCTAAACCAAAAAATTTCTAAATCCAAATATTTTTCGAGTAGACTAGGTCATCAATTTTTTTCCTGAAACCAATACGAAATTTCGTTTCAGCACCTCAAAAGAACACTAAATGTAAATTTTTGTTTTAATTTAAATTTGTCCGATTTTTAAGAATTCGATATCGGAATATCTAATTGAAACGGCTGTATTTCAAAAACGGCAAAAAGGATTTTGACGTCGAACAGACCATTTGAAAGAAGAAAAACGTAACTTTATAACGATTTATGTACCATTAAAATATACGGAAGATTTCTACAAGAAAATACTCAAAATGGAAAAATTATTTGTCAGAAATTAACCTCGTTTTTTTAAATGGAAATAATAGTCCAATTTTAATGTTTGATATTGTTATAAAATACACTTGACAATTTCTTTAAAACGAATTATTAATTATGAAAATCGGTCTTCTATGTTTTGAGGAAAATTATGTTAAGAGTTTGCACTATAATGCCAATCAGGCAAAGATCGTCGAAATTATCAGTCAAAAAATTAATTTATGCTCATTTACTAAAATTTACTTTATAGTTGTAATTATTAATTTTATTTTATACGAAATTTCTTCTCAGGCAAGAAAGTCTGTATCTATGGGTTTTTACAACGCTAGAATCACTACAATTGAAGTCACATCCAAGTTTTGACCAATTTCTAAAGTATGAAATTTTGTGTTATGAAAAAAAACTGTCGTCATAATTAAAATATTTTCAAAATCGTTCTTATTTTGTCACTTAAATATTAAAATTTGCCCTCTAAGTCAATTTTTTAATTAAAATCAAATATGGCTGTGCGACAGCCATGTTAACATCCTGATAGTGTGAAATATATTTGTGATAAGTACACACTAAGATAAAACATAAAAAGAGAAAAAAATTAAGGGTAAAATAATAAAACATTAACTAAAAATTAAGTCAATTAACCAATTTACAAAATTTCGCCTCCCACCATTACAATTACTAAAAATTAAATCAAATAAGCTCAGAAGATGTATCAGACAAAATAAATTAAAGAAAACAAAATTAATGATAAGAGTGTAATCGGGAGGATTGGAAGGGTTGCCCAGGAAATGAATTAATATGATTTGCAGGGGGACTTACCTAAACAGAGGCAGAGCAGGCTGAGCAGAATTTTCTTCTCTATATCGTACAAGACTGGCCCGTCGTCACCCTTTTTACTGACGAGTCAGTCTTCCCCTCTACCTCTGCAAGGCTCGTCCCTTTCTTTATTTATACTATTTATACAATTAATAATTAATAACTACAGGATTACAGTTGTTCCTAAATACTATCACTTTACAACTACTCACGCCTTTAATTACTAACTACAAGATTACATTTGCTCCTAATCACTATCACTTTACAAGAGAAAAACAAAAATAAAATAAAATGCAATAAATTCAATTAAAGATAAAATAAAAGTTATTTAGAAATCGTGAGATGCGGTCTGGTGTGATGTAGGTTTCAGAAAAACATTTTCTATATCGTGCCAACGTTTCGATCATTATTGAGATCATCTTCAGGGCCTGGGATTTACAAACTTGTTTACATTTAACAAATACATTTCGGATGTGGAAAAATGAATTTATTCATGCAAAATATATTTTTTTATATATATTCAATCAAAGTATTTCTACTCACTCAAAGTGTTTGTCTTCTGTGTAATTGTGCCAGTGAGATTTTGCTGTTTTATGTTTATATACGTTGGGTTTTGAATGGGTGGGGAAGGATGTCGGTATAGAAAAGACATTTTTGTATAAGGCGTCGGCTTTTTTGAGGTGAAAAGTGCCGACGAAGGGAAAAAATGTGTTGGTAATGGTTCGGCCAGATTATCCTTTCAGGATTTTAAGAAAGGGATAACCAGACCGCACCTCACGATTTCTAAATAATTATCGATTAACGGCCACTAATCACCACACAAAGAATAAAAATTAGAGAATACAGTAATTGCCAAATATACCACGAAGAAAGTTCAAATTATAAATTTAAAATTTTTACAGTAATAAACTTGTTGAAAGCATAATAAGAATTAAATTTGTTAAAATTAATTTTATCATTGTAAAGAAACATAAAAACAACATTTAAAGAAATATTAACTTATAAATTGATTATTCAGAGATCGTGAGATGCGGTCTGGTGTGATGTAGGCTTCAGAAAAAATTTTTCTTTATCGTGCCAACGTTTCGATCTTTATTGAGATCATCTTCAGAGCACTCTCAACACGACACGCAAGAATGGCACACTTACGCAGAAAACAAACACTGAGCCCTGAAGATGCTCTCAATAGAGATCGAAACGTGGCACGATAAAAAAAATGTTTTTCTGAAACCTACATCAAACCAGACCGCATCTCACGATATCTGAATAATTATCGATTAACGGTCACTAATCACCACACATTACAAATAATTACGTTTTGCGGTCGAAAAGGCTCATGGAAAACTGAATCTGAATTATGTATCAAATTGAATTCCTATTTTTGTTACTGTTTTAATAAAATACAGCATTTTAATAATTAAGTAATGTAATATAGTTATATTATAGTATTAGTAGTAGTATTATATATTATAGTAATTTAATAAAAATTACTACATAATTATAATGATTTTTTAATGAACTTTTATCTATTTTTAAGGGTATAACGCTGGTTGAAAATTTTAGTTTTTTCACTAGGGTCACTACATAAAAATTGTCTTTACCAGTTTACATAATATGGGGTTCGTATACGTTAAAATCATAATTTATGTTCAACAGGCTTCCGATTTTGAATATGAATTGACTTACTTTCGAAAAATGGTGAGTACTGATCGCAGGTAGTCACTCAACTGGCCCAGAGGTACGTTTATCAGCCAGAGCTCAACTTTTGCGAGGTGGTGGGAAGAGTGTGTCCAGCTGATGTAAGTTTTTTTTTTTTTAACTGCAACTTTTCACATTTTTTAAGTTTTTGTGCCATGTTTGTTTGGAATATTTTTCCCGCTCTTCCTCGGCCCCACACATCACTCTGTGGTCGCATTCGCCTTCCATTTTGTTCCAGAACGTTTTCCTTAAAGAAAACGGCCTACTCAAAACATCAAACCTATTTTTACATGTTGTAGTTATTTTTTGTTTATATTGAGAGTGAATGTATTTATCAGTGTGAAAGGGTAGTGTGAGAAGACCATTGTCAGAATATTGTATACTACAAAAACTCTCAATTATATTATTATAAATTTGTAAGGGTTGGATGAACGAGTACACCACCGTACTTGAGTGAATAGTGCAAATAGAAAAATTTGGGTGTGAATGTGTTTAGTTTTAAAAACTGCTTGTTTAGGAGCTGAAATGACCTGTTGATATCCTCTAGAGCCGAAGGTCTTAGCCAAAGTAAGTTCAATTCTGTAGACGTGTACATAATTTAGCTCATATAAATTCGTAATAAGAGATTCTTCTTCTCTTCTTTGATGAATAGGATTTTTCTTTTGTTCTATTTCTCGTTTCTTTTTTATTTAACCCTATACTACAATAGATATGTAAACTATTTTAAGTTTTGTACATTATAATTTCCCCAATGTATACAATGTTTCAAATGCCCTTACAAAGAATTCAATGTGATCCAAAAATAATATTTCGTCGGTTTCTAGACTTCTCAAAATATGTGCCATGATTCATATATTTGTTTTTCTCCTTATCTCGACAGTCTGATTCAAGTTTTATTCAAGAAGGACCTTTGAAAAAAAGCTTATGAAAACACACCTTAAATTAAACAAGCGCTCTTTTAAAAGTTCAAAACCATAAAATTACAGTTACCACCACATTGATTAACACCAAATAAATTAGATTAATTTAACCGATTTATCTATTTATTCCACTAAAGGAAACAATGGTCGTGCCACTTCACAAAAACTGTGACAAATATGCTCAACATATATATTACAGAGGAAGAATGAACAAAACTATTTTGACATAGACAAAATTCACCAGAAAACGTACTAGGAATAAACTCAATTCCTAATCAAACTTCAAAATTTTGAAGAGGAATACGTTCCCGAAATTAAAGAAAAACACCACATATATACAGCTATGTTCACGACACACTGCACAGACGTCAACCCCATAAGTCACATACTCACAGACACCCTACACAAAAAAACAATTTACAGTAATAATCAGTAAAACTGACAAACTAAAATTCAGTACGTAGCATTGAATGCAAGTTCTCTTTCACACTGGTTGGGTTCAAACTGCTTAATGCAAACTCGACTTGCACTAACGGATTAAGCCGCCATGCAGCATCAAAGGTAGTGGCTACTTGCTGCAAGAGTAATTTTGCTCGCTACCGACTCCTGCTGGATCCACCCATAATACCGGTCCTACTTAGGACTGACAAAAAAACCCTGTGACTAAAATATAATTTATTGGTTCATTACATTTTTATTTGGCATTACTTGCATTTATCCTTATATACAGTAAGAGAAGTTCATGACGATTTTGAGGAGGATGGGGTAGAATGTGAAGTTGAATCTGGTGACAGTGTAGTCACCAAGAAGTTCAGCAGAGCAAAAATTGGACTGTTCATCTCAAGAACTAAGAAAGGTTCATGAAGTTGGAAGCCTTTACTCAGAAAAAAAATCCACTAGTTTCACATGGGGTGGTGCAAATGATATCAAACATTACAGAACATAAATATGCTTCTCTGTCTTCTTTTCGGACTACTGTGTATACTGGTCTAATGTTTCCCTTTACCATATTTTCAACTCCCTGTTCATCAACCACCATAGCAATAAGTTGCTCAATATTACAATTATGGTAGGTGATCTAACGATTTTAGAATGGAAGGAAGGTCATTGTTGAAAACCGCAAATAAGAGTGGAGAGATAAGAGCACCTCGGGAACACCAGAAGACACCTTTATTAAGACTGTTACCTTTGTTCACAGTTAGACAACTAGAAATACCAATAGATTTAAAGTTTTAACTATAACAGATTGTGGTACTCTATCAAACGTCTTAGAAAAATCTGTTTAGATGATATCTACCTGATTACCACGTTGAAAGCTTGGCATAACTATGCTCTAGTCTTCTATTCAATTATTAATTTCAATTAATTTATCTTTTTATGTAAGGTATTGGTTGAAATTAAAAAGAGTGTCGCGAGCGGGATTCGAACCCACGACCTTCGGCTTAATACGCCGCTGCTCTACCACTTGAGCTATCGTGACTTCGATCCACTCGGATACCCCACGTCAACCTTTAGAATTTTCCCTCCTTTATGCCATTTTTCAAGTGGTTAGACCAGTGGCGGGTTGAGCCGAAGGTCGTGGGTTCGAATCCCGCTCGTGACACTAACATTTTCATTTCAGCCAATACCTTACAAAAGATTAATTAATTGAAATAAGTTATTTGGTCAATCGGACCCCGAAATATAATCAATTTAATTATTACTTGAAGATCTATCCCAACATAATTAATTAACGGTTTTTATTAGGTTTCGTGGTCCGCTTGACCAAATGAATTATTTTCAATAATTAAGGTTTTGGTCGAGATAAAAAAAGTCAGTGTCACAAGCGGGATTCGAACCCGCGACCTTCGGCTAGATACGTCGCTGCTCTACCACTTGAGTTATCATGACTTCGATCCACTCGGACACTAACTTCCCATCTCTACTCACCTTTTGAATTTTCCGTCCTTTTTGCCATTTTTCAAATGTTCGAATCCCGCTTGTGACACTGACTTTTTTATCTGGACTAAAACCTTAATTAACTGAAACTAATTAAAGACTTCACTTTTTTTCAACCTATGGTGATATGAGATACAAAAATGTACACCGAATCTCGAGAAAATCATTAATTATAAAATAGCTAAAAATGACCTTTAAATGGGCTTGATGCTAATTATTAGAATTTTATCTTAACCATTAATGCCTTTGGGACTGTGGATTTATTATTGCGAATTTAACACTTTTGCTTAGGTTTATCAGGAAATATGGCGCCGTTGGCACAAAAGCATTCTTTTCCTAAAACTTTTAAAATTTTCTAACTCAAGCCTGTTTTCAATTTTATTAGAAAGACAGACGGAAGAAACATAAAAACACACGGGTAATCCATCAAAGGCGCCGACAGACAAAGGCAACAACCGGCACGTTTCACGAAGAACATAAAAATGATACGCTGAACCAGCTAAACCTCCACTAATCACTGTACAAAGCATTGATACAATTTGTTTAGCACGTGCCTAGATTTGATTTTTCAGAAATGTTTGTGCCAAACGTGAAAATTTCCCACAATATACAATTATCGGCTAGCAAATAATTGTTACGATTTATTTAAATCTAAATAAATTTCCTTCTTCCATCATTCGGTACGACTGCCAATATGACAGGCGTATGCTCAATTATTACAGCGGAAAGCATAGTCATCCGCGAAGTCTTACGACGTGCATAGAAATTTTGTCTGATAACCAGTGTCTTTTATGCATTGAAAAGCAAGAAACAACCTAGAAACCCGAACGAAACATTTTTTTTTTAATAAATAGGTCATAAGTGACCGTTATTCGATAATTATTCAGAAATTGTGAGATGCGGTCTGGTGTGATGCAGGTTTCAGAAAAACGTTTTCTTTATTCTTGTGAATATCTCACTGGCACTCTCTACACGTCACGCAAGAATGGCACAATTACACAGAAGATAAACACTTTGGGCCCTGAAGATGATCTCAATAAAAGATCGAAACGTTGGCACGATAAAGAAAATGTTTTTCTGAAACCTAATCACACCCGACCACATCTCATGATATCTGAATAACTGATTTTTCTTGGAATTTATATTAGATTGCCCAGGAATTGGGTGGGATTGCATATTGCAAGGTTGGTTCATATTTGCGAATAGCCTTTGCAACGTAAGGATCTGCTCTATGTTTTTGTTTAGGGCCAGGAATGTTTTGTCTTCTGTAATCTTTAACTTCCGATTGTTAATCTGCTGATAGTTGTTATCTCTTGTTGGGCTACACCGCTTTGCCGGATTACCGAAATTCCAATTTCGTGATTTGTATGGATCCCCTTTTCCATATTGAAATCTATTGAATCCTGGGTAGTCTTGGCGATTGTAATTAAAATTCCTTGTAGTTTTTGCATTGTAAGTAGGAAACGATTGGGATTCATGGGTGTAATAGTTATTGAATCTTCTGTTGGAGGGACAGTCGTATTGTTTGAATTATAATTGTTGAAAAAATTTGTCCTTTCAGGTCTAGCATTTGTGGTTTGCTGCCACCTAGGTCTGTAATAATTAAATCCATTTGAATATGGTCTACGGCCGTAGTTGTTATTGTAGTATATACTAACGGAATTTGGGTGGTGATCCGTAAAAATGTTGTGAAGCATTACTATTGTCGATTCGTTTCAGAACGTCCGCATATGATGGCTTGTTGAAGTTGGGGGTTGTACTGCCATATCTTTCATTTATAGAAATCTCCGCATCTTTTATTTTTTCAAAGAGCTGCTGATAAGAGGATAGGTTTTCCGTATTTCCTAATAATGGACGGTATTTAGGGTGAACCGCTTGCACGATATTTTTTTATGGCATGATATTCATTTTTTCCCCCGAATAGTTGTAAAAGTTTAATTTGCCCATTCACATATTCCCTTAGCGAAGTGCTATCGTCTTGCAAAGCATACAGGGTGAATTGCTACTCGTGCTACAAACTTCTCCAGTAGATTCTTCACCCTAAAATGAACAAAAAAGTTCATATTGTCCATGGTCCGATTCTCAACCATTTCAGAGTAATTTCGCTTTTTATCGATTTTGAAAGATATCACGTCCTGGCGTCGGAAAATCGTGATATCTTTTAATCTAAACATTTCTCTGAAAATCTAATAGCACCGTTGAAATTCCCGTTAATTTTTCAATAAGAAGATGACGGTGGCAAAATGTTTGGGCTAATTTTTTGTGTTTTATTTCAGCCAGAACTACAAAAAGAGTGGAAAATTGTGTAAATCGGAAAGTGTATAAAGTAATCCAGAGTTTCTAATTTTAGTCTCAGAAGGCAGCAAATTTGAGGAAAACTACCTGATTTAATAACGCTTCCAACGCACTCGTCATTTTCTTATTTAGTGGTTGTGAGACCAAGATGTTGATGACAAAAAGAGAAAAAATGGTGGTTCAAGGATTGCTAATGTTTGAGAGTGACTTGCTACTCGTGCTACAAACTTCACCAGTAGATTCTTGACCCTAAAATGAACAAAAAAGTTCATATTGACCATGGTCCGATTCTCAACCATTTCAGAGTAATTTCGCTTTTTATCGATTTTGAAAGATATCACGTCCTGGCGTCGGAAAATCGTGATATCTTTTAATCTAAACATTTCTCTTAAAATCTATAAGCACCGTTGAAATCCCCGTTAATTTTTCAATAAGAAGATGAAGGTGGCAAAACGTTTGGGTCTTTCTTCCTTGACCTTCTAGCTGTTTGTAAACTTCTTAAGCATTACATACTAAATGGGCATTAAATTAAATTAAAAAATTTCAATGGAATTATGATTTTGATTCTCTCTAAAAATTAACGGGGATTTCAACGGTGCTTATAGATTTTAAGAGAAATGTTTAGATTAAAAGATATCACGATTTTCCGACGCCAGGACGTGATATCTTTCAAAATCGATAAAAAGCGAAATTACTCTGAAATGGTTGAGAATCGGACCATGGACAATATGAACTTTTTTGTTCATTTTAGGGTGAAGAATCTACTGTAGAAGTTTGTAGCACGAGTAGCAATTCACCCTGTATAACATTTGGGATTTAATTTGGAAAAGCTGCTTCTCTGACATTCCATTTTCTAACAGCGATTGGGAAAATATTTGAAATGTAATTTTATTATAGGCCAAGGCATTGTACAAAAAGTTTGCTGTGATCGCGTCTGTTTCTCGCTCTGCCAAAATCGCCAAGATTTTCTTGAACTTATTTGGATTTCTTAGCGCTATCGGCGTTAATTCGCATAGGAACTGTATGATTGCGTGAGGCTGGTATAATCTAAAGTTTGGGAGATTTCCAATTTTTTTTCTTAAAGTATAAGACAATTTGTAGCGAAAATATTTCGCACCTGAACTGTTAGTTTTATCTGATTTGTGCGAATTAGACGTTGAGGATGAGGTATCTGAATCTTCAGCTATGCAGCTGAAATCGGTTGTAAAATCTGGGTAGCTAGACTGGGGTTTGTCTAGAAATGTTGAGCCTATAAGAGTAATCCCTTTTTGAGTTTTTTTATTGGGTTTATCTGTGATTTCAAACATTTCTTCATCAATATCATGTTTGTGTCCTTTATTTTTTTTATTGAAAGATGATATTATTTTTTGTATATCATCTTTATCTAAATTTGCCTCAGTCAAGGCAAGTTTTAGGTTTGTTGTCTGCAAATCGTCTTCAATTTTTTTCTTGACATTTGGGGGACTTGGCATAATTTCATCTACATTTGAATTTGTATAAAATGTTTTGTGAGCTATTTCGGCAATTGTCGAGCTGAATTGAGGTAATTTGTCTGATGCTTCTAGGTCGGGCCAAGATTTTTTAAATTGTTCTGGTAGGTTTTGTACTAAAGTGTCAATGTTACTTTTAATTAAGTCTTTCTGGCGTTGTAAAATGCTTTCACATATCGCACGTTCGATTTGAAGCTGGTCTGGGGAAAGAACATGCGTTGCAGCGGTTTCTTCCTGCAAAATGTGGCGTGAACATGCAGGAGTGTGTTTGTGATGCGCATTTCGCTTGCTTTTTTTAACCATTTTTTTCCTATTATTTGTTCAATTAGCGTGACAAAATAACTATATAAATTTAAAGGGATTAAGAACAAATTTGTTAATTGAATGCAATTCTATTTTTTTCCAAATCAAATTCCTGAGACGAGTTTTTTTCTTTTACTCTGCTACCACTATTTATAGGAGGTCCTTTAAGGATGAGTAATTCTGTTTTTTTAAAGGTTTGATTGACCCCCTCGAGGCCGGAGATCTGCCTCAAAATCAAAGGAATTGATTTGAAATAAAATACAAATACAATTGCAGAGGTAGACCTCTATTTTGTTCCTTTTAAAACAAAAATGTACTCCTCATGAATCAAAAACGTTATATAATAAAAAAAAATGTATAAAACAACTAAACACGAACCTTTGCTTACAAACTATACAAACAATATAAGAATAATTAGATACTATGGGAAGAGTGGATCTGAAGGGCAAAATTAAAAATAATCAACCTTGATAACAAAAATTGAAAATACCAAACAAAAAAACCATAAATGAAAATGGGCCACACAACAGAAATAATTTGTATTAATAATAATTAAAGTGGATACAAATTTGAATTGGCTGGTTTTTCAGCTGGATTTTTTTCTTATTGTTTTTTCTTGCAATGCCTAGGCTAGACTGAACTATCCGTTCTCGCTTTCCTGCCTCCAGCATGGAGGGGAGAGCCTGGACATAATTTGTTGTTATATATCTTTCAATTAATTAAGGTTTTTAGTTGAGATAAAAAGTTAATGGCACGAGCGGGATTCGAACCCACGATCTTCGGCTAGATACGCCGCTGCTCTACCACTTGAGCTATCGTGACCTCGGTCCACTCGGACACCAACCTCCCATCTCACTTTGACTTTTTTAGCTCAATTAAAAACCTTAATTAATTGTAATATATCAATTGGTCAAGCGGACCACGAAATTAGCGAATTTAATGAATTTAAATCAAGTATACTTCACTAAAGCTCCCGTGGCTATTTCATTTGTCGCCGAGAATCAAATAGATTACACGACATTTGAAAAATGGCAAAAAGGAGGGAAAATTCAAAACAACAAAAATAAAAAATTAAAAACGTGGTCGAGAAAGGTTACCTGAGTCTAAAAACTAGTAAAATCTTCCTTTCTTTGTTTTTCAGGTACATGCGATCACAGTGCGTTTCTGATATATACAATCAACTTATCTTACATTTAAATTACTATACAATAAGAAAAAAAAAAAAAAAAAAAAAAACCCTGTTCGACGAGAGGAACAAAGTCTAGGGATACACTCGTTTTTTTTTCTCTCTATCCCGTAGCCTTGTTCCTCTCGTCGAAGAGTTTTTGTTTTTGATCTGTGATCTTATTGTATAGTAATTTAAATGTAAGATAAGTTGATTGTATATATCAGAAACGCACTGTGATCGCATGTACCTGAAAAACAAAGAAAGGAAGATTTTACTAGTTTTTTGACTCAGGTAACCTTTCTCGACCACGTTTTTAATTTTTTATTTTTGTTGTATTTTTAGCTGTAATTTTTAATTTATTCAATTTAAATAATGTTTAGATGCTGAGCCCCAAAAAACGTAATGTACTTCTGTGCCCAAAACACCATGTCGTTTATTTCCCCATTAAGGTTTAAGTAAGATATTTCAATTTTTGTGCAATTTGTTTTTTCATGTTTTAATTGTTTTTATAAGATAATAAAACAGGCCCTGAAGATGACAGTATAAAAACTGTCGAAAGCTCGGCGAAAACCGAAAAGAAGTTTTCTCTGTGTTTGACCTCTTCCGTAGATCCTCCGAAAAGACTTCTAGTTTCAATTAATTAAGATTTTGGTCGAGATAAAAAAGTGTCACAAGCGGGATTCGGACATTTGAAAAATGGCAAAAAGGAGGGAAAATTCAAAAGGTGAGGTTGAGATGGGAAGTTACTGTCCGAGTGGATCGAAGTCACGATAGCTCAAATGGTAGAGCAGCGGCGTATCTAGCCGAAGATCGTGGGTTCGAATCCCGCTCATGACACTGACTTTTTTATCTCAACTAAAAACCTGAATTAATAGAAAGATTTAAAAATAAGGTGGAAACAGTCATACAACCAATTGAAAATTATTAAGGGCCGATACTATGCAAGTGTTCAACCTAGGATACTCGGTTGTGTAGGGTACCTAACTGTGGTTCGAGAAGATTTAACGACCTCGCCGTTTCTTCCGTTTTAGTCACAAACGATTACCTACCACGTGCAAAAAATAGGATTAGTTGATGCACACTTCTGTACGTGCAATAACCGATCTGTAGCCGATGCCGACTACATCTTTCTGCCATGCCCCTCAGCCAACCCAGGCAGACAGACGATAGTCGCTCTACGAGGTTGGTACGGTATACCAATGCCTACAAAAATGTTGATGCTTAGCTTGACATCCGATCTTGAACTGTACAACGCTATTAAGATTTTGGTCGAGATAAAAAAAGTCAGTGTCACAAGCGGGATTCGAACATTTGAAAAATGGCAAAAAGGAGGGAAAATTCAAAAGGTTGTAATTGTAATTTCTTTCCTTCGTTATCGTTCATAATAATTAACTTAATCCCCGAATGACAAACCAATCCAGAAAAACCCATTCTCGACTCCCTTTGAGTTAAATAAAACCGCCTGTGATCAAAGAAAAATTCCCAGATTTACCGCTTTCCCCGCCGTGTCACGTTCAAATAAAAACAACAGAATACAGATTACAGACAAAACCAATATGACACCACAAGAATTTATATTTACATCTTAAATTGTATTTTTTTCCAATCAACGTATGTTTTGTAATGTACTCAGGAACTGTAGATAGATCCGAATAAAAGTCGAAACGTCGGCAAAAAAAAAGAAAAGGGCGTTTTTCTAAAATACTTCATTTTTCGCACCTCACTACTTCAACAAATTATTAAACATTAAAGTTCACACATTTTCATATAGTAAACCCTAGTATTTTTAGGCTGGAAAGCAAATCATTAATAAATAAATCCATATTTGTTTCGTAGTCATAATTGAACATATTAATTATTCCTTTTATCTAAGGTTTTTGGTTAAGATGAAAAATTACTGTCACGAGCGGGATTCGAACCGACTTTCGGCTGGGTAGGTTCGAATCCCGTTCATCTACTAATTTATCATCTTAACCAAAAACCTTAGATAAAAGGAATAATTAATATGTTCAATTATGTCTACGAAACAAATGGATTTATTTATTAATGATTTGCTTTAAGCCTAAAAAATACTAGTGTAAAAAGAATAATTTTTTTTACTGTGGCTTCATCATTACGATATCATGCCAATTGAATTAAATGACTAATTAATTGGATTAATAAATAATTTAAATGAAAGAAGGGGGCAAAGATCCACTTTGAGGAACGCCTGAAATTATGATTGTAGAAGACAGAAAATTTAGACATTACCAGTCTAAGAAATACAACCAAAGTAATATATCCATTGTTAAATCAAGTTTTTTAAGTTTATTTATTATGAAGTCACAATAGCACAAGTGGTTAGAGCAGCGGCGTATTGAGCCAAAGGTCTTTTTTTTTTCTTCTTCCGAGGGTTCACAACAGCAGAATTTAAATCAACCCTCGGGGTGCCGGTTTTTTTGAAAAAAAATTGTAAATATCTCGAGTTTGAATGCAGGCCGCTGGATTCGAACCCGGGACCTATATCTTACAGTGATGAGCGCCGTGTCAAAGCCTAAACCGTACGCCCCCCCCCCATTTATGGTCGTGGGTTCGAATCCCGCTTGTGACACTAACTTTTTCATCTCAACCATGACCTTACATAAAAAAAGATTAATTAAGTGAAATAATTAAAATGGTCAATTAGACCATTAAACAATGATTCATTTATTATGTATTATGATTAACTGTGTCAAACTTCTATGAAAAAACAGACTATACATCAATCAGCCTATCCATTGTTAAAAACTTGCGGTATATCACTTTGAAATCAATAATTTAATTTTTTGCTTATTTTAAGGTAAATCCAAAAAAAATATTAGTTTTTATAAATAGGATTTATACTTAGAACTAGAAAGTTTTTGTTTCTTGATGGGATATTGTTTTAAAGGCGATGTGGTAAAAGCCCAAAAAGGAAACCAAACCGACAGTTATGTATAACTTAAAATTATAAACAAAAACGAGCTTACTGATACTAGAAGTCCATAATTATCGGTACGAAGTTCAAGGAAAAATGCTTATTGCTTGCTGTTGATGGCGGTTTGAAGGATTCTTTGAAGGGTGGCTGATTGGAGGGGAAGTTTATTGCGTTGCGGGGTGCTGCCCGCCGGCCGTCGGCCAATGGGAAAAAGCCTATTCAAACAGCCCCACCAGTCGGAGCTGCCCGTTCCGGCCCACCCCTCTGCCGCCGGCACGCTGCGCCATTTCTTTCTCGCCCTTTGTTCTACATCTGCAAAGGTCTTTTACAACCTTTCTTCACTGTCCGAGATTGATGATTGATGCTGTCTCTTGAGGTGAGTTTTTTCGACGATTCCGTCCTCTTTTTGTTCATATTCTTCGCCGACTTCAACTTGCAATAATTAGTAAACAAACTTAAAAGTCTTTCTATCATGGCTCCGGCTTTTGAATGTTGAGCCGGTGTCGTATGGATTTTATTGTGCCAGAGAGATTTTATTTTACCTCTTGACTATCTAAATTACTAATACATAATTTGATTTAGTACAGCGTCCAAGAACTAATTCGTTCAGTGTTTTCTATTTACATAGAACGCAGTTTTGTTCCTTGTTCTGAAGGTCTCAAGACACTCCTTCCCTTGTAGACATGTTTCTCGGCAGTTTGCTGCAAGTGTTACGATTTGGCGGACTTAACAGTGCACATGCTGTATACAAAGTCACTACGTTTGTTGCTTGCTCTGAAGGTCTCGGAACATCACTTCCTTTATAGACATGTAGCTTGGATGATGGAACACAACATAGTCACAACCTTTTGTCGCTTCCTTTTGCCTTCCATGCAGACTTCCAGCTTGGCAGATGTAGCTGTACCACATTATATAGACAAAACCTTGCTGCTTGCTTTGTAAGTCTCAGATCAGTAACACTGCGTACATAGTCACAACCTTTTGTTGCTTCCTTTTGTCTTCCAGTGTAGACTTGTAACTTGGCAGTCTGCTGTAAATGTTACGATTTGACAGACTAAATAATACCACCCTATACACAAATTCACAACTTTTGTTCTTGTTCTGAAGGTCTCGGAAAATCACTTCCTTTATAGACAGTAGCTTGGATGATGAGACAATAACTACATACATAGATACAACCTTTTGTTGCTCCCTTTTGCCTTCCAGTATAGACTTGTAGCTTGGCAGTCTGCTGTAAATCTTATGATTCCGCAGACTGAACAATACACATTCTGTAAACAAAGTCATTGCCTTTGTTACTTGCTATGAAGGTCTTGCAACATCCCTTTCTGTATAGACATGTAGCTTAGCTGATGGGACAATAACATTACATACATAGTTATTCAGATATCGTGAGATGCGGTCGGGTGTGATGTAGGTTTCAGAAAAACATTTTCTTTATCGTTCCAACGTTTCGATTTTTATTGAGATCATCTTCAGGGCTCAGTGTTTGTTTTCTGCGTAATTGCACCATTCTTGTGAATATCTCACTGGCACTCTCTACACGACACGCAAGAATGGCACAATTACACAGAAGACAAACTCTTTGGGCCCTGAAGATGATCTCAATAAAAGATCGAAATGTTGGCACGATAAAGAAATGTTTTTCTGAAACCTACATCACACCCGACTGCATCTCACGATATCTGAATAACTATCGATTAACGGTGACTAATCTCTACACATTACATACATAGTTACTACCTTTTGTTGCTCCTTATGCCTTGCACTATAGACTGGTAGCTTGGCAGTGTGTTGTAAATCATAACGATTTGGCAGACTAAATAATACCACCCTATACACAAAGTCAACTTTTGTTGCTTATATATGTATTATGCAGGGTGGGCGACCAAGACCCGAGGGGTTAAATGCCTGGGTAGACTTGTACCCCATCCCTAAAAGGTCCGGGACTTGGTCGGCTCATGTGTCCTGCATAAACCTCTTGGACTTGTTCACAAACCCCAAGATTTTGGACCATTTTATCTCGGGGAGTGATTTGGTGATGTCCTCTCCTTCAAAGATTTCAAATCTAAACCTAGCATACCTATCACATTCTGCGAGGTAGTGCTTTGCCGTTTCTTCTTTTATTTCGCCGAAGCGGCAAAAGGGATCTGGTAGGATACCCATTACGAAGAGGTGTCTTCTCAGTGTGCAGTGGCCCGTCAGAATTCCTATCAGCCTCCTAATTCCCTTCCTTGAGATAGAGAATAGCCATTTCGATTCAGCTGGTTTGATCGCCATAACAAACTCTTTCGATTGCCTGTGTCCGGGGGATAAATTCCACTCCCTAAGGAATTGTTTCATGCCCCAGTTATTGATACTCTCTTTAGCTGTGCTCATAGAGTGAGGTAATACCGGTTGTGGCCCGACAAACGCAGTATTAGAACCTTCTTTGGCTAGGCCATCCGCCTTTTCATTGCCATGGTGTCCTTTATGTGCTGTTATCCAAATAATGGTTACCTTGTTCTCAAACCTGAAAGAGATCCTATTGATAAGATCCTCCACCAGTCGTGAGGTTGACAAATCTTTTTGTAATGCCCTAAGACTAGCCTGACTGTCAGAAAAGATTTTAATATCTTTTCCCATAATTTTATTTTCCATAAGTGTTCTACAACACACATTGATGGCCCAGATTTCCGCCTGAAAAACGGAGGTGTTATTGCCAAGAGGGGAGGAGATGCTGATTCCTAATTTTGGTAGATTCCTGCACCACTCCCTCTACCCTTGATAAGTGAACCATTTGTAGCAGTCTATGTTACGATGGTCATCATACAGACTATAATCATAATCACAAGGGGTGACTACCTGAAAGTGCTTTTTCCCCGAAGGGGCTTTAATCTTTTTATCACTAACGCTTAATAATTGACCGTTAACCTTACTCAATAGTTGAGAGATTTTCGAGTGACCTATCTTATTGCACTTATGATTCCAGCTACCCTCGCTAATTAATCTGTAGCAGCTGATTAGTGCTCTGACCTTAACCTCAATGTGAAGTGGTGTGGTATTGGTTATGATTTCAAGTGCGAGGGTGGGTGTAGTTGAAAATGCTCCTGTCATCATCAAACAACCTAGTCTTGGAAATGACCTTAATTTGTTACTATTCCCTTTATTTTTTAGACCTTTCCACCACACTAAAGCTGCGAAAAAGAATCTAGATAGAATAATTGCAGTATATAGCCATTTGGCTACTCATGGTTTGATGCCCCATGTTTTATCGACAATTCTCCTACATTGTACCATTGATATGGTGCCTTTCCTGTATATGTTATTAATATGAACTTTCCAATCAAGTTTCCTGTCAAGTGTCACACCAAGGAATTTGATTGAATCCACTAATTTAATTCTATGCCCTGACATTTAGGGTTTTTAAAATTGCCTATGTTCTTTTCCTGCTAAACATTATCAATTCTAGTTTAGCAGGATTAATTGATAAACCTTTGTCACAACACCATCCATAAAGTAATCCCATGGTGTTTTCCATCAGCAGTGAAAGAGTCAGGGGATCCCTACCTGTGAGCATTATGGTACCATCATCTGAAAATAATTGACTTTAGAAGCCTGAATTATTCAGAAGTTCTATTAAGCTGTTTACTGTAATTAGCCATAAAAGAGGTGACAAACAGCCTCCCTGTGGACAGCTTCCTTTTACATTAATTCTAAGAGTGCTACCACCTAAGCACATATTGACCATCCTCCCCTCCAATCTTCACCCATCTAGTAAAGTGATGGTCGACATTGTAATTATCTAATGCTGATATAATGCATGAAGTATCAGCATTATCAAACACCCCTTGGATATCCAAAAAGCAACCTAGTTTATATTCATTATTAAATAATGATTTCTCGATCCTGCCTATTAGTGAGTGCAAGGCAGTTTCCACTGATTTTCCTGGTAAGAAGGCATGCTGATTGGGATGTATCATGTATTAATTCCACAATCTTGCCTAATATGTCTATCTAAAATTTTCTCTATAATTTTTATGAAAATAGAAGATATACTTATTTAGGTAATTGATATGAGACCTTACCTGGTTTGGGTAAGAAAATTACCCTTATTTCCTTCCAGCATTTTGGTATATGTCCCAATGCCAGACTACTCCTTAGGAGATCCCTTTCTTTTCTAGACTAGGTGTATCCTGTTGAAGGAGGGCAGGGAATATTCCATCCACCCCGGCTGCCTTGTATTTCTTGAAGGAATGTGCCGCCCATTTATAGGCCTCCCAGGAAATTACCTCATTGGCCTTATTCCAGTTTGGTGTTGGTAGTTCAACCTCAGTTGGGATAATAGAACAGTTTGACCTGGGGAAATGAATTCTAGCCATCAGGTTCAGGGTCTCCTTGCAGGATGTAGTGTACACTCCATTATCATCCTGTAATAAACCTAATTGATTAATATAATCCTTTTCCAGAAGTTTTGTTGCTTGCTCTGAAGGTCTCGGAAAATCACTTCATTTACAGACATGGATGATGGGACAATAACACTACATACATAGTTACCTTTTATTGTTTCCTTTTGCTTTCCTGTATCGATGATGACCATGATGTCGCTACCTTCTTGCTTGCTATGAAGGTCTTGGAACACCCCTTTCTGTACAGAGATGTAGCTTGGCAGACTGAGCAGTAACACTATACATGCTCTCAACTTTTTATTGCTTTCTTTTTCCTTCCAGTATAGACATGCTTGGCAGTCTGTATTAAATGTTATAATTTGTTAGACTGAACAGTACACATCCTGTATGCAAAGTAACTAACTTCGGTGCTTTCTCTGAAGGTCTTGGAACATCCCTGCCTTTATCGAGATGTACCTTGGCAGACAAAACAGTTACACTACATACATAGTCACAACCTTTTGTTTCTTCCTTTTCCCTTCCAGTATAGACATTAGTTTGGCAGTCTGCCGTAAATGTTATAATTCAGCAGTCTGAACAGTACGCATCCTGCATACAGTCACTATGTTCATTGCTTGCTCTGAAGGTCTTGGAAAAACCCTTCCTTTATAGACATGTAGCTTAGCTGATGGAACAATAACACCTCATAGATAGTCACAACCTTTTGTTGCTTCCTTTTACCTTCCAGTGTAGACTTACAGCTTGGCTGATGGAGCTATATCACATTATATAGTCAAAACCTTGTTGCTTTGTAGGTTCCAGATCAGTAACACTACGTACATAGTCACAACCTTTTGTTGCTTCCTTTTGCCTTCCAGTGTAGACTTGTAGCTTGGCAGTCAGCTGTAAACGTTATGATTTGGCAGATTAAACAATACCATCTTATATACAAAGTCACTACCTTTGCTGCTTAATCTGAATGTCTCAGAACATCACTTCCTTTATAGACATGTAGCTTGGTAGACAGAATAGTAACACTAGATACATAGTCACAACCTTTTGTTGCTTGCTCTATAGGTCTCAGAAAATTGCTTCCTGTATAGACATTTAGCTTTGCAGACAGAACAGTCGCTTTATGTAGTCAAAATGTTTTGTTCCTTGCTCTGTAGATCCAAGAACATTCTTCTTACATAGACATATACCTTGGCTGATGGAATAGTACCAGCTGTAGTAATATGAAAAGCATAAAGTTTTTTCTAGTTTACTCCTGAGACTATCTCTAAACGTTGACACTTTCCCAAATTAAGCCTGAACTACTCCAGAATATATAGATTGCACTTTTGTGTCTTTTTGATGTTTTTTCCACCATCCCTTGATGAAATATTTCAGTAATTTGTTTGTATGATTTATAATATGTTGCTTTATTTTAGCTTTCTATGTAAAAATTGTGATTTTCTTGTATCAATTCGATTGCAACATCAATTAAAAATATGGATAGGAGTATGGTGTTCCTCAACAACAATTACCTAAAGTCTAAAGATGACGCCATTAGTCCAATGGATCTACCATTCAATTCAAAATTTGAGTTAAACCAAAAGAAGAACCAACGTTTGCTCTTGGGGAAACAGCCAAAATACGAAACATACCAGGAGAATGGACAAAGAAGGTATGGCGGGCCCCCAAAAGGTTGGGTCGGTGGTCCTCCTCCAAAGGGAACGGAAGTAAGTGATCGTGAAATTGTGCAAATCTTTTGAATTTTTTTTAGCTCAACGTATAATAAAATTAAAACAAAACTTTTTCCTAATAAATTTATTTGTTGATTCATTCACAATAGATTAATTAGTACAGTTCAACACATATTTCAACAATACTTTTTCACATATTCAACACATACAGTTCAACAATACTTCATAAACTCGAAATGTTATAATAATAATATTCACTAATTTCGTGGCCCGCTTGACCAATTAAATCATAACAATTAATTAAGGTTTTTAGTTGAGATGAAAAAAGCTAATGGCACAAGAGGGATTCGAACCCACGACCTTTAAAAAATGGCAAAAGGAGGGAAAACTCATAAGGTGGGGTTGAGATGGGGGAGTTGATGTCCGAGCGGATCGTGGTCACGATAGCTCAGGTGGTAGAGCAGCGGTGTATCTAGCCGAAGGTCGTGGGTTCGAATCCCTCTTGTGCCATTAGCTTTTTTTCATCTCAACTAAAAACCTTAATTAATTGTAATGTTATTATAATTTTATTATATTAATAATTATATAAAATAACATTTTTTTAAACCCTCTCAAGCCCATTGGATGCCATTTGGTATCAGGCCCTCAGTCTTGTCCCATGCACCGTGAAGGCTGGTTGGTAGTCTTCCGCTGACCAACCTCTATAGTTTGCTGCTGCTGTAGGCTGATAGTATTAATTTTATAAACAATAAAAGCATAGATAAGCACACAAAACTTTCAGTTCAATAAATTAATTATTTAATCATTACAAAAATATAATTGTATAAGTATAATGATTAAAATATACTGAAGTGTGTACAATTTCATTTATCAACCAAAAATTCATTTTTTATATCTAAAAAGTAAATTATTTTAGTCCTTTTAACAAATTATGTAATGTCATGTAAAACTGGATTACCTGTTCAATTTATTTTTGATAAAGTATAGACATAAGTTGTACTTAAGAGACATGTACTTGTCAATTTTTCTGAAAACTTCATATTGCATTGTTAGCTTTGATAATACAATGATTACAGGTTTTTGTTAATCGATTGCCGAGAGATTGCATGGAAGATGAAATAATACCTATATTTGAATCAGTCGGCCAGATTTACTGTTTGAGACTTATGATGGATTTTTCCGGTACCAATCGAGGATTTTGTTTTGTACAATACACTTCACTGGAGAATGCCAAGTCGGCTGTTTCGAAATTGAGCGGTCATGAAATACGCCCTGGACGAAAGATCACTGTCACAAAATCAGTTGACAACTGTCGTTTGTTTATTGGTTTGTTTTTATTTTTAAATCGGTAATTTATATTTGAAAAACAAAACAAAAAAAATTTGACTCCAGGGCATATTCCAAAAGAACTTGACACAGATGCAATCAAAACAACTATCTGCAGATACACAGCAGGTCTTGCAAACGTGATCTTGTACCTTTCACCGACAGATAAAAAGATGAACCGGGGATTTTGTTTTGTTGAGTATGAGGACCATAGGTCTGCTGCGATGGCAAGACGCCATTTGTTAAGCACAGGAATACCAGAATGGAATTCTGACGTCATGATTGATTGGGCTACACCTGAAGAAGAAGTTGAACCTCACATCATGGAAAGGGTGATTTTTTCGTACTTATAACTAACCAAACTAATCCGCTAGTGTTCCTCACAAGTAATGGGTATAGACAGTCTCATGTAAAACAATCAATGGTCAGTAATAAAAAGTTAAAAGTTAAATTATTTTTGACAACACTGTAATAATTCAATAAAACTCGTTAATACTCTATTAGAAACATTTTTGCCATAATACACTCAAGACAAAAACCAGACACTTGCATTAATTTATTTTCCATACGTACTAAGTAAAAATATTAAAAGTTGACTTAGAATGTAAATATAACATTAATTATTGTTTACCTTTATAGAGCGTTACTAATCCTTTTTTCACTTTTTAGATTAAAAAATAAAGAAAACTTTCATCCTTTCCAGAGCTAATTTAATTTGTGTGTTCATTGATTTTTAAGTTGTATCCTTGGATGATAAATTTTGTTTTTCTTAAAATCATGGTTTTAACAAAACATGGTGTGCACAACTGTTTGAAGCCAAGCGCACGCCACGTACAGTCACATAACGTATATCACTAACACAACAGTTGTTCTTAATGCAGTTTTGAGCTAAACCATGTAATAAATTGTTAGTTCAATTTTATGAGCACAACCATATAATAAATTGTTAGTTCAATTTGTTTGAAATGAAGTTATTCCGGTGTTTTGATAAATTTTCTGCCTAACCATCATAATTAAATAATTTTTATAAAAACTCGTGAATTTTTGACTGTTTAATTTTGTTTAAATTACAATAAGCATGTTGCAATCAATATAACGACAAAATTACATATACATAGTTTGAAATAAACTACAAGGGGCATCGGTGGCCGCAAGGTTTAGTTGTTGACACGGCGCTCATCACTGTAAGGTAAAGGTCCCGGGTTCGAATCCAGCGGCCCTGCATTCGAACCCGACATACTTACAAATCGTTTTTTTTTTTTTTTTTTTTTTTTTTTTTTTTTTTTTTTTTTTTTTTTTTTTTTTTTCCCCAAAAAAAAACACCGGCACCCTGAGGGTTTATATGACCTCTGCTGTTGCGAACCCTCCTAAAAAAAAAAAAAAAAATGAGTGTGCATCTGATGCTACTTGACGAAAATGGTGTAATTTTATTAGCAAAACCATGAAATAAATTGTTAGTTAAATTTTATCAGCAATTCCATCTGATAAATTTTTTGTTAAATTTATGAGCAAAACCATGTAATAAATTGTTGGTTATTTTATGAACAAAACTATGAAATAAATTGTTGGTAACCATGAAATAAATTTTTGGTTAAATTTTAGGGGCAAAATGACGAAATAAATTGTTGGTTAAATTTTATGAGTAAAACCATGTAATAAATTGGTTAAATTTTATTAGCAAAACATGAAATAAATTGTTGGTTAAATTTTATAGGCAAAAAGACGAAATAAATTTTAGTTAAATTTTATGAGCAAAACATTGTAATAAATTGTTAGTTAAATTTTATCAGCTATTCCATGTAATAAATTTTTGGTTAAATTTTATGGGCAAAAAGACGAAATAAATTGTTGGTTAAATTTTATAAGCAAAACCATGTAATAAATTGGTTAAATTTTATTAGGAAAACCATGAAATAAATTTTTGGTTAAATTTTATTAGCAAAACCATGAAATAAATTTTTGGTTAAATTTTATGGGCAAAACAATGAAATAAATTGTTAGTTAAATTTTATCAGCAATTCCATGTAATAAATTTTTGGTTAAATTTTATGAGCAAAGCGATGAAATAAATTATTGGTTAAATTCATTCTATCAATAAATGATACGGAGGTGTCTGTGGGCGCAATGGTTCAGGCATTGACACAGCGCTCATCACTGTGAGGTACTGGGTTCGAATCCAGCGGCCCTGCATTCGAACCCAACATACTTACAAAGGGTTTTTCCCCCCTCAAAAACACCGGCACCCTGAGGGGCTTATATGACCTCTGCTGTTGCGAACCCTCGTTAAAAAAAAAAAAAAAAAAAAAAAAAAAAATCAATAGTTATTCAGATATCATGAGATGTGGTCGGGTGTGATTAGGTTTCAGAAAAACATTTTCTTTATCGTGCCAACGTTTCGATCTTTTATTGAGATCATCTTCAGGGCTCAAAGTGTTTGTCTTCTGTGTAATTGTGCCATCCTTGCGTGTCGTGTGAGTTGGCACGATAAAGAAAATGTTTTTCTGAAACCTAATCACACTCGACCGCATCTCACGATATCTGAATAACTATCGATTAACAGTCCCTTATCTCTACACACACACACACACAAAAAAAAATCAATGATTGATTGTTGATCAATTTTCTGTCAAACCATTAAAATTCATTTTTTTTAAATAAAAACATGAATTTTTGTTTAATTTAGTTTATATTAAAAAAAGTATGTTGTAATTTATATAATGACAACAGTATATACAGTTTGAAAAAAAAAAAAAGTGAGTGTCCGGTTCTTTTGTCTTCGACTCTACTCGATGCTACTCGACGAAAATCTGGATAGTCGGGTACTTGCTCATTTTGAAGCGTAGAGCAGGGTAGCGTTGCGTGGCATCAAGATGTGCAGTGGGGTAATACAATCTTATGGAAAATTGGACATTGGATTTGCATCGGGTGGCTTCTGGTCACATCGGGTTGCGTTGCGTCAAGTGTGTTCCCCGCTTTATTCTCTACCCAAAATTATGTGATTTTGAACCATTTAATTATTTTCAAATGCCAATTAACTCTTGACTTCCCCCCTCTTCTTCTAAGGGCGATATTTCATTAAAACCTCAGTGTGTGAGGGATTCCATCCCGTCAGAAGAAAAACAGCAATTTCTGTCATGATAAAAAAAATAAATAAATAAAATAAAATCTGGTAAGCACATTGGGCTAAATCATCGCGTGTCACTATGTGTACATTCTACTTTGAACTTCAGTATTTCAGTAACTTGCATTAGAAAACGCTTCATGTGTACCCTTAATAACTTTTGATGGGATAAGTTTACGTAAATGATCTGAAATGATGATTTTTTTCCACCACTCAGAATTAGTTAACCAAACAATATCACTTACATGCTGCATGTATTTTTGTTTGTAGGTTACAATAATGTATGTGAGGAATATGATGTTGAAGACTACAGAAAAAACAATTAAGGAAGCTCTTCTTAATTTTGTTAAACCTGAAGATATCAAAAGGGTTAGAAAAATGAAAGATTTTGCTTTTGTCCACTTCACCAGCCGTGAAGTTGCACAAATTGCTATAAATAAGTTCAATGGTAAGTGCAATATTTTGAGAGTGTGTTTTAGAAATACTATGCATATGTAGTTCTTATACGACACAAACGTGCATTTTTTCTGTCTAAAATAATAATATGCTAGTATAAAATTAATTTTTTAATCAAAATGCATTGAATTACTAATTATTATACATACTTGTATTATTTATAGGATTTATTTTGGAAGGCGCCAAAGTGGAAGCAACATGGGCCAAACCAATCAAAACAAAAAAAGATGTGAGTTAATAAAATTTGTCATCACTTCACTTTTGTAATAAAAAAATTTTTAAACAAATATTTATTGCAGGACCTAAATTGTATAAAATGGAAACGTTCAGAACACAGTTTATTGTAAATATCTAGCTTTATTGTTTTATAACTTTAAAAGGAAATATGTAATAGTGCTTGTTCTTCAGGGATGCAATGACTTATTCAGATGAGCCATTTCCTCAATGGTTTCCCCAGTACGCATGGCCAGCAATCAATACATGGACGTTGTCTTCACCCGCCAACTCACCATTGTCTCTATCTTCAGGTATTAATTTTATTTTAACATTATTTTTTTTTGCAATGCGTTTAAACATTAAAATTTAACATGGGGGTAATTATAAAAATATTAAATTCTCTAATTTTGTGGCCTGCTTGAATTAATATATTACAATTAATTAAGGTTTTTAGTTGAGATAAAAAAGTCAATGGCACGAGCAGGATTCAAACCCACGATCTTCGCTCAAGTGGTAGAGCAGCGGCATATCATAGAGAAGCGGTTTAAATCCCGCTTGTGCCATTGACTTTTTATCTCAACTAAAAACCTTAATTAATTGTAATATAAAAATATTGTTTGTATGTATTGTGTTTCATTCAACATGAAAAGAGTAAAGGTTTGCTTCATAGAAAAACATTGAATTGTGAGTATTAGGCCTAGTACGCACTGGGAGTTTTTGAGTCGAATCTTTGAATCTCCAGAGAGTCTCGGCTGCATCTCGCCTGAGCCCGGGCTGCCTCATTGTTGCGATGAATCTGATGTGTTGCGGGCTAGCATTTTCGAACTCTTTTGAATCCCATCTGATGTGGGATTCTTTGACACTCAATGTTGCGCAACATTTGCCAACTCTTGCTTGTTTAGTTGACGTAGTGTGTTTTCTTTAAGATTTTGACAGTGACTTGTATAAAGGTATGTTGTGAAGTACCAAGCACACTTCTGGAACAAAATCTGATATTGATTGTTTTGAAATCCTGAAGGTGTACATGAGGCTTGGAGTCTCCACTCACTAGGAACTGGAAAGTGGCAGCTAATATGTTGGCCGGAGAGATAAATTCCTAAAAGTTGGTATCATTCTTGGAAATTTTACTGCCAACTTTCATTAATAAAATGGTTTCGAAATCGGTCAGGGGCACCCTCAAGAAATTTCTGAACCCTGCGCCATCATTTAATCTCAATGTGTTCAAAAGATTTTTCCCGTGCTGAGTCCCGCTGTGAAATATTTTTCGAACCCACCATCTTTTTGGGCGATTTTTAATGCAGCTCCGATTGGATTCACTACGTACAATAAAAAAAAAGAGCAAGGGAAATTCCTGAGAGAGCTAGTTCTTCCGTTCTTTGTCGCGGAGACGAGTCAGGGCTGCATCACAACAATGAATCGATTCAAAGAATCTCAATGCGTAGTAGGCTTTAGAGATGGGAAAACTGCTGTTTTTAACCTTTTAGCGCAGCATTACTAGGTGTTTGGTGCGGGTGCGAGCTGGGTAGATTGACTCTTGAGCCATCTTTGTGTAATTTTTTGGGGTTGATTGATTAAAAAGAAAAAATTAACAACCCGCAATTGTATTACCTTTTCGTGTGAAGGAGTGAATAAAATTAAAATAAAAAATAAAAATATTTTTATAAAATTGATCCATATATGTACAGCAATCATAATCGACCAAATTAATTATTTCAGTTAATTATTCTTTTCATCTAACTCGGCCATAAACATTGTAATTTCTTTTAATCGGGAAAAACCTGTAAATAAATGAGAGCTAGAGTAATGCTCAAACTGGTAAGTGGGATTGCGGATCGTTGAAACTTAAATGGGGTGGTCACTTATCAAGTTATTTAGCGGTGGTAAAGACAAAATTTAAAATTGCAATTCATGAAGGGTTGGCATCAGAGTGGTGTTGATATGAGCTAGATCTGTGCGGCTCATCACTCGCTTAGTAGAGGGAGTTGACTGTAGATCAGCTTACAAGGCCATATCTAGATTATACTGGTGATTTTAACGCCCACTTCCTATTTTACAAGTGTACAGTCTAAAAATATATGCATGATTCAATGTTTTTTATGTGAAGCTAAGAAAATATGTGTATGTAGTAAAAGTTTTGGCCTGGATTTTAGATTTATTAATTAAAATCATTTAATTATTGTTACAGACTGTCGACTTGGTTTTACAGGGGAATTGGATAGGTAATTGAATGGCAATATGCATTTATTAATGTTCTTCCTCAGGTGTATTAATAGAAATAATATTTTTTTGATACTAGAGATAACACGTTGAATCTGCCTGGTTTTGAGGATAAACCTGCGCTTCAAAGTCTAGCATGTAGAATCCTTTCAGAGTGCCCTCCTGCTATGGTAAATATACTGCAGGATGAAACAATTATTTAGAAAATTACCTAAATTTTCTTTTAGGCTCTTCAACATCTGGCCAATTTTCTACGATGGGGGGAAGTATGTTTCGGCGTCTACCAAATGACACCCCAATCCTTTACTGCTCAGGTGAGATTTTTTTTAAAATTTATTTTCATGAGTGGACCATTCAGGACTATGAGTGAGATATCGCACTTTTGCGTTCATCAGTGAAGTACTAAGAGAGCATGAAATGAATGAGATAGTGCGAGTGTGAAATCTAGTCTCTTCCCTTTTTGACTAAAGTTGTAAGAAGATGCCGACGGACCCTCAGCTAGTAGATCCTGCGATCATAGGTTTGATTCCCACCATCGATACTATACTTTTTTCCTGATCTTAAGGAGGCTGTCTGATGGCTGCAGTGAAAACTCAAGTCTGGGGATGGGTCGGATCTCAGTGACCCTAAATTTAGTCTCAACCCCCTTTAAAAGATGAGTTTCATGCTTAAATAGGTGTTTTTTTTTGTTTAGGTGTTTTAAAATTTCCCATTAGCACTAAAAATAACTAAATTCACTAATTTCGTGGTCCGCTTGACCAATTATTATATTACAATTAATTAAGGTTTTTAGTTGAGATAAAAAAGTCAATGACATGAGCGTTTGAAAAATGGCAAAAAGGAGGGAAAATTCAGAAGGTGTGGTTGAGATTGTTGGTGTCCGAATGGATCGAGGTCACGATAGCTCAAGTGGTAGAGCAGCGGTGTATCAAGCCGAAGATTGTGGGTTTGAATCCCGCTCGTGGCATTGACTTTTTTATCTCAACTAAAAATCTTAATTAATTGTAATATATTAATTGGTCAAGCGGACCACGAAATTAGTGAATTTAATGATTTAAAATGAAGTATACTTCACTAAAGCTCTCCGTGGCCATTTCATTTGTCGCCGAGAATCCAATCCGATTACACGACATTTGAAAAATGGCAAAAAGGAGGGAAAATTCAAAAGGTGGGGTTGAGATGGGAAGTTAGTGTCCGAGTGGATCGAGGTCACGATAGCTCAAGTGGTAGAGCAGCGGCGTATCAAGCCGAAGATCGTGGGTTCGAATCCCGCTCATGCCATTGACTTTTTTATCTCAACTAAAAACCTTAATTAATTGTACTAAAAATAACTTGAACAGCACTTCTTTCATGAACTGGAATCTAAAAGTGAAGAGAGTATAGCGTGATATCACCATTGGTATTGAGAGCATATCAGACTCACTGAACTATCTTTTAATGTTTTTCCTTACAGATTTTCATCACAAGACATGGGCAACCACTTTTCACATCTCCGAATCCGTATTTAAACCCTGCTGCTCAAACGCCAGAAGAGGCAAAGAATTTAACCGCTAAAATATTTTTCTCTGTGTTTATTTTTTCTTAAATTGTTCTATTTGTATTTAATTATTTCGACATTCTAAATGTCCACTTTTCCACTTTGTTCCTTTATTTCTAGTAATTAAAAAGAAAATATTTTTTTATTAAATAAAATTTTTTCAGCAAGTACATTTTGGCTCTGATTTATTAATGGGCTTGTGCAAAAATAAAATGCAGGTTTTGAAAAGTCAGTCAAAACTATTTTTAATTTTTATAAAAATAAAGAAAATTTATTCAAAATACTTTCCTTCGCAATCTATATACCTTTGCTAGCGTGTAATAAGTGCTTTTATTCCGCTGACATAAAAATATTTATTTCGATTCACAATAGTCTTGTAAGGCATTTTCGGCTTCACCGCACTCTAAAAATGTTATCCCTCAAGAAGTGATCAAAATGCCTAAAAAGGTGAATTTCTGATGAATATGGTGGTGTGGTAAGGTTTCTTATCCTAAGGCCTAGTACAAGGCGTTGAATCGCGTGATCAGGCTAACACGTGTTAGCGAAATACCAAGGAGGTAACGAAAGCGGACACAGTAACACGAGCTTTTGCTCAACAGGCGCTCCATTGTGCGATTTCAAGTTTCCCCAACTAACGCACGATTGACCAACGTCTCGAGGTACCTACATCCTAGTACGACTGTTCAGTTGAACACGATTTCCAAGTGATTACGGAAAAGACGGATATTTTTGATTTTAATCTCCTGATCGACGAAATAGAAAAAAGATGGCTATATGGAATGTCGTGTTCCCGATTACAAAAATAGAACCTTAAAGAGGTCTTCTTGGGAGGAGCTTGTTCTATTCAGAAATGCAGATGACTCGACAGAAAAAAAAAATGATGGGTAAGTGCCAAGTTCAATTATATATTAGTATATTATTAATACAATATGTAAGCAAATAACAAAGACAAAATATCTTATATATTACGTACTTTAATCATTGAGTAATTGGTTATACATATATTCAAGAATTTAGGTGGTAGGATTTTAGGTTGCGTACATTCATACCATTCGGTCTTGCCATGATAATTTCCCTTCGTTCAGAAAATAATCGGCTGAACCCAGTTCACATGACACCACGACTGGTAACTCCAGCATACCAGTTCAACTATCACTAGTGATGTCAGCTCATCATGAATACACGTTTTTCACATGCGAGTAGTTCAGAGGTTGTTTCACCGTTGAGCAGTGCAGCATGATTCGGAAGTTTTTGAAACTTTAATATTCATATACTGTCTTAATTGCATTTTTGATATTTCCTACAATCTTGTTCTACAATGTTAACCTTTTCTATTTATACCATTATTTAAAAAAAAAAAAGAAAAAAAATTAAATAAACACCGAGTTTTTCTTCTGCCGAGATGGATTCCCTCATAAGTTGAAATGATGATGAAATATCGCATTTTATCAAGAACAACAAATTGTCAAAAAAAGTTAACTGACAGTCTAAAATAATTGAGAAATTTTGGGTCATATTAACACAACTTTGGATAGAGGTGTGACCGTTAATCGATATTTATTAAGAAATCGTGAGATGCGGCGGTCTGGTGTGATGAAGTTGGCACAATAAAGAAAATGTTTTTCTGAAACCTACATCACACCAGACCGCATCTCACGATTTCTAAATAAATTTGGATAGAGGGTTGTGAACATACTGTGTGTGAATTTATCTCTCAAACTAGAATGAATCCAATACTGCCTTTGTCTTAATTTTTAACGACAGTAGAGATACCATAAACAAACTACTTCGACTTCCATTATGATACTGAACCAAAAACATGAGTTCAAGTGTAACAATGTGTACGCTGCAAGCGCCTATTAACGTGCGGTTGATCGCGCGATTCAACGCCTTGTGTGTACTAGGCCTAAGGCTAGGTTCCTCAGGGTTAGGCATTGCGATGTGTGGCCTGGCATTAAGAAGAATCAGGCCCCTTATATACCAAAGCTAGACGAAGAGTTGCAGTTTCCTATGCATTTTGTCAATTTCTTGGCAGTATTTCTCTGCTGGGATAGATAATTCAGGAAATTATAATGGACAACCCCGACAGTACACCACCAAACCGTTTTGGGTGCAGTTTTGGTTTCAGGGAGTTTGGCACTTCCAATTTCAATTAATTAAGGTTTTTAGTTGAGATAAATTGAAATATATTAATTGGTCAAGCGGACCACGAAACTAGTGAATTTAATAAGTTTAAATGATGTATACCTTCACTAAAGCTCTCCGTGGCCATTTCATTTGTCACCGAGAATCAAATAGATTACACGACATTTGAAAAATGGCAAAAACGAGGGAAAATTAAAAAAAGGTGGGATTGAGATGGGAAGTCAGTGTCACGAGCGGATTGAAGTCAAGATAGCTCAAGTGGTAGAGCAGCGGCGTATCTAGCCGAAGATCATGGGCTCGAATCCCACTCGTGACACTGACTTTTTATCTCAACTAAAAACCTTAATTGAAAGTTAATTTTAAAGGTTTTGGTTACTTATATACAATGCAAGAGGTAAATTCTATTATTTTATGTATTTTGATATAAGTATAATGTACATTACATAATATAAAAATTAAATGGTTGGATTACAATAGGTGGGTAGACAAAATAAGGGCTTTTTTTAAAAGTAATTATTAATATTTGTTGACTCCTGTGATTATTTAAAACAAATTATTTATTTTAAAATGAAACAAATAAAAGTTGCTTCTAACATTACCACTGTAGAAATGGTAACATGTACTATTAAAATATTCACACACATACGGAAAAATAAAAAACTCCATTTGCAAAAATCATGAATTCGTTAAACTTGCGGAAAGGACCTAAAGGCTTTAAAATCTTCTACGCTGTCTGGCAAGTAAATCCTGATGATGTTGGCAGATGTACCATAAATAACCGCTATTTGCTGGTCTGTTATATCTTTCTGTTAAAAGATTTTTTGTTTTTAGATAAAACAAATGACAAAATAAAATAAATACAAACTTTAAGCCTCTCTTGACATTCCAAAAAGAGGGTCTTCAGCTGTTTGACAAATTCATCGACTCCACCTCTGAAACCTTCAATACGATCGAGCAACTTCATTTTCAAACCGTTTAATCTGTTTGGACCACTCTAAAAAAAAAAATCAAAGAATAAATATCTACATATTTTATTGTGAAATAACTGATTCAATTTACTGTCTGCGATGTGTAGAAAAAGCGATTAACGTTGCTTATCAAGATTTCAAGCAGAATTCTAGCACAGACCCTCAATTCTTGTATAGTCATCGGGAAGATGTATGGCTTTTTCAATGCGGCGACATTTTCACAAAGTATACAATTTAAAACTGGTACAACACGAGGCCTAAAGTTTTTTTTAAAAATATTTTAATTTTATTCTAAAATTATAAAATCGCATAATACATAAATGCAAATAAAATCTACTCACACTCGAAGATTTTTTTCAGTTGGGAAAAAGGAACAACTCCTATGATATGCTCTTTTACAGGTTTGGCAAAAATATGATACCTGTGATTTCCAACAAACAGCACATTTCAAGTCTAAAAAAAAAAAATAAAAACAACTTAAATTAAATGAGCTTACAAGGGAAGTATCTCAATTTGTCAATGTATGCAAGCCTAGAAAAAAGACTATTACTACATGTCAAAATCTCCTCCTTTCCAGACGCAGGCATCAAATGCGCCATGGAAATTTTAAAACATTTAAATCAATTTAGCACAAGGTATCAATAAAAACCAGACAGATCTGCAGTTGTGTTAAGGCAATGCAGTAAAGGGCTAACCACAGGGGGTTTTACTCCCTTCTCTGAACACTGATGTTTTTTTTTCTTTTTTTTCAACGTAATAATAATAATAGTAATGACATTAAAATGGGAACTACTTCATTGAAACTGCCAAGGAGAGCTAAGCAACCGAGTGACTTGTAAAGCTACACTGGACGAGCTCGAAGACATTCATTCATCATTCAAAGAGTGAACATTTTGCGATGATTTGACAAAAAACATGTAAATTTACCCTTAGTAGTATTAACAAGTTACAATTAATTAAGGTTTTTAATTGAGATAAAAAAAGTCAAAAATCAAATAGATTACACGACATTTGAAAAATGGCAAAAAGAGGGAAAATTCAAAAGGTGGAGTTGAGGTAGGAAGTTGGTGTCCGAGTGGATCGAGGTCATGAGAGCTCAAGTGGTAGAGCAGCGGCGTATCTAGCCGAAGATCGTGGGTTTGAATCCTGCTCATGCCATTAACTTTTTATCTCAACTAAAAACCTTAATTAATTGTAAAATATTACTTGGTCAAGCGGACCACGAAACTAGTGAATTTAATAATTATTAATAAGTTTAAGTTTCATACTTATTTCAGCCTGTGGGTTGAAGTCACCTAAGCTGTCTTGTGGATAAACCAAATAAGGAGATGGCGATGGCTGTGGAAGGGAAGATGGTATTTGAGGTTGGATTGACTCGGCAGGCTGGTACCATGTGGTTGGTGCTACATGTGGCATTGTTGGCATTAGATGATTGTGGTGTTCATACCGCGGTGGAGGTTGGAGTACTCTCAGCTTCGGGACATTTTTATTAGTTTTGAATTTTATTTATTTTCTATGAGTTTAATGGCCACTTACTTGATTTTGACTTAGAAACTGATACTCTTGAGTTTCTAAGAGATTCCTCAAAATTAAGCGTGAATCTTCTTGATGATCTTCTAAAAATTTAGTTATCAGTTTTTATTAATGATTTATGTTATGACAGTTGTTAAATAAAAATTAATAAAAATAGAATTAGAGTAAGCATACATAAGCTTTTTTTTATCAGCGATCAAACAATGATATAAAAATCACTTAAGCAATTACTTAAGCTAAAAAAGATGGTACATTTATTGCTTTTATATTGGATCCAAACCACTTTTGTGCAATTTTTATGAGTCCCCTCGACTGTCCTAGTACCAAATTAAAATTCATACAATAATCATGCAATTATTGGTTTTGAACATTGAACTGTTCAAGACCCTTTTTTTTATGAACTGTCATTACACCTAATCCTCCCATATACTGTACTTGTGTCTAGAAAAGTTCATTAACAGTATTAAAACTATAAAAAATGAAAAACCGCACAAACTTTTCTGGTCAACTATTATACTATGGTTTTATTGAAAATTTTGGTAATGCGTTACTGTTAAGAAAGAAAATAACTGTACTTAAGACTATTTAAATGTTATATCTATGTTACCTTTTATTAATGTGGAAGTTTGTACAGGCCTAATTTGTCCAATATGTTCATTAACTTGTGTGTTAGGTTGTGAAGAAGTTACATTTGGTTGAGTGTATATCTGTGTTGTAGGCGGCTGGGTCTGTTCAGGGTTGTTGAATTCTCCAAAATCCAGTGGCACTAAAAATATGTGTATGATACAATTCGAAATGACTATTTATATTTTATTTCTTACTTTCATCCCCTTGGAGCAATTTGAATATCTCATCTGGTATCTGATTCAGTGACTTAGACTGTTCTGATGTCAGAATTTCATTTGTAGGATTTTCTGTTTTGACAATACTCATGTCGATATCCTTATTTGTTTTGGCTGTTGCTTGATTGATACTTTTGTTTAACATTTCTTCTGCGTTATTTGGCACAAGTGACTGTTTTACTTGAGTGTTAAGAAGATTGTTAAGAATTGGAGTAGATTCGACATTTGTTTCCCCTGTACTTCGTGTAATAGACACTGAACCACCACTGGTTTTATTAATATTGACATAAGGTTCATTTATATTTTTATGATTTGTGCTATTTAAACAATCCTTGACATTTTGATTCATACTTGGAGAGATATTCCTATTGTTATTTGAATTTATTGAATTATTATCCACGCTATTCGGTCGAGAAGACGGACCATCACCTACATTTCTTGTTATGCTGACTGGCCCATTAAGAGGAATTTTATTGATCATCACTGGACTGTTTCTATGGATAAGCACTGAACCCTCAACAAAGTTACTGGCGGGTGCATTTTCCTGTTTTATAACAACTTTAATAGCGGGAAATTTTACTTCGTTCTGCTTGCTAATTGTAACTTCATCAGTTGGATTTCTACTAATATTAACAAATGCATCATTTGCATTTGTAATGTTATTTGAATTACCGTCCAAACTCTGTCTGCCTGTTGTTCCCTTGTTTCTATTGACAATTACAGGCCGATTTATAGCTATGGAGTTATCTACTAGATTTTTCAAAGCATTAACAGGAACTTTGCTCTTGTTTTGGTCCAAATTTGTAGAACTATTATTTCTGTTTATATTAACTGAGCCCAATCCGCTGTTCAAATTTGTTATGGCTCCCTTTGTATTTTTATTTATTTGAACTGCATTCTCATAAGGTTTAAATACATTTGTAGGTCCATCTCTTTCCAGTGTAGAATTTTCTGTAACCATCTGTTCTATTTTTTCAAAGCAATAAATAATTTAAATATACAAACTCCATGTCGACAAAATATAAATATAAATTAACAAATAAATACCTTCGAAATTCTTTGGCTCTTCTTTTATCTTAACTTCACACGGCTTCCCAATGTCATTAGCCCGTTTCATGTTGTTCATAATTTGCTCACGGATACTTGTAATATTCAAGTCATAATAATCCTTCAAAGAAACTGTCCCGACTGTACCTTGAACTATAGAAAAGCTACTATGAAAAAATTATAACAAATTAAGAAGAAAAAAGGTTATAAAAGAAAACGAAATAAAGAATAGTACACTAGTAAGAAAGGTTTATATCCATGCAAGGTTTAGTTTACAACTAATTTCAAGTTTTTTTAAACAAAAGCTTAAAAGTTACTTAACATGTTCAACACAGCTGACCTTCAATGGAGCCAAATTACGCCAAATAGCAGGATAGCTAGCATGCAAGTCATAATGTATAAAAAAATTACTTTAAAAAAAAATTACAACCCAGAAGGGGGAAAATAGAAATTCCAGCTTGCATTGAACATGTTAAAATTGAAGTAAAGAAGAAAAGACACAATCCTTTATTATTATTATTTATTTATTTTTTTCAGTGAAACTTTTTTTCATAATGTGCTGATGTCCGTATAAAATGCAATGTGTGTTTCAATCTTATCTTGTTTGGTCACTGCACAGGTTCGTTGTAATTTGGTTGAGGAAGTCCTTTCATTATCAAAGGTTGAATATCAATAAAGCCTTTAGTTCCAACTGTTTATTATTTTATTCAGAAACTTTTTAATTTACAACAATTAATTAAGGTTTTTAGTTGAGATAAAATTTTTTAATTTACATTGTAAACATCTTCAGCCATTATCCTTTACATAAATAAATTGAGTTACAAATATATAAATTTTGAAAAATTGTTTACTAATATTTAGATTAGTTTATTCTTTAAACTAAGTTAGTATAGTTAAAAGTTATTAGTACACAGATTTTTCAAAATTTATACATTTGTCACTCTTGCTCGTGACACTGACTTTTTTATCTCAACTTAAAAACCTTAATTAATTGAATGTTATTAATTGATCAAGCGGACCACGAAAATAGTGAATTTGTTTATTTATGTATAGGATATGGGCTGAAGACGCTGAACAAGTGAAAAGCTTTTCGAATAAACTAATAAACGGTTGGAACTAATGGCTTTGTTAATATTCAACCTTTGACAAAAAAGGTAAAGTTGAATTGAACTACTCATATACATCCTCAGGCAATATTGCAGTGCAGAAACATCAATGATCCTGATGTTAAGTGCAAGTGCATTTTGTTGAAATTGGTGTTGTTCCAGAATGTCTACCCTTGCCATTCAAAATATTTTATTTCAAGTCAATGTCGTAAGGGATCTGCATTGGCTGAACTGAAAAATTCAGCTCTACATGTTCTTTGCTACAGATTCTAAGTAAAATTACATAAAAAGGGAGTCTTTTTAACCTATGTAAATCAGTATTCGGATTACTGAAAAATTCAGAATACAACTTAAAATACACAACACTGCAAGTCAATTTTTCATTAAAAATTATTTAACATTTTCTTCATTTCTTCTACCTCTTTTTCTAATTTTTAAGCAATAGGTATATTACATTTAACAAAAGGATCTGTCTGATCTAACATTTCATTTTTTAGTAATGAAGAAGGTTAGGGATTCACTGTACATTCTCGAAAAGTTTAACTTTAATCTAATCTTGGTCTTTCACTTGGTCATTCTCACTTTCTCTGTCTCATTCACTCTCTCACTTAATCGCTCACCCCCATTTTTCTCTCTTCCTCTCACTCGTTAATTGTAAAAAGTGTTTGCGACCTAAATTTGCGAGAAGTTTTATTATTAAATATTGTTTTTTTATTTAATAATAAATTTTATTACAATTAATTAAGATTTTTTAGTTGAGATAAAAAAGTCAATGGCACGAGCGGGATTCAAACCCACGACCTTCGGCTAGATACGCCGCTGCTCTACCACTTGAGTTATCGTGACCTCGATCCGCTCGGACACTAACTTCCCAGCTCAACCCCACCTTTTGAATTTTCCCTCCTTTTTGCCATTTGTCATTTCGAATCCCGCTCGTGCCATTGACTTTTTTTATCTCAACTAAAAAACCTTAATTAATTTTAATATATTAATTGGTCAAGCGGACCACGAAATTAGCGGAAATAAATTTTATTATTAAATAAATTCATTAATTCATTCTCACTCACTCATTCACTTACTCTCTCACTCTCTTAATATCAAACTCTTTCTCTCACTCTATAAACGCTCAATAATGGATTGCCAATGAAGAAAAAATGGCAATTTATTCACTAGCTCAAAAATTTACAGAATTACCCATAAACGACCAATTTGCTCAAAACCTTATTTTTGACTTACACCACTTTTGCATACAATGGGTCAATTTGTAATAACTAATTCAGCCTGTTGAGTCATATTTGATCATTTTAGTCTGCTTACAGTTAGTTCCACACACCAGACTGAATCAGGAAGATGGCGAAAGTGCGTCTGACAGACCAAAATTATCAGATATAATTATGTCATGTTAACCTCTCAGACCGCATGAAGAAATGTTATAATTAATTCAGGGTTAATAAGTTCTTAAATTATTAAAGCTAATGTTTATGTATTTTTATGCAAGAGCAGTCTGATGTTGCTTAAACTTTAAAAAAAAAAATTCCAACCAAATAAAACTACACCAAACTACTTAAGCTTAGATTTAACGTTGAATTACTGATTAATAATATTGCACTAAAACTACAACTCAAACCACTAGCAAGACATAACAGCCTCAGTAAGAAATGATAAACTAATGATAAAGCAGTGCACCATATTAAAGTAACAGTTTTTAATTGATTTTTACCTGGTCCATGTCTTCTTGGAGCTGAATCAATCCAGCATATACAAAAACAGGGATATTTAGTGCACATTGACATTACATAGAATTTTTAAAAATAAGACTCACCTGGTACAATATCAATTGTATTGTCTCTAAAGTTGACAACCTTCTTGCAACAAGGATTTGGAACTACCAAGTTTAGGTCTTTGATTTTGCCGATATGTCGTAAAATATGCCTGAAAAGTTAAGTAGGAATAGAAAAAAATTTTTGAAACGAGTTTTAATGATAGTTACTCTTTGGACTGCACAATAGAGCAATCAGAACTGTTGCACAAAACGTTGGTTGTGAAACAGGTGCAATGTTTAATGGTCTTCATTTTTTCTTTCACTTCTTTCTGCTTCAATTCGTATATTTCAGTCTGGGTTTTTGCGATTGCCCTAACTCGTGACAAAAGTGTGTGCTTCTTCTTGTTGATTTTTGCAATCAGCCTGAAAACATGTTTCATTTTTTTCTTTATATTACTATTATCTATTACAATTAACTCACAGAGTAGCTAAGTCGTTAATTTGTTTTTTAATCTGTTCACTTTCTTCAAGAAGAGATTGTTTCCTTTCTTCCATTATTGGCACAGCAGCTTCTAAAATCTTTAAAAAGTATCTGGAAAATTTCAATAAGGGGTTAACTAACAAGATAGTTTTATTTTTTTATTAGTATTTTTTAAAATTATTAATGTCCTTATGAACTTGCATCTTAGACAGAGAATATGTATTTGTTTCATTATATGGTGTTGTTGGGCAAAGGGTAAAAAATAAGGCCATGGGGTCTACAAGACGAGAGTCTATCATGCTGACCACTCGGCTACTGCGGTCCCTCCCTCCAAAATAAAAAGTCTAAAGGGTGTAAAAAGATTAGTAGCACTCTATAAAGGTAAACAGCAAGTTATTAATGTTTTGTTTACATTTTAAGTCAACTATTAATCTTTATACCTAATTATTATAGAAAATGAATTAATAAATACAAATGTCTGGTTTATATGAGTGTATAATTAAATGGTAACTCTGTTGACA
Organism: Cimex lectularius; assembly: GCF_000648675.2. Classification (NCBI taxonomy): domain Eukaryota; kingdom Metazoa; phylum Arthropoda; class Insecta; order Hemiptera; family Cimicidae; genus Cimex; species Cimex lectularius. The sequence goes on from NW_019392738.1 coordinate 396,107, forward strand.
GAAGAATCTCCATCAGGATGTGTAAAACGTTATAATAATTATTATTATTTCATATAAGAGCCAGAATATGCAAAATTTCATATTGATCATGTAATGCGAAAAGAACCAATTGTGTTGTTGAGGCGATTTTTTAATATCCATGCACACATGCAACTTGCCCTCATGAGATTTTTTGTCAGATGATTTTTAAATGAACAGGAAAAAACACCCATGTTTGCTTATAAGCGTTTACATAAGCATATTATTTCTACACAAATTATAGAATAAAAATTACCTTAGTGATACATTCTCCTTATGGAGTTCAACTTTAGCCTTATCGACAATATCTGTGACAAAGTCGTAAGAATGGTCACGATGTATGAACAACTGACAGTCACGGCATGTTAAAAGATTGCACGTAAAGCAAAATAATTGGAGTGGTTCCTGTAAAATAAATTATTAAAAATTTGTTTTAAATTGTTAGACAGTTGTTACCTTAGGATGTGTTTTGCACATGTATCTCAAACAAGGGTCATTCCAGTGTTCCTCTTTTGTCTTGATCACATGAGATTTTGTCTCCTTTAATTGACTATGGTACTTGATGCATTCTTCGCAAATTGAGTCACCACATCCGTAGCACCAATGAGTCGTCAAATTTGATGTGTGCACACCACAAAATCCTATATTTTTCTTTGCTATCACTGTTCCATCTACCATCTCCTGAAGGATAAAATTGTCTAACAACTTTTTCTCCACCTCCATCAGGCATTCCGGGCATTGTTTTTTCTCTGAAATTAAATTAGTCATTTCTGATTGTTCTGGTCTGCCTCGATATTTTAGTCTGTAAGGTGATATAGGGCATTTTGCCATCTTCGGTTAGTGAGGTTAAAAAGGTTGAGACAATAAATTCTTTAATTTATTCCAAACACTCTCCAAAAAACCAAACATCCTTCATTAATAACTTTAAGATAGGTAAATCTCATTTTTTTAAGACTGTTTATTTACTATTCTGGCACTGCACCTGAGAACAATCGAGCTAGTGGCTGCAGTCTTTGTCCTGATACACAGCTTCATAAACAGTTGCTTCACGCAAAGTCTCATATACAGTCTCATAAACAATCAACAAATTGCTTTCAATTAATGAATCCACCATTAAAGATGGATAAAGCAGAAACATTTTCCAGACACGAGCTGCGAGGATGGAAAAATCAGGATGATCGAAGATGATAAAAACTACAGACTCTTCACCTCGCGGACCAAATTTGAAATTTGGAACAAACACACCAATGAAGTTGAATAAAAGCAAATTTCCAGTCCAAACTTGGGAGGGTGGACAAATCAAGGTTGATCAAAACTCCCTGTTCATAACCTTGCAGGCCACAAGAAGAAAAAATCTTTCCATTTTTTATAAAATGAGGAAATATCCGACCATGTTTTATTCTTTTATACTTAAGAAGTAATAGTAATTTTTCAATATAAGAAAAACAAAATAGTCCGTCACTTTTTACGAGTTTTGCAAATTTAATTTAAGTAATTGCATGAATAAAAGCAGACTTCCAGTTCAAACCTGGGAGGATGGACAAATCAACGTTGATCAAAACTACCTGTTCATCACCATGCATGCCACAAGAAAAAAATCTTACCATTTTTTATAAAATGAAGAAATATCCGACCATGTCTTGTTCATTTAAACTTAAGAAGTAATAGTAATTTTTGAATATAGGAAAAACAAAATAGCCCTTTTTTAAAAAAGGATTGAACACCGCTCTCACTCCATCATTCACCATTTCTAACAAAATAGTCCCTCACTTTTTATGAGTTTTTCAAATTTAATTCCAGAAATTGCTTTAAATTTGAAACCGACCCACCAATTTAGACGAATAAAAGCAGACTTCGAGTCCAAACCTGCGAGGATGGACATTCAGGATGATCACAACTACTCATTCATCACCTCGCAGGGCTCAAGAAAAAAATCTTACCTTAATAGCCACCCATGTTTTTATACTAAGAAAGTTATGCTATTTTTTCAACATAGAACATATAAACTACGCTAATTCAATCAACAAATTGCTTTAAATTTGAAACAAAACCCAACAATTATGATTGATAGAAGCACGTCACAGACAGAACCTGCGAAGATGGACAAACAGTTGGAGGATGGGGTTTGAATATCAACAAATTACGGCTTATCACTGCACAGATTAAAAAAAAAATCGTTTTTTATGAAATAAGAAATGAGCTGAGTATAGTTTATTCTTTGATAGTAAGAAATTAATATTTCGTCTACATAGGACATTCAAACTAGCATGTTACTTTTTAAGGGATTTGGCTGTATAAATTTTAAATTAATATTACTAGATATATGCGCTAAGGTATTAAAAAAAAGTATTAAAGAATTTTAGTGAAATATTTTATTGATTAGTCAATGCTCGGCTCTATGAGACGGAGATCATAAGAAGGCATTATTGACAATCGAGTGGAAAATGTACCGACCTGTCTGTTCCCATTTGGCAATGCAGTCTCTGCAGACGGAGTGACAGCATTCGAGAAATTTCGAACTAACGAAATCTTCGTATGAGTTGATGATATCGCATTTGCAGAAAACGCAGGCGGTCAGCGTCAAAACATCGGCTCTGATCTCATCCGGCAGTTCTTCTGCAGGTTTATCAAGCAAAGCTTCCATCTCGCATCAATAAAGGATCGGAAAGTTCCAAATTCTATGCTCGACCCATCCACCGTCCAGTTGGAATCTGTCTAATTAACGAGATATCAAAACAAATACAGCTGAACTGAAGCCATGGCCGACAACATCACAGCAGGGAGGTTACCTATCAAAGCTCTACGAATCTTATTGGCCGATCGAATTCTGTCGAAAATCAAAGTACAAACGTATATTTTTTATTAGTATATAATATTGTTTTACACATAATATAAAAATAATAAATTGTATGAACACCAACTAGTGAATATTAAATCCTTACACAATCAAAACCGGTGAAAAATATGAATATTTTATCCATTACGGATGTGACTACAAAGGTAGGGGCTTTTTGGTATGAATGTGCATGTGCACTTTATATAAAATGCAACTCTATGCATATTATAAGATAATAGAGGAATATAAAGTGCATCATTAGATAAGGGAGAAATTTAATACATAATGTATAACTAAACATATAAATAAATAAAATGTATGGATATCATTAAGGTCAAATAAAAAATGGTACATATTTCTTTTTTAATTTAGAATATTTAGTTTAATTTATATACAATTTTGTTTCCAAAAACACTTCATATCTGGTATGCATCATGTTATACGAAACTTTGGCAAAGCAAGCTCGGCCAAAGTTAAAAAAAAATCGTATGTAAGCGGACGACGGCGCGGCGGCCGAATTATCTCTTGATCTTCGCTTGTTTTTCTCTAAGCGACAAGAGATTAGTCGGCGTAAGCGCGTCGCTACTTATTCTTGTGTAGGGGAAGGTAAGGTTCCAGAATTCAATAAACCAGAGACAGTATTCAGTAACATTTATTGTACACAAGTCTTTCTCTTAATCTTAAAAACCTCGGAATCTTACTTAATCTGCAAGTCAGCCACAACTCTAAATCTGGGATGAGTCTATCAACAAAGGGACTTACCCCAAACGATGCTCGCCACGATCAGTGTCCACAGCATCTCTTCTCTCGACCTCTGACTTGGCTCGATGGTCGCAACGGCTGGTCCTCGCTGGCTCTGGCTGGCTGAGTCCTCTTGTTGAATCCCAGACGGAGTGTGGCTGCTTCTCTCCCGGTCCTCGGTCTTGGCTGCCTGGGGTGAGTCTCGGATCTTGACTCACTGGGGTGAGTCTTGCAGCTTGACTGTTGACTGTCTGCTTCACTGATTTTCCAGTCATCCCATTTATACCGGGTCTCTCCCGGGGTAGGGGATGAAGAGGAAACTCAAAAGTCGGGGGGAGATCTCACGCCGCGGCGGGGCCGAAAAAGACGGCGGTCTAGCACAGCGTTGACGTATTCTCAATTTACGATGTCCCCCTTTCTTACCTAGCTGTCTACCTGGGTAACCATGTCTAAGCTATATTTGCCAGATGTGTCACGTCGTTCCCATCTGGGCGGTGCCCCTTCAAAGGACAACCTTTCCTCGTTTACCTATTCTGTTCTTATTTTACAATTTAACTTATTGCTAAGACGGGGGCCGGCTTACACGTACATACATAAATAATGTAAGCCGGCCCCGTCTTAGAATAAATTGTATTTGTATAAGCACACAATAATTACCACACCCAGATCACCCAGACGGGAGTGACGTGCATTTCTCACAAAGCAGGGGTACCTAGCCCTGCAATAATTGCACGGTTGGTCGAAAGATGTCACATCACAGGCGGGTGCGACGTGGTATTTCTCACAAACCAGAGACACCTAGCCCTGCAATGATTTTACAGCTGGTCGATAGATGTCACAGCACAGGTAGGAGCGACGGGATATTTCTCACAAACCAGGGTTAGCTAGCCCTGCAGTGATTGCAAGTATGGTCGAAAGATGTTACAGCACTGGCGGGAGCGGCATGGCATTTCTCACAACCCAGGGATACCTAGCCCTGCATTAACGCTACACATGGTCAATAAATACGGACGTTGAAGGGTGTTGCAGATCCAGATGGGAGCCACATGATGTTTCCCAAACCTTGCAAACATAAAGTTGCAATAGTTTGTCAGCCGTTCACATAAATAACTAACGGCGTGTTATTAAGTTGTCACAAGGGCAAATATATTAAGCGACGTGGATCATTGTAAATCAGAGCCTCGTCAACCAGTTGCGTGACACTCGCCTTAGCCGTTCCACCCACGGCATGGGGACTCCCCCGTCTTATGATTTTCCTTTCACCCCTACTCCGGTAGATAAACTGGTATGAAAAGGGATGATTTGAAAATCAAAAGTCAGTCTAGTTTAGGGTATCAAACCAGTGAGTCAAGCTCAGGGGCTCACACCAGTGAGTCTTGTTCTAGCAGCCATACTCCGTCTGGGACTCAACCAGGGGACTCAATCAGCCAGTATGACTCATCGGATCAAGTCGATGGTCGAGATACTGGAAAGGCGCTGAAGATGCTGAGGACGCTGATCGTGGCGAGCGTTGTTTGACGCCATTGTTGATAGACGCATCCCAGATTTAGAGTTGTGGCTGACATATTGGCTAAATTCTTACTCGCCCATCCAGAAGGAAAAAGACGTTTCCCACACACCTGGAAATCATAAAACCGTGACATGTTAGTCCCACTAAATAAATTAAATCGAGGAGTTATTTAGTTTTGAAAGGTTCTCGCGGACACGGTTCATCAAGCTGCGGGACACCATAAATTGGGGTCACGTCAGCCGGGTGGGCGTTGACCATTCTTAGCCGGAAGTCCATCGACTTTGGGCCAGTGGGCTGCGTAATAGAAACTCCTGAGGTGAGTTATGGCGCGGCCACCCAGGTCATGACCCCCCCCCCCTTATTGAGTCCCTTAGAATGAAGTTGACCATCTGACTCAACAGTTTTTGCTTTTACTTTTCACCCTACCTTAGGTGGGTAACCGGTATAAAAGGGGATGATTGGAAAATAGATCTCAGTCACTAGAGGACACAGTCAAACCGAGGAATCAGTGAAGAGCTGACAAGCAGCCTCACTCGGGAACTCAGCCAGCAAGAACTTCGCCATTACGACAAGCCGAATAGAGTGGACTGTCAAGAACCCAGCAATGTGCGGGAACACGATCCTGCAAGACGGTGGTTGATGCGGAAGCTGGTCTTGACGAGCATCTTTTGGAATTCCTCTTATGAATAAGCTCATCCCCGGAATTAGAGTTCTGGCTGAATTGCCTTCGTTATTTGACGTTCTCTTTGTTTCGTACAATATTGAGGATAGGCCAGTGTAACAATAAATGCTTATGAGTATATATCTCTGCTTTATTGTATTTTTACTCCCTACACGAAAAGTATTTAAGCACATACGCTGAATGTTCTCTTATTACTTAGCGATAAGCATATAGAGCGTCAGTGCCCGTTTACAGATAATTAAAAGAATCGAAAAAATGGCATCGATTCTTTAATCGATTTAGACCGATTCATAAATGTATCGAAAGATTCTTACTTAAAAGCGTTGAAAGAATGGCATTGATACCTACTTAAAAGTATTGGATAAATGGTATCGATACCTAAAAGTATTGAAAGAATCGCATCGATTCTTAAAAGTATCGAACGAACGGCATCGGTTCTTAGAACTGACGAAAGAAGTACGTAGGTACAAACTTAAAAGTATCGAAAAATCGCATCGATTCTTAAAAGTATCGCACGAAGTGCACCGATACTTGAAAGTATCGAACAAATAGCATCGATACGCACTTAAAAGTGGCGAATGAGTGGCATCGATACTTAAAAGTATCAAAAGAATTGTATCAATACTTAAAAGTATCGAAAGAGTGGCATTTATACTTGAAAGTATAGAAAGAATTACATCGATACATATTTAACAGTAGAGATAACATGGTATCAATTCTTAAAAGTATCTAAAGAAGTCCATCGATGATTAAAAGTATCGCTAGAATTGCATCGATACATAAAAGTATCTAAAGAATTGCAACAATACATAAAATTATCTAAAGAATTGCGTCGATAAATAAAAGTATCTAAAGAATTGCATCGATACATAAAAGTATTTATACAAAAGTATCTAAAGAATTGCAACGATACATGACAGTATCTAAAGAAGTGCATCTATACATTCTGTAGTTAAATGGCATGATTCTTAAATGTATCGCAAGAATTGCATCGATACATAAAAGTATATAAAAATTGCATTGATACATAAAAATATCTAAAGAATTGCATCGATATTTAAAATTGTCGAACAAATGGCATCGACAATACTTAAAAATGTCAAAAGAATGGCCTAGTTATCTACTTAGAAGTATCGAAAGAGTGGAAAACTGTGAAAAGAATTGCACCTAAGCATAAAAATATCTACAGAATGACATCGATACATAAAAGTATCGAACAAATGGCACCGATACATAAAAGTATCGAACAAATGGCATCGATACCGAACGTACCGAACGAATGGATACCTAAAAATATGGAAAGAATAAATCATACTTAAATGATTGAAAGGTTTGCCGTCAATACTGACAAGTAGAAGGAAAGTTACGTATACCATCATGTAAGGAACATACAAAATTGAAACCTCAATAATTTATTAATATTAACAGAAGGCTATAATAAATATGAAATCGTGAAATTAATGTTAGACTCTATTAAATTCTCCAGCTCAGAAAGTTTAGATAGATTATAAGGAACAAAAGAACTGTTCCAATAGGAAAGTGTATGCAATGAGGAGGAGAAAACAGCCACCCATATCATCTTCAAATGCGAAGGAACGGCTCAATGGAGATTAACCTAGCATACAGGAAAAACCTAGGGAATGAAATTCTAGCAGCAACAGTCAATGACCTAATATTTATGGAAAGAAGGATTGAATCGATTGCACTGAACTAGGGAACTAGGAAGGTACAATAAGCCAGAAGACTGCAGTGCCTGGGGAGTTCAAACCCCGCTTCCTAGATTCATCATTATCATCACTGGAAGGTGTAGAAACTCGACGGCCAATTAGTCCCATTAAATAGCGTAGGGGTTCTCCAAGCAAATGATGCAGTAAATTCTGGATAGGGTTTTGAGCCTCTACACTCTAGGAAGTAAGACGTCCAGAAATTGCGGGTGCAGCAAGAAAATCTTTGACCACTAGGAATTGCACTTTGCACTTTCTTCCACCGTTATTTGGGACTAATAAAATAGTGAAGGATTGGCACGATTCAAGCCGCCCCAGTGACTACTGAGGAAAGGTCGTACGTGAGATATGACCTATAAGAGGTAGAACAGATGATGGATTCCAACTCTCAACCCAAGTATTTCTTTGGTTCAACACAAGTTGGCTATAATCAATTATATAATATTCTTTATATGAATGAATTTGATCACGTGCATTCTGAGAGGGGTGCAAACTTGGGATCTCAGGAGGGGCACCTTCGAAGACAGACTAGATGCAGATTTCAGGCTAAGAGAGACTGAAGACCTCAGAAGGTGCATTGACGAGAGAGGGACAGACTTAACTCGAATCGTAGTTACGTAGGTAGTCCATTTGCTAACTAGTTTTTAACTTCCTTCTATTCAATAGCAATTAAACACGAATTATTTAAATTTAATGCCGCGTCTGTTTAATATTTCACAAGGCAACGACGATAGTTCGTAATGTGGATCTCTCGGATTCTTCTGGTTGTGATCCATTTCTGCCTTAATACTAATTGCTAGGTATATTAATTTTGCATGTTTTAAAATAAAACGTAAAGGAAAAATTATTAAATGAAACTATGTGATTGTTATTTTGGTACATATAACCCTTTTTGGAAAACAATGTAAGATATTAAAAGACCACTTCGATCAAAGTCGTCTCAATTAACAAGACATTGGGCCAAAAATAAGTTTAAATATTTATTTAAAGCATGCATTTTTAAACACATCTGGAGTGGGTCAGATCATGGGCGACGTGTAAAAATATCTCCTTCCTGCTCTAAATGCTGCGCTGAAAATCCAACCAACTCAATTGTTTGTGTTGAGGCACATTTGGCCTAATTGGGGTGTGTTTCGTTTTAAAGTCAAGATCGATCGTAACTGACTACTCCTCGTTCCAGCCCAGAAAAGCTGAGATCAGTTAATCTTAAACTCTTTTTTTAGTCATACGTCGATATCAACGAAGTGTGCCTGACTCACATTTTTCAGGTCGGTCTTATCTCCGGAATTTGTATAAAGAAATTGGGTTATCTGTTGAACATGATCCATGTGACGAAATGTGTCAGAACAAGTTTTGTCTTGAGCCCTGCGCGTTCGAGTTCTAGATCGTTAAATTTGCACCATCTTCTTCATCATGTATCATGAACTGTTGCGAAATTTCATACTTTTACCCTGGTACACAACCTTAAACGTGATATAGATTACTGGCTCTCGTCTACCTTTTTCACATTCGAACCGCCCGGAAGCAGACTGTGTTCGGGACATCCAAAACCCCGAACCCGAAGCTTTAAAATCAGCGTGAACTCTGTATACTGGGCCATATCCAGGAATGCAAATCCTGATTTGATTTTATACCCATCCGCCGTTGGGGCATTTGCAGTACGGGAAGCATCTTTCCAACTCTTCTGGGACACTAATGAGATTTTCTTCTGAACTGATGGTTTTTGAACCATTGATGGTGTTTGGGCAGTTTATATTACGCAGGGTGTGCGTCCAAGAGCCGAGGGGTTAAATGCCTGGGTAGACTCGTACCTGATCCCAAAAAGGTACGGGACTTGGTAGGCTACGTGCCCTGCATAAATCTCTTGGACTTGTTCACAAACCCCAAGATTTTGGACCATTTTTATCTCGGGGAGTGATTTGGTGATGTCCGCTCCTTCAATTTCAAATCTAGACCTAGCATACCTATCACACTCTGTGAGGTAGTGCCTTGCCGTTTCTTCTTTTATTTCGCAAAAACGGCCAAAAGGATGTTTGGGCAGTACATGTGTACCTTCCATGAGAGGAGAGATGCATAATCAAAGACGTTTCCAACCGTGAGTTCTCTACACTACGTGAAGGAAGTTAATAGGAACGGTCTTTTTATAGTAGGCTTCTTAAACGAGAACATATGAAGAAGCCAGTTGTATCAGCGAGTCAAACTCGGTGAAATCGTTTCAAGCATCAAGGAATTTGCACCCTTCTTTTCAGCCTAACGCCAAATTTGTTGGTGGGTTTGTATTTTTACTTACAAGAGGACGACCAGGTTGGTATGGCACGGATTTGGCCCAAACCTATGTTGGTAATTCTATACTCCAAAATATCGCACACGTATCTGTTAAAAAAATTGAGATGGGGAGTTGGTGTCCGAGTGGATCGAAGTCATGATAGTTCAAGTGGTTAGAGCAGCAGCGTATTTAGCCGAAGGTCGTGGGTTCGAATCCCGTTCGTGGCACTGACGTTTTCATCTCAACCAAAACCTTACATAAAAAGAATAATTATTTGAAAAGAATTTATTTGGTCAAGCGGACCACGAAACCTAATAAAAATAAATTATTTTATATAATAATTTTTTTTGAAGAAATTTTTTGGTTATTGATAAACATTGATAGCTTTTCCTCTATTTTTATTGCAATTTACAAAAAATTGCTGTGAAATGATAGATTCACACAGTAGATTTGAGCAAGTAGAACGGCGAAATAAAAATATGAAAAACCGGAAAATTTCAACTAAAAAATGTTTTTTTATATATTCACTAATTTTATGGTCCGCTTGACCAATCAATACATTACAATTAATTAAGGTTTTTAGTTGAGATAAAAAAGTCAATGGCATGAGCGGGATTCGAACCCACGATCTTCGGCTAGCTAAGCCGCTGCTCTACCACTTGAGCTATCCTGACCTCGATCCACTCGGACACCAACTCCCCATCTCAACCGCATCTTTTGAATTTTCCCTCCTTTTTTGAAAAATGGCAAAAAGGAGGGAAAATTCAAAAGGTGCGGTTGAGATGGGAAGTTGGTGTCCGAGTGGATCGAGGTCACGATAGCTCAAGTGGTAGAGCAGCGGCGTATCAAGCCGAAGATCGTGGGTTCGAATCCCGCTCGTGCCATTGACTTTTTTATCTCAACTAAAAACCTTAATTAATTTTTTTATATACTAATTTTTACAGAATTTTTTTGGTTATTGATAACGTTGATAGCTTTTGCTCTATTTTTATTGCAATTTACAAAAAATTGCTGTGAAATGACATATTCACATAGTCAGTTTGAGCATGTAGAACAGCAAAATAAAAATATCAAAAAATGGAAAATTTCAAAAAAACAAAAAAAAAAAAACAAAAAAAACAGGGCCTATTCACAAGAAGTGGCGTATACTGTCTGATATTTAGTAGTATATAATCTATTATCACCAAAAAAAGTTCTGCCCAAATCCGTGACACACCAACCTGGTCGTCTTCTTTTAAATGGTATGTTTGATGTTAAAATCCCTTTAGGCGTTTTTGAATTATAGCCGTTTCAATCAGATATACCGAGAACGACTTCTTAAAAATCAGAAAAATTTTAGGAGTAAAAAAATCGATAAATTTAATACTTATGGGTCTCTAGAGGGGCTTAAAACGAAATTTCATATTAGTTTAACGAAAAAAATTTTTAAATTTTTGATTACCCTTTTACTTGAAAAATGTTTGGTTTTTAGAAATTTTGGGGTTATTGATAAACTTTGATAGTTTTTAATATATTTTTATTACAATACATAAAAAATGGTGTAAAATGATATATTCACATAGTTGATTTGAGTCGTACGAAAAAATATTAAAAAACTGAAAATTTCAATTTTCAAAAAAATCTTTTGCCGAAACCAGGGCCTATTACACACAAGAAGTGGCGGATACATGTACGATATTTTGAAATGTAGAATAACCAAAAAAGGTTTGGTCCAAATCCGTGACACACCAACGTGGTCGATCGTTTGTTAGTAAAATGTTTTCCATACATTCTTACAATCGTTTACTAATTGAAATTAAACCTTTAATGATTGGTGAAAAGCAAAATTCGATTGACAGTCAGCAAGGACATTGCATCAAATGATCTTTCTTTTTTAAATAAAAGAACTTCTTATTTTTTATTTTGCATTAGTAGAAGGAAGAGATTTGAAAATTGTTTCTTATGTTTTGATTAATTTGCACGACCCCTTTAAAACAACAAAAATTAGGTCAATTCTAGCAAGTTTTTAGTTGGATGTGTGGCCTTTTAACGTTACCATCCCAATAAAGATTGCAGTTGTTTATTTCCTGCGTAAATTTCACTTTTTAATATCACCTGAGATGAACTAAAACAAAACCTTTTGACTTAATAATAATAATTCCCCACGAAGAATCCGTTGATTTTGCTTCTAAGCTTTGGAACGTCGGCCTTGGTTTCTGACTCATCCAGTGATCCGGTCGTGGGGTTCCTCGGTTTGGTAACTCCATCCACATCACCGCCTACCTTGTTTGGTCAAAGAAATACATCCCAGGAGGCAAGACCATATTACAACGGCAGACAGCCCCCACCTTCATCACATTGCCTCACGGTATCTTTCCAGATTTGGCCCTTTCGTCCGTTAACCGATTTGTGATTTTGTTTTTACTCTGTTAAATATTCCGCCGAGGAATCCCATGAAAGTAAACCGCTTTATTATCAGTTTATGTCCTTTTTATATTTTGAATTCATATAAGGTCAAGAACTGTTTTTTATGCGTTCCATCTTCTTCTTTGATTTGGTTTTTTTGGTTCTTGATGAGTAATCACATTGATTTTACCCATGGTTAACTAAAAAATGATCCAATAAAATAAATATACTACTGAATACAGTTTAGAAGTTAAATAAAATCATAACACTTAAATACTTTATCTTATTAAAGTTTTAAAATGATTTTTGTGCTGTAGAAACTGTCGTGCTGCAGTTATTTAAATGATATTCTTCAAACAACCCTTTATTGAAAAAACTTCGAAATCTATCTCAAATCATAGTATTTTTTTCCTGCTGGGTCACTGGTGACGATAGCTATTTCTTCAACTGCGGCCTAAAAAATTGATTGTGCCATTTCAAAGTGGCTGTAGTTTTCGGGCTTCTGCTGTTGGCAGAGAGGTCATATTACACTTAACATAGGCCAAACTCATGAACATGTAATGTTCACACTAGACGATAACAATGTGATCCATTGGAATCCTCAGGAAAAAGCTCAGGCTCTGTTTAGATCCAAACATTACTTGAAAATATCAGTAGCAATATTATCAATCAATAGCTTAAAAAACTAAACAGACCTAATTAACAAAATTAAAGACTTATAAATTAAAACTATCTTCAAATTCACTAATTTCGTGGTCCGCTTGACCAATTAATATATTACAATTAATTAAGGTTTATAGTTGAGATAAAAAAGTCAATGGCACGAGCGGGATTCGAACCCACGATCTTCGGCTTGATACGCCGCTGCTCTACCACTTGAGCTATCGTGACCTCGATCCACTCGGACACCAACGTCCCATCTCAACCGCACCTTTTTGAATTTTCCATTTGAAAAAAGGAGGGAAAATTCAAAAAGGTGCGGTTGAGATGGGAAGTTGGTGTCCGAGTGGATCGAGGTCACGATAGCTCAAGTGGTAGAGCAGCGGCGTATCAAGCCGAAGATCGTGGGTTCGAATCCCGCTCGTGCCATTGACTTTTTTATCCCAACTATAAACCTTAATTAATTGTAATATTAATTAATACTACCACTGAACTAACATCATTTGACGTAAGGAAAGGAAACAATGGGCATAGTACGAAAGACACAAAAAGTGTGACAAAGAATACGCACAACTCACATACTACAAACAAAACTTCTTTAAATTCAATGGATATAAACTAGCGGACTAGGAATGGGTTACCCAACTTCAGCTATATTTGCAGAAGTGTTCTACGAAATCTTGAAAAAAAAATTCTACCCCGAAATTATGGCAAACATAACATCACACAACATAAACAGATGAGAAGACCATATACTGATGTATATCTGCCATAGTAGATATATATGAAAAACAACAACAACAGCATAAACAACATACTGACAGACCTGGGCTCATTTTACAAAAACATAATATACACAGAAATAGAAACAAACAACAGTATAAACTTTCAAGAAGACAAACTACAATATGACATACAGAAAACCGACAGCAACCGGCATCATGCAAGCTGACTCAAACCACCCACATTGAGACAAAATGGCAGCACTGAAATACATGACAGACTAAAATCAATCCCACTAACCAAAGACAAAACTAATTAAAAATAATACACACCATAGCATATAATAAAGACAAACACACTCAACAAAACAATACAAAACTCAAAGACAAAACATCTCAAAAACTGACCGTAAACGGACCACATTCACATACATTGGGAAAGAAACGTTCAAAACCAACTAACTTATTCGACAAATTAAGCATAAAAACAGCACTAAAAACCACATACACAATAAGAAAATTACGAACAAGAAGACCAGGTTGGTTTGTCACGGATTTGGACAGAACTTTTTTGGGTGATTATATACTACTAAATATCAGACTGGTATACACCACTTCCTGTGAATAGGCCCTGATTTCGACTGAAGATGATCTCAGTAAAGATCGAAACGTTGGCACGATAAAGAAAATGTTTTTCTGAAACCTACATCACACCGCATCTCACGATTTCTGAATAATCATCGACTAACGGTCACTAATCACCATACATTTTTTTTTTAAAGTTGAAATTTTCCGTTTTTTTGATAATTTTATTTCACCGTTCTACTTGCTCAAATCAACTGTGTGAATATATCATTTTACACAATTTTTTATGTAGATTTCTATAAAAAATGTAGTAAAACTATCAAAGTTTATCAATAATAAAAAATTTTCTAAAAATCAAACATTTTGCAATAAACGCATACTTTTTTTGTGTTAAAATAATATTAAATTTCTTTTCAGCACCTCCAAAGACCCCTAAATATAACTTTTTCTTTGAATTTAAATTTATCGAATTTTGACCCCTAAAATATGTCCGATTTTTAAGAATTCGATATCGGAATATCTAATTGAAACGACTGTAATTCAAAGACGGCAGAAAGGATTTTAATTTCAAACAGACCATTTGAAAGAAGAAGAACGAAAAGAAGAAAGAAGAACTCTTATAGCAATTTTACTTCCAGTTTAAAAATTAAAAGAATCCAAATTCTTCTAAAAAGGTATAAAATCTTGTATAGAACAACAGCCCATTCGAAGGGTTCCTTGATCCTTGCGTTCAACTAGTGTGTAAAATCGAAATAATAAATGGGCTCTCGTGGGCTAGAGAACATGAACGGGCTCTTTTTGATTTTACCTAAAACTCGAAACCCATTTTTCATAATCACACTAACATATTATGCTGCAATTTTTTTGTTTGATAAGAATATCCTTTATCAAACATTGTTTATTACGAGACACTTAAGATGACGAAATGCCGGAACGCATCTGACTGACAAAACCAGCGGGGACAGACGGACCAAACCAAAATGACCTGACCAAATTTCAGTTTATCAACACGCAGACAACGTGGAGAAATTTCACAATTTAATAATATTTTTGCTTGGATGCACATTTAGAGCAAATTTAAATTGAATATGTAACAACGTCAGTAATTGGCTGACAATTTATTATAGTTAAGTCTCATGTGTTTTTAAGTTAGACGTTACGGACTCTTTAATTTTGGATGTATGTAGATCAAGGTTGTGGTCAAACATGGCCACATCCCTGATCTACATACATCCAAAACTTATGAATTACTGGTCGATCATTTTACCCTTACTATTTAATTTATTTATAAACGCAAGTTGCTTTTTCTACCTCTACCATGATATTTCTGTGACCAACCACAGTTCGGAATCTGATCATGTAAAAAAACTTAAGATATTTTCCAATTTAAATAAGAAATAGTCATGATAAAATCCAGAAGTTGGTTGGAACATTCCTGATCTGTATACATCCAAAATTTAGGAATTGTTGGTCAATTTCATCCTTACTGATTATCGATGTTGGGTTGCTTTTTTTCAGTTTTATCATGACATTTTACTTGGACATATAGCAACAGTTCGGTATCTTATCATGAATAAAATAAGACATTTTCTCATTTAAATAAGAAATAGCTCATGATAAATGGAAGCTGGTTGGACCACATCCCTGATCTATATACATCCAAAACGAACGAATTTTTATTATTACAAATCAAAATGATTTTTAGGGTTGCTGAGAATTTATTTGTTTTAACAGCCAAAAAATTAGAAAAAACACTAAAGGGAGGGAAAAGTTGTGTTAGTGAGCTTTTTAACATGTCTAAAATTTAAAGACGGAAGGATGGTAATTTCAAAGCAGCTGGCTTATAGATTCAACTGAGGTCATCATACAAAGTAAAGCCTGTTTTTTCTGTTGTTATGCTTTTGTAATATATGGCATTATTTAGTTGTGGCGACTTCTGTGGTTTAGTAAAGTTCCCCAAGCTACTTCGAACGAAACTGCAGTCAATGAAAGTGAAGCACTCTATTAAAGCCAGGGCTCAAAGTTTTAAGCTTAAGTCTGACTTGTCGACGAGTTCTCATTACCAATGAAGCAAACAATCAACCCATTCCTAAAGCAACACAGAAAACAGCTTTCACTTATTGCTCGGCAGTGAACGCAGTCGAGATTCCATGGCGCTCAACAGAGCTATCTGTTAGACACTCTGAAAATGAACGCGTAAACGACCAAATTACAGAAAATATAAAGCCTAGTCGATTCAATATTTACGAACAACAATGAACATAAATCAACCCTCTACTAACATAGCAATAGAAAGGAGTTACAAATTACCAGCCCATCACCACGCGGACCAGGAGGAAATCTCAATGTACACAATTACTAGAGATGCTTCCTACTCATGTCATGTGGGTTCAAAGAGATTCTGAGCTTTATAAGGTTGATAACAGTAACCAATAAGAATAGTACTAATGGTATTAAGAAAAACAGAACGAGATGCGATAAGGACGGTTGTTAAGTACCAATTAATTAAGTTGTAGTGGCCACTAAGTACCACACCTTACGGTTAGATGCCACTACGACTTATGGAATGTTCTCGCCCTCCACTATATAGCCAATCAGCGTGGAGTTCTTCCCTATGTAAGCAGGGGCACTGCCCCACTGAAATCAGTCTCGTCAGCCCGACGAGATCTCAACATCACTAATGTAGCAGCGGACTCGTCAACCCGACGAGATCTCAAACCATCCCTAATGTTCAACGACCTGAGACTCGTCAGCCGACGAGGTCTCATATAACACTAATGGAACGCCGTCGACGACAGCAACAGTACTCGCAGCATTAGTCTGATCTCGCCTTCTAAACAGCCGACTTGGCCATTAGCGCCAACTGCTGTGCCTCGGTTAATTGCTGCACTCCAGTACCTTCGGCCTCTGTGGAGACAACCGACTCACGGCCCAACGGACCTCAGCAAACGATTACTCTGTCGCACACCACAACCAACGGCGCCACTCACACGGTCTCGGCCTTATACCTTCGCCACGGCTTCTCCAAACAACACCGGCCCTTTTCAGGCCGCAAAACTCCCAACCACTAAAAAGTAAAAGTTTGCTGGGTGGCAATATGGATGGACTAAAATCGTTTTCGTTTCTCGGGGAGGAACATCTTTATTTGGGTTAGGTCGCTGACGACGACAAATTTAGTTCTGATATTACTGATCATCAATACTGAGCTGCTCTTTCTACCTCTATCATGGCATTTTACTTGGACATATAGCAACAAAAAAAAAGGACTTTTTTCATTAAACTATTGGTCATTACGAAGTAACCATTAAAATACTACATGTCCAATACAACGACATGCATTTTTATTTGACTATCGGGTTGATTAACAACATAACCAGTTGTTACTATCAGTATTCAGTGTAAGAAAGTTGAGATCAAATAATTCTATAATGGAATAATTGTCCAATTGGTCTAATTATTTGACGTTTTGCAATTTTATTTGATCTGTTTGTCATATAATGATTGAATAATCAAAGTGCCTGACTTGTTTGAGAGAAATTCGTATTGTGTTCTGGCAAACATGGCGGAAGGTGCAAATAGCATATCCGTTTAAAACGAACTGCTTAATATGTTTGTCACAAATCAAATGATGACAAAATTTGCATGACGGCCTTTGAAATCACAAGAAGCCCGTGTTGTTGACGTCTCGGCAGAATTTGACGTCATCACAACTCCGAAAGGCCGAGTGTGTTACGAGTCTCAAATAGTTCATGCCTTGGTTTAGTTCAACAGGAAATGACGACACGTCTTGTGTGTTGTTCAATATATAAACTTACCCTTTATTAATTTTGTCACTATATTTTGTCGACCATACCAGGATTTTTAGATGTTTTCAACCATTTTTTAAAATTTATTCCAACAAAATATTTTTTATGAGAATATAGATATTGTAATACACTTGTTATCTCTTGCATAATGTAGACCCCGGCGCCGTCCCGTTTTCTTCCCACGACTGTTTGCTCTTTGAATTTTCACTCCTCGACCTTATATTTCACCTGCACGACTTGATCCAGATATATTGCTATTTTAGTTTGAACCGACCAAATGATATATCATAAATTCCCTTTATTATTTTAATTGAATTGGGACACCTAACCATCGTTCCGAACATAGGTACGGATGGAACGGATGAAGTATGGAACGTGTGGGATAATCCGATAAGGAATTGTACTAAAGCATTTTTTGTTATATCTTAAATAATTCATAACGCTCCGGATTAGGATTGATAGAAGTGCCATAAAGAACTGGATAACGGCGATACACCTTGGCGCGAAACCACCGGTCAATGTGTCAAGGCTCCTTGATTGTGTCCCTTCTACTTTCATTAACCGGCTTTCTATTGTTCGGTCTAAAAATAGTAAAGTCCAGTAGGGATTGTTTCGTCTCGGAAGAAGAAGAAAACGTTCTTGGTAGAAATCGAACTTGGCGGTAACGAGGCAGCAAGTTTATCTCCAAAAGGGGAATTGTTGTGACAGTTGTTCCATAACATTTGTTCTTTGCCCAATTTGGATGTAAAACTTACATTTCCAATAGGGCAAGTTACAAAACGATTATAATCTTGTTACACCTTTGGTCAGAAGTTACTTAGTGGATTGAACAATGTGAGAAATTTGATATGAATCAAAGAAGTTCTGAGCTTTACAAAGTGATTGTTGTATTATGGTACTAATGATATTAAGAAGAACAGAACCAGATGTGATAAGACCTATTGTTAGGTACCAATTAAATTAAAAGTTAGTTGGGTATTAAAGGATGACTAAAATCAGTTTCGTTCATTCTAGAGGAGAAACAGCACAATTTTGGCTAGGTTGCTGGCGATCCAATACGACTTGCATTTTATCGGGTTTATTAGCAATACTCATCCAGATATTTTAATCAATTATCAGTGTAACATAGGTGAGACCAAATAATTGTAATGCGTCAAATAGAATGATTATCCAAATTGGTCTAATTACTTGGTAGTTTGGGAATATATCTGTTTATCATGTCCGTCTAAGGCTATTTATATTAATTTGTTGTCCTAGGCTTTTTTTTTTAGTTTGTCTATGTCTTACCAGCATGAATACTTTATTATATTCTTCCCTTTTGGTCGTAGGTTTCTTTTTTTTTGTCCTCTACCTTGTGTCCCTTTTTGGTTTTGTGAAGATACTGGTTTTCACGAAAAAACATTGGGCTTCTCTATTTATTACTGGAGTGAAAAATGAAAAGTATTCATACAGGGTGTCCATTTTAGATGGCCCGGCTGAATTTCTCTTGGACCAATGACGCTATCAGCAAAATACGTATTTAATATTTTTACTCTAGTTTCAAATTTTTACCCTCTTGGAGAAAAATTATACAGGGTACCTCAGGCCCAGTCCACTTCAAAATTTCAAATACAACCCTATACATCTTAATACGTCATTTTAAAGGATTTTTACGTTGAAAACAATGTTGCAATCGGATTTCAAATTGCTTAAAAAATGACTGTTATGGCAAAAAGAAACCGGCAGCGTAATTTCGACGAGGAGGTGAATAATTTACTGTATGTGTGGTGATTGTTAATCGATAATTATTCAGAAATCGTGAGATGCGGTCTGGTGTGATGTAGGTTTCAGAAAAACATTTTCTTTATCGTGCCAACGTTTTGATCTTTATTGAGATCATCTTCAGGGCCTGGGATTTACAAACATTGTTTACATTTAACAAATACATTTACGATGTGAAAAAGTGAA
Source organism: Cimex lectularius (assembly GCF_000648675.2). Taxonomy (NCBI): domain Eukaryota; kingdom Metazoa; phylum Arthropoda; class Insecta; order Hemiptera; family Cimicidae; genus Cimex; species Cimex lectularius. Next base: position 415,989 of record NW_019392738.1, read on the forward strand.
TTTATACAATACAAANTGAGATTTTGCTGTTTTGAGTGAGTAGAAATACTTTGATTGAATATAAAAAATATATTTTGCATTGTATAAATTCACTTTTCCACATCCTAAATGTATTTGTTAAATGTAAACAATGTTTGTAAATCCCAGGCCCTGAAGATGATCTCAATAAAGATCGAAACGTTGGCACGATAAGGAAAATCACACCAGACCGCATCTCACGATTTCTGAATAATTTACTGTATGTTCGCGAAAATTCCTCGCTCCGAAATGTTGGAAAGTTTTTCAAAACATAAAATTAGCGGTATACTCCGGACTTACAATTGTAAGGCAAATATTGCTCTCATCTTGTCCAGGGACTTCGGGACTCTGATTATGACATCTAACATCCCTTACACAAATGTCGATTTGGGAGACTGAAAAAAACGTTCTTTCATACATCCTATGGACTGATGAATCCAAGTTCATCCCTGATGGTATAATACTAAACCGTTGGAATTTTCGAACGTGGGCAGAGGAAATTCCCAGAATTTCTTACTCTTGTGATCATCATGGGTTCACAGTATCAACGTTTTGTGTGGAATTCTCGGAAATAAATTAATTGGGTCTTATTTCTACGAATATAATTTAAATGTTGCTAAGTTCCTTCATTTTTTGAAGGAGGTTTTACCAACACTGATGATCTTCCTCTGCAACGACAAAGAATGATTCTCTAGCTTGATGGATGCCCCGCACACAATTCTTTGCATCTCTTTTGCAATTCATGTCGAGAGACGTGGTTGTAGAAGTCCTTCAATCTGATGATGTGCTAAAGGGCTCGAAATCCGGTCGTTGCAAAACAACTTACTGTGAGTAGGAACTATCTTTTTAAAAAGGAACTCATTTATTATTTCTATTCTTTGCGGTGATACGTTATTTGAATCCTCACTTCCGGGATATATGGATAGGATCTCATGGCCGGATCTGTTGGCTTCCTCGATCACCGATTTAACTCCACTTGACTATTTTCTGTGGGGCCGTTTAAAAACTCTTTGCCAATCCATAACCCAGCAAGCTCAGTTGAAGACCTTGGGCAGATAGAAAACGCTTGTCAATCCATCTCCCTGACTCTATCTGAGCACCAATGAAGAGCGGTTGAAAAGAGCAAATCTTTGCATCTCTACGCAAGGCAGTTCGAACATGACACGAGATTAATAAATAGCAAACCAAATGAAATTTGTGCAAGGAAGGTTAGACGCCTATCATAATTAGAGTCGCGAAGTCCCTGGGCGAGATGAGAGCGTTACGGCTTAAAATCGTAAGTCCGAAGTAATCTTGAATATTATTTTTTGAAAAAGCTAAAGCCCTTCCAACATTTCGGAGTGAGGAATTGGGATTTTCGCGAACATACAGTAAAATATTCACCTCCTCGTTGAAATTACGCTGCCGGTTTCTTTTTGCCATAACTTTGTTATTTTTTGACCAATTTAAAATCCGACTGCACCGTTGTTTTCAGCATAAACAATCCTTTAATATGATCAGGATGTAATGGGTTGTATTTGAAATTTTGAAGAATGCCAGAATAAGCGGACCAGATTGAAGAAAGTCGTTCAAACTTCACAAATAAAAAAGTCAAAACTTTTCCTAAGAAGAAGCATCGATAATGAAAGCACCTTTAAATTATTGCATTGCCTATTAACCTAGGTTCAAATCGGTTTAGGATTGCCTCGGAGCATGTCCCCCCAAGGCAAAAGATCGAAACTGGGCGGACCAAGTCAAACCAACCACATATACAAAAAAACACCGATAAAAAACCCTAAACTTTGTCGCAGTAAGAAATAGTGGGAATAAAAGACTATGAAATTATACAATGCCTTATCAAACTATCCTCAGAGTTATTCAGATATCGTGAGATGCGGTCGGGTGTGATGTAGGTTTCAGAAAAACATTTTCTTTATCGTGCCAACGTTTCGACCTTTTATTGAGATCATCTTCAGGGCTCAAAGTGTTTGTCTTCTGTGTAATTGTGCCATCCTTGCGTGTCGTGTGAGAGTGCCCTGAAGATGATCTCAATAAAAGATCGAAACGTTGGCACGATAAAGAAAAAGTTTTTCTGAAACCTACATCACACCCGACCCCATCTCACGATATCTGAATAACTATCGATTAACGGTCACTAATCTCTACACTATCCTCAGAGGTTATCTCGTAGCATCATGAGCAAAAAAACAGGACCTGAGGCACCCTGTTAGGTTTTCTCCTTAAAAGGTAACAATTTGAAACTAGGCTAAAAAATATTAAACAGGTATTTTTTTTATAGCGTCATTGGTTCAAGAGAAATTCAGCCGGACCATCTAAAAAGAACACTCCCTGTATATGTAGCTGTAAAGAAAAATCTGTCGCTTGGGGGCGTCGGTGGCCGCAACGGTTTAGGCGTTGACACGGCACTCATCACTCTAAGGTGAAGGTCCCGGGTTCGAATCCAGCGACCCTGCATTCGAACCCGACACACTTACAAATGGTTTTTTTTTTTTTTTCAAAAACTCCGGCATCCCGAGGGTTGATATAACCTAAAAAAAAAGACTTAAGCGGGTCTGGTAGATTCTTTTTTTGGTTGCCAATTATCAAGTTATTTTCGTTTGATGTACATTTTTAAAAAACATTTTAAAGTGGAAACTAATATTAAATTTCCGTTCAGTTATAAAGGCTAAAGGAACTGAGACGACAGATCTGAAAGAAATGGAGAATGTATGGTCGCAAGAATTACCATGTTCGGAACTTCCAGGGGACAATTTCATAGAATAAAAAATTATTCTTTGTTAGAGATAAAATAATATTAATGATAGGAATAGTTGCAAATCTGTTAAAAGAGTGTGAAATGTGAAAGAGGAGACAGTATGGAAGGGGCCCGGCATTGTCGCCGCGGTCTGGATTATTTTTATGCGCCCTCGGCGTTGCCGGATTTACGGCCGTTCGGCTGACTAAAGCGAATTAATTCAGGGATCCGCGGCTCAACGGTGAGATGAGTGAATTCCTTGACCCGAATCTCTTTCCGATTTCACGCCATCTCTCCCATGTGTGCATACTGCGAGTATGATGCCACTGAGAGCATAAAACGGTCGCAGGGCAGGCCCTTTCCAGTAGGCGCACGCGACAAAATCACTTTCACTACAATTCATCATCATCACCAAGTATATTTTCATATTACCATGCAAAATATAACGGATATAAGGATTTAATAATACTCATTTAGAATTTCTAAGCTCTGTACAATTTAGTCGTCTAAAAGTTTACCACCACAACCAAAAGTTGGAAATAATTTATTAGATAGATATTAGGTTTGATATTGTTGACTCTTATACCGTTTTCATTTGATATAAAAAAAACTAACTTAACTTTTAGTAAATCCAAATTTGGGGGCTCGGGAAATCTTGAGTTTTATTTAGACGCTTTTCTTTCAGATGTATTTCTTTTTTCCGTTCCATTTCATAATCGAACATCTTCAACCATAGAAAATTTACTTGTGCTGACATATTACAATAGCAAGGTAATTAATTTTTACTATTTATTTAACATTTAAATTCTGAATTTTGATTAGGTAAATGGTACTTTATTCTTGTTCTGAATTTTCTCCCTGTCTTTTACATCAATGGAAAATGTATTTATAAATATTTTATCCCATTTAGTTTTTTATTTTATTCCCAAGTTTAATAATATTTTTCCCGTTGCTGTATATTTTGTACGTATTTTTAATGATTTTACTCAAAACTTTCATATTGTTTTTTATGGTATAGGTGCAGGCGTTCCTAGATGTCAATTTTGGGTCCCGAACTATTCTCCGTATTTCCAAATGCTTTGCGAAAAGCCCAGGTTCAGCCTAAGTTTATAGGTGGCCTTGCGCTTTATTGTTGCTCTTGGAGGATCAGCGCGATAGTCAAAAAGTTAAATGAGGAACTCATGCAAAGCGCTTCTGCTTCTTATGGAACTTCGGAAGTGGAAGAGCACGGATCTCCTAGAAAATTTCGGATGGAACGCCTTTTGATTCCAAAACGATCACCTACCTGGGTATAAATCCGGACTCAAAACTATATTTTAGTGAGCACAAAAACAAAAACTGTCTTGTGAGTAAATGTTTCCTCAGAGCCCGGTTTTCATTACATAGGCGTACTGGTATGTCCACAAAGAAAAAACTTATGATTTATAATCTGTCAATCTTGCGCTATTTTATGCTTGTACCGCATGGAGTCACACGTGCCAGACCAATACAAAAACTTCAAAGTTAGCAGAACAGAATTTTAAGCCTTCCCACTGGTTCTAGCACCTAAAAGAACATACTCTACCTAGATTGGATAAGAGGTGCACATGATGACTTTAGGTTTGCATGGTTCGAAATTAAGGGCACAGGTTATGCCAGCCAAAATATGTACAAGCTTTGGTTTTGGGGGGAATCTTAACATTATATATTTCAAATATACCAGATATTTATGCGTCCATGATTCGATCATGATGTCCGTGGTTGATGACATCCATTATCCACAATAAAATTAAAAGTTCTTAATATTAACTTCTATGTCTATCATATTTTCCTTATTGATTGATGAAAATGAAAGGAGTACTGGATTTAGTTTTTAAATTTTGGGCATGGGTTCAAAAACGTAAAAATAACAACAATAAAAACTGTGGTAAGCAGAAAAAGAAGCTGAACTGGTTGAGTCCCATTCCGATTTATGCTGAATTATGAGCATATCGCAAGTGCCATGACTGTTTCCGAAAATCTTAAGGTTTTTGTAAAATCAAAATACTCTAAAATTGGGTACCGAAATGATAACCGATGACCAGTTATTCGAAACACGCTCTTCGCTCCATAACTGACCTTTTTTAGGCCGGATCTGTGCATGGGTTGGATAAAGGGTAAGAAACGTCAACCTATGTCCAACCAAGCTACAGTCAAAAAGTGTTAAAGTTTGGTTGATTATGACTATTCTTGTTTGGATCAATGACTGCCAAACTTGTCATAGTTTTTATGAGAATTTGAGGAAAAAAAACTTGCTCTGATAAATCGAAAAGGGCGTAAACTACTTCATAGCAACATTTGTCCTCATTTTTCATGCCTAAACGTAAAGATATATGGAAATGGAATTTTCACACCCAGACCTGTATCAAATGTCTCACTTTTTTAGCGCTCGGATAACATTTGAAGAAATAAAATAGTTTGCGTTTTTCATCCTTCAACTCTAATTCAATTAAAATGAAGTAGATTCATAAAACGTTTTCTGTGTGTGTACTTCCCGAGTAACAAAACAAAGGCAAGAGTGTCGCAAGGCAACGTATGGTCATATGCATTTTATCTACGTCGGACTTTAAACGTTAGCGATAAAAAGGTTAAAACCCCCTCGGGGAAAAAGTACTTTCAGGCAGTTACTCCATATAACTATAGTGCGGATGATGACCATCGTAACATAGACTGCTGTACAGATGGTTCACTTATCAAAGGTAAGGGAAGCGGTGCTGGAATCCATATACCTAAATTAGGTATCAGCATATCCTCCCCTCTTGGCAATAACACCTCCGTTTTTCAGGCAGAAATCTGGGCCATTAATATGTATTGTAGAACACTTATGGAAAATAAAATTATGGGAAAAGATATTAAAATCTAGACTGGTGGAGGAAACTGTTGATCTTATCAATAGGATCACTTCTAGGTATGAGAATAGGGTCTTATTTGGATGCCAGCACATAAAGGACACTATGGCAATGAAGAGGCGGATAGCCTGGCCAAAGAAGGCTCAAATACTGCGTTTGTCGGGCCACAACCGGTATTACCTCACTGTATAAGCACAGCAAAAGAGAGTATCAAAAACTGGGGTATGAAACAATTCCTTAGGGAATGGAATCTGTCTCCCGGACACAGGCAATCGAAGGAGTTTGTTAAGGAGATCAAACCAGTAGAATCGAAATGGCTATTCTCTAACTCAAGGAAGGGAATTAGGAGGCTGATAGGTATCCTGACGGGTCATTGCCCACTGCGACAGACCCCTATTGCCGTTTTTGTAAAATAAAAGAAGAAACGGCACGGCACTACCTCGCAGAGTGCGATAGGTACGCTAGGTCTAGATTCGAGACTTTTGAAGGAGAGGACATCACCAAATCACTCCCCGAGAAAAAATGGTCCAAAATCTTGGGGTTTGTCAACAGGTCCAAGAAGTTTATGCAGGACAAGTGAGCCGACCAAGTCCCGGACCTTTTAGGGATGGGGTACGAGTCTACCCAGGCATTTAACCCCTCGGGTCTTGGTCGCCCACTCTGCATAATATATATCTACGTCGGACTATCTTCAATCGATCAACTATATAGTAACTAATATACTACCCTGCTAGCCCCAATAGGGACTTACGGACTAGAACTGTATGGACAAATACAACAGAATAACTGTAACTGACAACTGAACAGACATATGCAAACTGCCCATCGGGAGGAAAAAGTGATGGTACTTGGGCAAACCGTTTTGCAGGTGTACATGTGTATACCATTCACCTGAGAAGAGTTCTTTACTTCATAAAATAAACGAAAATTTTCTAGAAAATCCACTAACACAGTTCGGATATAATGGACGAAAGTTTAAGTGCTAAAGAGGAAAAGGGTACAGGTCATTTTCGTATCTGTTTTTGAACTGTCAGAATCGTATTAGCATTTTGCCATTATCAGTGGTAATTGTATAATCGACCACTTTCTCGTGATATAGTGTACTGGACCCACACTGAAGATGGGAAGAACCCGAAACGTTCTGACAAATCAAAACAGGAAGGATGGGGAAACGAAAATGACCTGCCTATATGTTTTTTTCGTGTGTCAGGCGCTTTTGGCATTTCGCCATCATCAGTGGTAACTGACTATCTGACAATTTCTCGTAATATTGTATACTACAGAGACCACTGAAGATGGCAAACAGTCGAAACGGGTCTAACTGACCAAAAAACAGGTAGGCTAACCAAAATGAAGGAAAAGTACGAAACAATCACCAACAAGGTGGAGATCACTTGGCTCCTATCATTTGTCGATGTTAGGCAACTAAGCTGTCGCGTGCCCAACGTGGCTTCAGTCTCCGACGAGGATTGGCGATTAATGTTGAGGATGACAATTCGCGCGTTAATGGGTTTGAGTGATCGGGGTATTTAGAATGGAAATTTTCGTAACGAAATTGGGCAAGGTCGGATAAGAATGGGATTTTTAAGTCTGTCTGAGCATAAATATTGTTCGAAGAATTTTAGATTGTGGGGTTTGTAGTCTTTTAAGATTGGATCGCTTAGCGGTCCCGTAAAGTTCTAGTGCGTAAGTCCATAGTGGGGATAGCAGGGCAGTATATAATCTTTTTTAGTTTGTTACTGTAAGTTTGGATCGCTTGCCCAAGTAATCTTTTTAACAGTCTGAACTTTGTATTTAAATTTTTAAGTTGATTCTCGTATGGGGATTCCATATAAGTCGTTTGCCGAGGAAATATAAAGGAGGTAGAGTTTTTCTGTTAAGAGTGGAAGCAATGTATTTAGATTTGGTTTCATTAACCTTGATTCTCCTAGGAAGACCCCGGATTCGAGCGTGTGTGATTTTGTAAAGTACGTGAAGCTGTATCGGAGGAGAGGATTGATGTGTCATCGGCAAAGGTAAAAATGAAAGTGGTATGGTTAAGTGGTGGTGAGAGGGTTGATCAGCCGTGTAGATTGAGTAGAGTAGAGGAGCGAGTACGCTCCCCTGTGGAACACCAGCGAGAATCAGGTAAATAGAGGAGAAAGAAGTGTTTTGGAAAGTTTGGAAGTGACGGACTAAGGTATGATTTTAATATCAGGATTAGAGGAGATGATAAGCCCTTGAGTTTCCACAGAAGCCCCTCGTTCAATAGCCTACCAAAAGCCTGAGATATGTCCAGGAAGACAGTAGCTCTTTCAACTTGAGGGCAGTGACAATGGTGTCTACAACGCGATGAACTTGATGGATAGTCGAGTGTCAACTCCGAAAGCCAAATTGATGATTGGGATGGAATTTTGTTATAAAGGTGGAGCAACAGTAGTTTCGAGAATCTTCCAGATTATAGGTAAAAGACTGATTGGACTGTAATAATTAAGAAGTGCGTTTGTTCGGTTTAGGAATAACTTTTATTGAAGAGAATTGGGGAAGGTGGGGAAGTGGATAGTGAGAAGGACAACGTTGAAGATATATTATAATAAGAATAATATTTTTTGTCCTTACAGTGTATATACCTTTGTTAATTTTATGTGAGAAAATCTATGCTTCATCATTATTGAAAAATATAATTGTATAGTAGTGTTCATAACACCCAAAGAAGGAATGGCACAACCGATTTTTCTAGATTGTGGGGTTATCACGTCTACGTCTGAGGTTATGTGTTGATTGGAGATTCATGGGTTTCGAAGTTGTGGAATAATGGATGTGAGTATATCTGATAGCTCGCTTTGAGGACGGTGCCCATCTCTGCGTGAGGGATCCCACCCCCGCGAGACGGTCTTCGTCGCCAGCGAAGAAGGGGAAGCGGAGGACAGCGTTGCCAACCACTCCGCCGTCTTTTTTCGTATCTAGGTTCCTCTCCTCTTCTCCCCAGGATCCAGTCAACGCTCGGCTCCCGAACCGTACACTTCGCGAGTGACTCATTCTCTTCGACTTATTCTCTGCCCGGTAAGTCTTCGACTGGATTACAATGTTCAAAAGTGATGAAAATATTCGTTATTTAAAAGAAAAAATTCTGATTATCTTCAATTTCGAGTTAAAAATGGTGTTTTTGTCAAGTTTGATACCTGACGAGATTAAATTTTTTTGGCATGTGGAATTTTTCTGTTTAAAGTGTAATTTTTATTTTTGTGTTCTGTATCGTTGAAAGCGATACGTTTTTATCTTTATTGTTCCAAGATTTAAACACGGTTGCATAACTTTAAGGCTCTACAATTTGCTCTTCTTCGGTTTCTACGCTATTCTCACTTTTTCATTTTTTTTACAGAAATAATTTTTAAACGATTCTTAATATTTTCGGTATTCTTGGACGCCTCCCGGCTCGTGACGTCGGGTTGTAACATTATCCATCCCCAAGATTATTTTCGGCTTTCGGGCTCCCACTCCCCCTCAAGCGGAGGAAAAATCTTTACCTTTTAAAAATATTTAAGAAAATCAAATACTTTGATTATTAAAAAGTTAAAGAAAATTCAGCATATTTTGCCAATTTAACTGAACTTTAGTAAAATTCAAGGATTCATTGAATAATGCCAAAAAAATGAAAAAAATCGCAAGGAATAATTATCGATTCTATTCTAACAACAATTATACATGATTTAACAAGAGCATAAGGCGTTTTTAATCTAACACATGGCATAATTTCATTCTTGCCATAAAATTGATGCCATATTGGATAAAAAGATAAGTTTGAAAAATATAGTGGCGCTCTGTTTATTCTCGCTGGTCTCTTTTGTCGTCTTTTTTTATTACCTTCATTAATTTTATAGTTTAGTTTGATTTGTTAAACAGGCAAAACTGAATGATTTCTGAAATAAATCTCAGTTAAAAAAATATTGTGGAACACCTCCAAATATGGGCATGATCCCGGCTTATCGGAGTTTATCCAATTTTTCTTTTTTAAATTGTACTGCACATACTAAATCCGGTCGGTTCAACGACAAATGTAAACTGTTTATCTTTTTTGATACATTTTCTCATGTATAAAATTTTTCGAGTAATTTGTTTTCTTTCCTAGCCGTCCTTCTTTATAATAATCATACCCTGAAATATAATAACAATACAGTTTACACTTTGAAAAGAAAAGGTCATTTGGAAAACGCTGAACATGTGCAAAAGCGATTTTATTTTTAAGAAAACGAAACTTGTAAAACCTGACTTATATACTAATTATCGTTGCGTTGTTTACTAACAACAGATATTACAAAACTCAAAATGGGTTTTGAAACGGTTTTAAAAAAGGATCAAATCTATAACAAAAAGAATTTATTGACAGAGCACGTTTTTTATTTTTATTTTAACCCAATCGTGTATGCTTTTCTTCGCCTCGTATCGAATTTCCCATCTTCGCTTTTCCGAACGGGCCATTTTAAGCGTGGAAATCTAACACTCGAAGAATCCGAGCTGGGCGAATGGAAGAAAGCCAAAATTGTCCGATCTGGGATGGAAATAGAACTAGAAACTAGAGGAGTTGGGGGTGTCTATTTTTACATTACATTATCCAGAAATCAGTGATGCAGTGTACAAAGAGAAAGGTGTATTTATGCAACTAAAAAGTTGAATAAATAATAAATCTCACCTTGGATCTAGATTTACAAACAATTTTCCTTTCGATTTCCTACATTGAAAACCGTAAACAATTTTTTATCCTGGAAAATTATTTCCAAAAAATTATGTCCTTGGTTGTTTTTATTGAAATATTTATGTGAAATGTAAGTAGATTTTCTGATTGCCAATAACAAACATGTATTAATTTCTTTTAGGTGGAATTAAATTCTATTCCAACGAAACGTGTGATTTTTCTATTCGTAATCTTCTTAATTTTCTTCTCCTTTTCGTATTGGTTCTTAAATTCAATATCTAGTTAAAATGGTTTCATAAAGAAAAAAAATTCTATTTTGAACATTAGAAAAAGTGTACCACAACATGCCCTAATTAGAAAAGATAGGAAATACAACAACAAGAATAACGTTAAAACTGGCAACTAATCAAATTTAAAAAAAAAGTTTTTTAAATTTTTATAGACTATTTAAATGATATAATAGAGAAATTCGTAACAAAGGACAATTTAATAACAATAATAATAATAGCAACATTATTATTTATATAGTTTGAATTTTACAAAAAATGAAATATCAGATCATTTCACAATGTGTCATTGTCATTAATTAAAATTATTCCAAAAAATAATTTTTTAGAAATGAAGTATAACAGTTAACTAAAAGTTTACAGTTGATGAACAAGGTCAAGGCAAATTTGCTCAGATTCGGGCAAATTATTAATTATTCCTTTATTTAAACCAGGTTCAAAATCTGATGTTAATAATTACATACCTATTTCTTTGACCTTAATTGGCTAAAATCTTGGAAAAATACTTGATTTTTTTTAATGTCCATAATATAATTTCTCTTTGATCAAGCCTGTCAACTGATGTTGTTAACAATATTTAAAAAGAATTGGATAGATGTTATATTTTTGGGATCTTTCTAGATTTAAACCGATCATCGATTGATATAAAAAAATAAAATTAATAGGATTTTTGAGGTTCTGCTTAAACTTGAGACTATTTAGAGTGTAGAACTCGGATAAAATTTTGAACAGTCCAGCAATCCATTGCCTATCGTCTCTGGCGTCCCTCAAGGTACGGTTTTGGGTCCTCTGTTTTTCCTTTTGTATATTAATGATCTTTTAAACTTGAAAATATCCGGTAAAGTTTTTAGTTATGCTGATGATTCGTGCTTGATTTTATCTGCAAAGTTAATTGATAATTTGTTTATATCTATTAACAATGATCTTAGACTTCTGTTTACTTTTAACCAATGATAAATTCACTTTTTTTCTCATTAAGTACAAGATTAGTTTTAAAGAGCTTTAAATTTTGTTTTCCTACATGTACTAATTCATTTAATTGCAACTGTTCCCCCATACTAATTACAAACAATACTAAATACTTGGGAGTTATATTAGTCTCTAGGTTAAATTTTATTTTCACTAATTTTCGTGGTCCGCTTGACCAATTAAAATCTTTCAATTAACTAAGGATTTTTGGTTAAGATAAAAAAAGTTAGTGCCACGAGCGGGATTCGAACCCACGACCTTCGGCTAAATATGCCGCTGCTCTACCACTTGAGTTATCGTGACTTCGATCTACTCGGACACTAACTTCCCATCTCTACCCCACCTTTTGACTTTTCACTCCTTTTTGTCATTTTTCAAATGTCGTGTAAATCTATTTGATTCTCGGCGACAAATGAAATGGCCACGGAGAGCTTTAGTGAAGATATACTTCATTTTAACTTTTTAAATTCACTAATTTTATGTAGTAGTTAAATTTTATGTTACACATTGATTCTTTGGTTTTGCGTCTAAGAAAATTCCTTTATAAATTCAGTCTATTAAGAAAGGTCCTAAATTTAAATTGTTAAAATCAGTTTATTATGCCTTGGTTCAGTCTATAATTTGCTATGGTATTGTTTCGTGGGGAAGAACTAATAATAGCAATTTAAATCCATTAATTATAACACAAAATCCTCTTCTAAAAATTATTTTTCTAAACCTTTTCGATTCAACATCAATAAACTATATATTACTTTTCAGTTTCTAAAATTTAAACTTTTTTTAAAAATGTTCTTAATTTTAAAAAGAAATGAGAAAGTCAAAAAGTGAAAAATAACTTTTTAGCTGAATCAAACAAGAGAATCAAGATAAAAGTAATTACTAATATTTTTAAATGAAGTTTATAAGTAAACATTAATTTTTACTTTAATTTTTCATTTTAGGTTTCTTTACAATCATAAAATTAATTTTAACCAATTTAATTCTTATTATGATTTCAAAAAAGTTATTACTGTAAAAATTTTAAATTTATAATTTGAACAATAATTGTAATGGTGGCAGGCGAAATTGTGCAAATTGTTTAAGTGACTTAATTTTTAGTTAATGTTTTATTATTTTATCCTTAATTTTTTTTCTATTTTTATGTTTTATCTTAGTGTGTACCTTTCACACATACAATTATTATTATTATTATCTATAAATTAAAACTGTTTGCATTAAACTGAGTAAAATTATTATTTCTATCTTTTATACTGAATAAAGCATAAATGTTTAAACTCCCCCAGTGATGTAGGAGAATGATTTTTGCACTAAACCTGAAAATTCAACAAGACATATAAAACCAGTCTAAGGATATTACATATACATATAATAATAATATAGGAATATTATTTTTGTGATGTACTGTCATACCTGAAGACTTCTAAAAGTCTCTGAAATTATTTTATACTTTCTTCCCATCTTTTTCTTTTTCCGATTTTGGTGCATAAAACCTATGGTGAATCATTGATGTACTTGACCGAATTTTCTCTCCACCCTCCTCTGGATAGAAAGTGACCTAGGGTAACACCATTTAAGGTATAGCTGCTTGTTTCAAACCATATTTGGCTCCTTCCCGACACGACCTTGTATCAACGGACCCGGTTCTGTAGAAGTCGACGGAAAAAATTAACAGATCCAGTGTGAAATTTGTTCCCGCTTTGTGCGATATTTGAATAATTGAACGGAAAGATATAAAAAAAAGCCAAACGAAAACTCTCGAGTACAACAGAGCCAAAATTTCTATTTATCTGTTCAGGTATGCTGTCTTTTCACATGTCTACTGTCCGTGTTTAATAATTTTCTGAAAGAAAAACATTATTGTTTTGAAAATCAGAAATGCAGTTTTAGAAGCTATAGAGTGTACAAACAAGACCGGATTTATTTTTGAAGATTACAGAATCACATAGGAAGGAATTGCCTCGGAGTCACTTCCCCTGTGTTCGTCATTAGATTTTCTTTATCTCTTTATGTGTAGATCTAGCAATCTAAGAAGCCGGATAGTTTCTCAACCAATACACTATAACGTTCCAACTCGTAACTACATGGCATTTTGACATGTACGGAAACGAATCCGAATCCAATTAAATTGTTCAAACATTACCCTACAGAGGAAGAGAAAATTGTATTTTAAAATTACTGCCTCATTATGATTTTACCCTGATCGCTGAAGGAAATTTTTAATTTTTGTAACAATCAATTTTCTATTTCGAACATATTTCCTTGCCTCTCCAGTTCACTTTATCCATTTCATTTGTGTTGTTAGGTCCATTGCTTGTAAATCAGAATTGATATCTCTCTCTCTCTCTCTCTCTCTCTCTCTCTCTCTCTCTCTCTTTCTCTCTCTTTCTCTCTCCTTACATTACACTCATTCTTCTACATGTTCATAACCCTTTACTTCGTTTTTGTTATTATATCTATTGTTTGTAAATAATTTTTTTCCATAAATTAATAAATTATTCTTTTAGTCTTTTCCGGATTGCTTAGGAAAACAAGTCGCAACAAATTCTCACTCTCTCTCTCTCTCTCTCTCTCTCTCTCTCTCTCTCACTCTCTTTCTCTTTCTCTTCTCTCTCTTTATCCTTGCATTCCATTCATTCTTTTACATGCTCATAACCTTTAACTTCATTTTTGCTGTTTTCATAATATTTTTTTTCATAATATTTTTTCATAATATTTTTTGCTGTTTTTTTAATATTTCCTTATTCTCTCTCTCTTTCTCTCTCTCTCTCTCTCTCTCTCTCTCTCTCTCTCTCTCTCTCTCCTTTTCCGCGGACATACCCAGTTAGCGATGAGAGAAAATACGAATGAAACAAGACCAGCATAGTTTCGTGTTTTATTAATTACTGAGAGCTTCACTATTTAAATAATTTAGATTTACTTGATTTGCATACGTACAAACAAAGGTCAAGATATTAACTTAATTAAAATATCAAAACAAAAACAGTTTAGAAAGATATTAAAAGCAATATTATTTCATATTAATAACTTCATACCAGTAGGTTAAAGTGATTTCGTTTTTGTGGGTTTGATGGCTAACACAAAAACATTTCCATTCTGGATAAATTACTTTTTTTTTTTTTAACAATCATGTGAATCTTACTGTTTTCCTACGAGCCAGATCGTTAAACCACGGCCTCGTGTGAATATGAAATGTTACGCTCGGATTTCAATCCTCTGCAAATATTAATTCAAATGATATCCCACGGCAAGGGATTTCGACCTATTGTGACGATGGGAAGCCAATGACTCACTTATCTCGTGTTATCAACTAAGAATTCCATGGTATAACGAGATGGGATATAAGTTGGGGCAGAATCAAAACAGGCTAGAGACAAAAGCCATTTCCTCATTTGATTCTAACGAAGAATAGATAAAACATTTCTTGTCTTCTTAGTCAGCAAGAGATTATAACAAAGCTCTCTAAACTTATTTCCCTTCATAATATTATTATGCTGCCTAAAATATAAAAGTTGGAATTTATATAAAAAATTGGCTAAACATTTTTTGTCCTTCACTATTAAAAATGTGTGGTGTTTAGTGACCGTTACTTAATGATTATTTGGAGGTTGTGAGATGCGGTCTGGTGTGGTGTAGGTTTTAGAAAAACATTTTCTGTATCGTGCCAACGTTTCGATCATTATTGAGATCATCTTCAGGGCTCAAAATGTTTGTTTTCCGTAGATGTGCCATTCTTGCCTGTCCTGTTGAGAGTGCCTGCATGACAGACAAGAATGACACGTCCACACGGAAAACAAACATTTTGAGCCCTGAAGATGATCTCAATAAAGATTGAAACGTTGGCACGATAAAGAAAATGTTTCCCTTAAAACCTACGTCTCACCAAACCGCATCTCACGATCTCCGAATAACTATTAAAAATCTTGTAGATGCTGGGTGTTGGTCTGCGAGACGGTGAACTCATACTGAAACGGCATTGGGTTCTTCACTGTTAAACTACTCTAACGTTTCCGCAATACCCCATCTTCAGTGAGAGTTGCTCACTCCTATGCCAAAATACGTTTGATAGTTCAACAAACCTGCTAGTGAAGACGGACCCAATAAGTGACCCAATCGGTTCAACATGAGTTACCCAGTTACCCAGTTAAATACCAACACTCGGCATCATACCGATAATGGAGCTTTGTGTAAGGCCTTAGAGGCTGACTACTTTTAACCTTAATTCTTAGATAATGAGCTCAGAATACCGATTTTTAATTTAGTTATGTCACAGAATTGATTTATAACAGTTAAAAGGCTTGTTTAATAATCTTAATGATTTCAAAGACATGAATATGATTGAGCAGTTGCAAATATATTTTTGACCTGTTCATCAAACAGTGCCAACAATTTACAAGAACCACGCTATACTGAATAATAAAAAAATTAAAAAAATGAGTTGAAAAGTTTGTTCTCAAAATAATTGATTTTTTATTGGTATGTTGTTTTACAAACTACAAGTGTCGTTAGAGTATAAAAGACGTACCTCACTGAAGATGGCGCAATGGAGAAAAGCGTTTAAGTAGTTCAACAAACTTTAACGGACCCAATAGGTGACCCAATGCCGGCTCAGCATGAAAAATCGTACTAATCGACTTTTTCTTTTGAGTCGATACATTTTCTCATTTATATAAATATTCTGCTCGATAAATTCAATAGTTTTCGTGGTCCGCTTGACCAATTAATTCGTTCAATTAATTAAGGTTTTTAGTTGAAATAAAAAAGTCAGCGTCACGAGCGGGATTCGAACCCGCGATCTTCAGCTAGATACGCCGCTGCACAACCACTTGAGCCATTGTGATCTCGATCCACTCGGACACTAACTTCCCATCTCAACCCCACGAGGGCACAATAGCTCAATTGGTAGAGCAGCGGCGTATCTAGCCGAATATCACAGGTTCGAATCCTGCTCGTGACGCTGACTTTTTTATTTCAACTAAAAACCTTAATTAATTGAAAAATTCTGCTTGATGTTAAATCTGTTCAGTGTTGAAATTTTGTTTGTCCTTCAACAGTTTATCTTATTACTGTAATGTAAAAAACCTTTCGGTCCCTTTTACGATTTAAAAAATTAGATTAGCTTTGCTCAGTTAACTAAGTAACTACATGTGATTAGAATTTGTATGCGATTTGAACGCTTAATGACTAGAAATTGTGTTCCAAAGCGCTTGTTTTTTCCACGTGCTGAGCTCGCGAAATGACGTCCACCGACGTTGACACAAGTTGACACAAGCGAGAGTTGGATTGAGTTCCATTTTTATTTTTCATTCAACGACCATGACTACTTTCTAACAGCGTGTACAAACGGGCTCCTCTATTAATAAAGACCACTTGGTTCTAAACTCTGTGAACTTGATTTTATTGTTTGCCACTTTTTCTAACAATTATGGTACTTTCTCCGGCTTGGAGCAATTGGTTCGTAGTGTGTTATTTTTCACAGTCTTATCCTTTTTTTTCATAAGCGACACAACTTGATAACATGTCATTATAATGAAAGTGTCTGCTCAATCCTCCAAAAACCGACGGTATGAACCGCAGTGTGACACATGAATAATCTTTGGTGCTGAACAGTTTTTGTTTAGTACAGTATGTATATATTATATTTTTTATATAATAAACATTGATTTTTATATCGTATTATAGTTTAAAGATTATATGAGAACAGTTATAAAGGCCCTATTATCCTCTCTGTGTAATTAATATTGACAGTCGTACCAACATCGATAGATCTGAAACGAATATTACTGATTATTGATAATTAGAGATATTTTGGGTCGGAACGATTAAACAAAAGATGCAAGGTTTATTTTAGTTAACATGAGTTGAGAGAAAGTTGATATGGTTAGGGATAGTGAGATGGTTTCTGGTAGATGTAATTTCAGGGTATAGTATACTGCGCCCTTAAGAGCTATTGTATCCCCGTGCTCTGCCTAAAGCACATCGGTGAGTCCTATTTCATCAAGAAACTTGATTAATAGGCCCGGTTTCAATGGTTGAAGCTCTTCTAGGTCACATTATACATCCCAAAATATTTCCTCCTGCGGGCTAGTGTAGCTCCGCAGTTTGTTAGTAAATGTGTTGGTGTCTCTTCTGCCTCCTTGCAGAATCTGCATATGCCATCTTGTATTGTTCCAATTTTCTTTAAATGTCCATTTAATTTGCAGTGTCCTGTTAGGAATCCTATTAGGATTCGCAGTCTGTTCCTGCTTCCTTTGACACATTTTGTAATTTCTTTCCTATCAAAATTGATTAGAAGATTCTTGGATGTCTGTGTCCAATGAGTGAATTCCAAAGTTCCCTCATTTTCTTTTTGTCCTTCTGTCTGAGATATTCGTTAATAGTGTGGATTCCTATGCCACAGAAAGGTTCAGGTCCTATCAGCGGTGTAGCAGCCCCTTTTCTTGCAAGGGTGTCCGCTTTCTCGTTGCCTTCTACTCCCACGTGTCCTGGGACCCAGCAGAGGCTGACTTTATTCTGCATACCTAATATATTTAGTTTGGCATTGTAGTTCAGCACCATCCTTGAACTAATGATATTTGAAAACTTAGTGCATTGATAGCTGCTTGGCTATCTGGCATGATAGCTATATTCTTGTTTTTGTACCCTTTCCTTAGGTTGAGTTGGGTACATCTTTCGATGAATCTCAGCTTGGAAGATACTGGTGTATTTTGGTGGGTTCTGAGTATTTGGTTCCAGGTCCAAATACTCCTGCCCCTGTACCTTCTTGTGTTCTAGATCCATCTGTGTACTAAAGGATGGTGCCATTTTTAAAAGAGTTGTTTCCCTCTCTTTCCCATTCTTTTTTGGTCCCCAGGTTTATTCGGAAGTTTTGGTTAAATTCAAACATCCTGTTCATGTCGTCTCTTGGAGCCATGAGTATCGGATGGTCTTTCCATAGTTTATTGCTATCTCTTCATTTCAGTTTTATTCCTGTTGGAGGTTTCTCTTTGGTAGAATTGATGATGGTTTTCTGCGCTGTCCTTACTACCATGTGATGTAGGGGGATTAATCCTAGTATTTTTTCCATGCTAATTGTAGGACATGTTTGCTCCCGATGGTTTATGGTAAGGATGATTAAAAACCCAGTAGGTTTTTTGGGGGTTAAGGATGAATAACGATGGATGATGATGCACAGAGTTTTTACATAGAGCTCACCTTGAAATATTGCAGGGACCGGTTCAAGGGGATTTGGGTGTAAATCGGCCCTACACCCCTTTCCATTTTTGATCAATTAGTATACCATTATGGCAACTTCCTGAAAATTGGGTTTGCTTTTTTCCCAAAGATCAGGTTTATCAGGTACCCTTACAGCCATCTCATTTATTCTAACTTCCTTTAAACTTTTTGATGAAACCTTAGATACCAAGAATCTTGTTGGCACTCTCGAAAGCTATCTTTTGTGCATAAATGTGTAACGGGGAGATTTGTGAGTACGTTTTACGTGATTTGATGATAATGATGAGGATGCTAGGAAGCAAAGGTTTGGTATTCCCCTAGCATTGCAGCCTTTGGTATATTGTATGTTTCCTGTTCAATCGACTCGATCATTCTTTTAAGAAATAGAAAATCATTAACTGTTATTGCTTCAATTCCTTTTTCCGGGTCTTCTTGGTACTTCAGGTTCTGCCTCCATTGACCGGTTGCTTTGCATTCGAAGATAATGTTGGTGATAGTTTCGTCTTCCTCATTGTGTAGGTGGTTTCTCAGATGACAGTGACCGGTATATAACCATATCGCTCCCCTGAGAATTATTTTTTGTAACTACAACAATTTGTTAGGCTGTTTTGCTATGGATTTATCATGAGTGTACTATGCCTGGTATTCCTATAATTCGTCGATTTCTCCTTTTGTTTTGTGTGAACCCATTCTGAGATAAAGGTGTCTGTTTTAGATCTCGTTATACCGGTTATAGTTCGGGGCCTATAGTTGCTGGTTTATTACCAAAAAATGCCTTTCTGCCCGGCACCTCACGGACTGTAAGGTTGTTTTGTTTTCCCAGATTTTGGACGTGCTAATGCTTTTATGGCCGCTGTTTGAGGCTATAGGTATTTTTCGTCAGTGAGATTTTCTATGGCACAAGCAGCAATGAGAAGAGATGGTTATGGATAAATAGTTACTCTTTATTAAGTTTAGTAATTGGTAGAAATTGTTAAAGATGTTATACTGGCACACGGACACTACTAGGTCTGTCTTCACTCACGGGTGAAGACAGACCCAGTAGTGCCCGTGTGCCAGTTCAACATGAGTTCACCAACTCGCAGACCAAACCCCATCATCTACTATAATTTTTAAGGATGGTTATAAATAAATATCCTCCGATGGTTAAGGATGGATATAGTTAATAATGGATTGGGATAGTTACAGATGGCTATGAATGGGTAATAATAAGTTGGATTGTTAGGGATGTGTACATATGGTTATCTGCCAGGAATAGTTTTGTTTAGTGATGATTTAGTAAGAGAAGAAAGAATGATTATGGTTATTGATACTTAGAGGTGGTTTTGGGTATGGATGCTTAAACACCAATATCGCAGTAGTTTCGGTTCCTGCTGGCTAAGAATTAATAGAGATAGTTATGACTACGTAGTCATCCATGGTTAAGGATGTATACGGTTTGTAATAGGTTGGAATTATTAAGTTGGTTTTGAATGGTAGTTGATAGCTGAGGATGGTTAGGGATGGGTTTAGAGATTAACCACCAAAAAACGCAGTAGTTTATTGATGGTAAAGTGTGAGAAGAGATGGTTATTGATGGTAAATGACAATTATGGTTAGCGATGAGTTAGGGATTGCTAAAGATGATTATGAATAGTAATTGTTTAGGATAAGCAAATATGTTATGTTGCGGTTGATAAATAGAGTCATCCTTCAAAATACCCATGTTCGTCGTAGGCAATGATGGTTAAGTATGAGTAGAGATGATTGGTAGAAATGAATATACACCCAGTATCGCTGTAGGTTTTGGTTACGGATGGTTAGGGACGAATAGAGATGGTCATGAGTAAATATTTACCGATGGTGAAAAGTTAAGGTTAGTAATGGATAGGGATTAGAGATAGTAATTGGTGTTAAAGATGAGTAGAGGTAATAAAGAACAGATATTCACAAGTTTTGAGTACGGCCAAAGGTTAAGGTTAAAAAGAGCCTATGGACTGCTTGACCAATTTGGCCTATTGTGCAATCTTCATTATGATCAAGTACTATTCGTTAAGTTTAAGGCTTTTTATAAGATCCGAAAACTTTGTGAGCGGCTCCCATGAGTATCCTTTAGGGCTTCTCAGGAGTCGGAATCTCCTTCGCACCTACAGAGGACATGTACCGTTTCTTCTTCCTGGTAAACTGAACAACCTTGGTTTTTCTGCTCCGAGTCGATAGGTTTCTGTATCGAACTTTCCACAATTGATCAGCCTCTTTTTTGTCCCTCTGCCCTATGTGCTTTGGTACCCAAATAAAAGTAACTTTGTGTACCAAATGTCGGACAGGGGTTTGATGCAATCCCAAACGTCTAGTTCCGTTGAGGTATTTGCAAGTGCCTGGTTATGTGAGGTTAGGTTATACATTTGCTGTTAAACTTTTTGATCTCTTTGGAACAGTGTTCAATAGCCAGTCACGAAGAGAAGGCTGTGTGTTAAGATTTAGGTAGTGGTGGTTGCCGATGAGTAGAGATAGTTATGGTTATGGTTACGGATAGCTACGTACAATTTGTCATAACAAAAATATACAGAGAGAAAATGGGTATCAATTTGATCAGGGCATTGGATTCTAAGTCACAGTTTTTCTTTAATATTTCCTTCCAAGTCTTGTTACTTTACTGCGTCTTAATTAAAATCGTATATTTCTTGACACGGTTTCTTAATGATAGCTATCGACCTTGTAGAAATCGTTCTAAATACAGTAAACAACATATGACTACGGCTCCCTTTATTATGCCTTATAAAGCTTAGATCGAACTATTTTCAATTTAAATATATATCTCTGGTGCGTAATATCCTTGTAGTATGAATTATACATGACCCAAATATCCTTTTACATTATGAAATCCAGCATTAGAGCCACACCACAAACTTACAAAACGGGTACAGTTGAAAATAAAAACGAAACATTTTTAACGCCTTTTATAACCAGCAATTGACAGCTTATAAACAGTGTTAACTAATCTCTGTTTGTAAAAATTTTTTTATTCTCGAGGTAAACAAGTGATATGCTGTTAGGTGGTGAAGAAATTAATGCCTGGGCATGCAATGGCATGTTTTGTTCATTTTTATTCACCAACTTTAGACAAGTTAGAATTAGGTTTACACACGTACAATCTGAAGTAGCCTGTTAATCTAATTCTTGGGCAGCGTGTGTGTGGCAGTTAGAGAGACAGACAGGCACTACATAAAATGAAAACACTCGATTCGATTGCTGAAATGGCTCGATAGATCTTAGTACACTGTTCTATCCGTTCCTTGGGAAAAATTATGTTGAATCTAGAATCTAATGCAACAAAACGTCCATTGTGATGAACGGTGAAAGCTATAAAAATCATACTCCCACATGTAATTCACGTTATGCTCACATACTAACAATCGGGCACAGGTTTCATCGCCTATAATTGCTCATCGTTTAAAACTCGAGTTTGATTTGACCCTGTGAAGAGGCCCGAAGGAAATGTAAAGTATTTGAAATCTTTAGTCACACCAGGTCGACGAAGAGCCGATCCCTCTTAATGTCACATTCCTCATCGTCCTTATCGGCCCTCCATTTCGAAGCGGACCCACTGTTAAATTTGTACGTGAATGATCGAAGGTTGATTTATTATTAGTTCCGTTCCAAAAAATCTTGCACGCTCCTTGATTCAACGTGGGTTTATTAATATTGCAGTTTCAATTAACAGTACTTTTTTCGGTGAACTTTCTCCCAACTTTTGTTTCTCTCACACATACATTCACAGCTCACGCTTGTTTTAATTTTTTTCTCAGGTAATAACTTTATAGGATTAACAAGGCGATTATCACCTTCGCTAAGACGATTATGAAAGATCAGAATAGATTTTAACGTTTGGAATTTAAATACTTGGTATTAATTAAATAAATAATATTCTTCATATAATTAATTAATCCTTTTATGTAAGGTTTTTGTTGAAATGAAAAAAACAGGGCAACGAGCGGGATTCGAACCCATGACCTTCGGCTAAATACGCCGCTGCTCTTCCACTTGAGCTATCGTGACTTCGATCCACTCGGACACCAACTCCCCATCTCAACCTATAACCTTTCGAATTTTTCCTCTTTTCTGCCATTTTTCAAGGGTCGTTTAATTACCATTTTTCATTTCAACAAAAACCTTACATAAAAGGATTAATAAATTGAAAGAAGTTATTTGGTCAATAGACCTCTAAATTTACTGGCTCCTTCATATAGACCAAAAGGCTAACTAATTTAAAAAAAAAAGTTAATACGGGAGTTTTGGTTAAATACAAAAATTAAGTTTGGGGTTATTGTGTCCGCCAGAGTTTTTTATGGTAGGTGGACAGTAATTATAGTGCAGGCTCTGATAAACCGTATGATAGAGATAAGATTGTGAAGTTTTGCTGGGTGGTCTATGCGTATTGAGAACATTGGTCTGTGGTTCAATTAATTAAGGTTTTTAGTTGAGATAGAAAGTCATTGTCAGGAGCGGGATTCGAACCCACGATCTTCGGCTAGATACGCCGCTGCTCTACCACTTTAGCTATCGTGACCTCGATCCACTCGGACACTAACTTCCCATCTCAACCCCACCTTTTTGCCATTTTTCAAGCCGATTTCAGTGGAAAGGTGTTATTTACTCTAGGGGTTGAAGAACTGCACCCGTCTAAAGCTATGCTCATCATTCTTAGGGGGACAGACCGAGGGATCCGGTGCCATGACCAACTTCCGCAGCAAGAACAGGTTGAAGAACTTAAGTCCTCTTTCAGACAAGCCGGTTTGGTTGTTTCAACTAAGTTGCTCAACTAGTTTACTGCCGTGTGAAAACTTTTCTTTGCTGGTTTCACACCAGGCTACTTGTCGAATCAACCTCTCTTCCCAACGAGAGGTCAGCACGATGCTCGAACCCGAGGAAACTGGAGCACTTCTTGTGCTTGCTCTTCTGAAAAAATAGAAGCAAATAAGGAGGAAACACAGTAAAGAAAAGTGTGGGTTTATCCGTTGTTATAAAATTGATAAACGGGCGTTTTGTCTTCAGTACTGTTATGCTACTTCCGTCCAAGTTTCGCTCTTTTTTAATTTGATCACTATACTCCTCACACCTCATGTCCCATATCACGGGACTAATACGAACATCTTCAATGAACCGCTCGACATTGAAACTTGCAATTGCAACGCATGGTGAACTCCGTTGACTCACTAGGCGACGGGTGTGAAGGCCGAGCAGTGTCTTTTGAGTTGAGTCAACCAGTGACGGTGGACTGCGTGTGAAAGGGTTGGGGCGATTTCCAAACATTTTCCTACCATGTTATACTCCTTGACACCCGTTCATTTAGATGAATCAACTAGGCGCCTCGTCTGAAAGAGGCCTAAAGGCCATTTTATCTAGGACGGAAACCAACTGCCAAGAAAACAAAAGCCCCCCAGTACAAAGACCAAACCAAAATCCAAGCAGAACAAGCTTCAAAGATAGAACAGCCCGGGTTAAGTAAAACTCTAAGACCATTGTAAGAAAAGAATTCGCCCCAGAAGTAATAGATAATTTATGGTGTCTTGTGGCCTTCCTTTCTTGTGCTCTTGTGAAAATCGAACGAAAATGAGAGTGAGTAGCCTGAATCAATTACAACCAGCTTTCTTGTTTGTCGATATCTTTACTGTTGCAGTTTAACACTGGAAATCAGGTACATATAGGGCATCGTGAGATTTCCTCCTATGGTCTGAAGGGTGATGAACCTAAAATGTGATCATGCCGCTCATTTCTGGGTTGGTCTATTCACACTGAAGCTGGCGAAATATATTGGCAAAAACAATTGGCGAAACCAAAAAAGTTTATAATCACTCCATTACCACATAAAAGGCGAAAAGTCACTGTAGTTTGGTGGTTTCAGATTAGCCCAATGAGAGTAGGCAGACCAGAATGATCGGAAACGACCAAACAATGGGTTCTTCAACTCGCTTACTCAAGAATATCTCACAACGATTAATATGATCAAAACCAAGGATTGCTGTACTTATAATAATGAGGGTTCTTTTCATGGAATCAAATTTCATTAGGGCTTTAATAAGCTCGTTTGAACAATAGTATGCCATTTACGTCGTTGTTACCTCATAGACGATCTAATGACATCTTAATCGGTCAATATCAGACGACAGTTAAGAGCTGATGTCATTTTGTGTACGCTGGCAAAACACGTTTAACAGCAAATTAGCGAGAATAATAGTGAAACGGAGATTATCACACAGCTGATGAGAGTGATGCACTCGCCGATATGACCAAACAAAAAACTATAATTTGTCTTGGGGTTTGTGAACAAGTCCAAGAGATTTATGCAGGACACGTGAGCCCACCAAGTCCCGGACCGTTAGAGATAGGAGCGAGTCTACCCAGGCATTTAACCCCTTGGGTCTTGGTCGCCCACCCTGCGTAATATATAAATAATTTTTCTAAAAGCTTATGCCTTCCAGTTAGATTAAGTTACTATCTAATTACTATCAAATGATGCCTTACTCTTCTTATTTTTATAACTGATAATTATGATTATAATCAATATCGGCATATAAGCATGGTGCAATGAAATGAAGTTTGTTTAATGTTTAAGTAATGTCCAATTTTTTATTACATGCTAATGATTCTAAGGCTGTTTGATCGTATGGGGATTTTTGCCACGGAAATTTTCAATAGCACGAGCATTAATAGCAAGTATTTCAGCTTGGAAGATCAAGGTGTATTTAGGGGTTGGTTTATATGATTATGACAGCTAAGGTTAGGGATGGTTCTAGATGGTTAACCACCACGAATCCCAGTACATTTCCTTATATGGGTATGTATGACTAAATAGCGATAATTGAGAAAGAGTAGAGATTGTTTTTGGGTAGATATGGTTAAATGAAAATCTCGCAGTAGTTTTGGTCACATATGATTGAGCATGAGCATAGATGGTTATGAATATAGTCAGCGATGGTTAGCGATGGATATAGTCAGCAAAGGATAACCTTTTGAGAGCTGCTCTAAAAAGGCAAAAATACATACTATAATGGGTAGGAATTGTATACTATAGCATAGAGAGATGTTATGAATGGTAGGTGATAGGTTATGTTGGTTAGGGATGGAGAATGGTTAGAAAGAGTTATGGTTAATGATAAATAAGGAATTAAAGGTTTTAGGTTGGAATGGTTGCATTAAATATACAATTATTAGCAGTTGCTGATGGTTAATATGGAGGCTGGGTAGGAATGACTACCCAGACTAAAGACTATAATGATTAAGAATTGTTATAGAGAGATGGTATGAATGGTAGGTGATAGGTTATGTTGGTTAGGGATGGAGAATGGTTAGAAAGAGTTATGGTTAATGATAAATAAGGAATTAAAAGTTTTAGGTTGGAATGGTTGCATTAAATATACAAATTTTAGCAGTTGGTGATGGTTAATATGAAGGCTGGGTAGGAATGACTACCCAGACTAAAGACTATAATGGTTAAGAATTGTTATAGAGAGATGGTATGAATGGTAGGTGATAGGTTATGTTGGTTAGAGATGGAGAATGGTTAGAAAGAGTTATGGTTAATGATAAATAAGGAATTAAAGGTTTTAGGTTGAAATGGTTGCATTAAATATACAATTATTAGCAGTTGGTGATGGTTAATATGGAGGATGGGTAGGAATGGTTATGGTTAGTAATAAATAAAGAATTACAGGTTTTAGGTTGGAATGGTTACATTAAATACACAATTTTTAGCAGTTGCTGATGGTTAATATGGAGGATGGGTAGGAATGGTTATGGTTAGTAATAAATACAGAAGTACAGGTTTTAGGTTGGAATGGTTACATTAAATATACAATTTTTAGCAGTTGAAGATGATTAATGATAAGTAGAGATGAGTAGTAGAATAATAGTGACCAAAGGTTAAGGAAGGATATGGATAGTAATGAAAAACCCTTTTGAGGATGGTTAGGGATGGGTATAGTTGGTTAACCCCAGGAATCCCAATAGTTTTGTTTGGTGATGACCAAGGATGAGAAGAGATGATTACGAATAAAAAGTAAATAAGGTTAATAATGTGATATGGTTAGGGATTGTTAAAGATGTTTGTGAATAAATAGTAATGATTAAGGATGAGAAAAGATGGTTATGAATAAATATGCAGAGATGGTTAAGGATGTGTAGAAATAGTTATGGGTAAAGATGGTTAAATTAAATATACAATTTTTTAAAAATCTTTTGGCTTTCCATTTAGATCAAGTTGCAATTGCACTACTATCAAATGATACTTTATTCTTCTTATTTCTGTAGCTATCACGCAATTGGTGGTACTTTCGACATATCATAAGAAATGGAGCGTTCAAGCCGAGTTTCAATTTATGCTCTTTCTATCAAGTAATTTTTAATTTGGCGCTATATTTGGAATTGAACTTCTCACGGCAAGGCGTGAGAGTCACATAAGCCAATATTGCCCCGGATAGAGCTCGGTAGTTCATTCCACCTCCCAACAATAAGTTTAGCCTAAACTTACACTCTCACTTTGTATAAAATACTTTCTTTCCTACATACCTTTTCTCAAGTATGGAGATGACCTATTTCAAAACAACCAAATTATCCTATTGAGTCTTCATTATTCCTCCATAGGTCATTTTACAATATACATTCACGCTAATGAATACATTTAATCTACCATGCAATTCAGTAAAATCTTTCTTTTTTCCTTCAATAAAATGGAATATGAGTCCCAAGGACTTACAGCTGTAAATTCTCATATGGGGTAGGATTTCTCTACATCGAGCAACCTTTCACTGCATGCTTCCTACATAATACATTTTTAAAATGTTGATTTTATTTATTTTTCAATATTCTAATTTTAACATTTTTACTCTAACGCAAGTAATTATTGTCGTTAATAGTTCAGGAATGGTATGCCATGATATATAAATGTTTTTAAAACGGTTCTAGGAACGATTATCGTCTCTATGGAACAAGGATGATTATCTAAATCCAATCGAAATAGGCCGATCTTGTTTATGCATCGTTTGTTCGCCGGCACAACAATAAAGCATCTCGGCCTTGTGCTAATACAAATCAGTACGACGATAATGACCGTACTACTTTTATTGTTGCAGTGATTAACAAGAAACAACAACAAAATGGACGCGATCAAGAAGAAGATGCAAGCGATGAAGCTTGAGAAGGACAACGCGATGGACCGCGCCCTCCTCTGCGAACAGCAGGCCAGGGACGCCAACCTGAGGGCTGAGAAGGCAGAAGAAGAAGCCAGGTCCCTCCAAAAGAAGATCCAGACAATTGAGAATGACCTGGACCAGACTCAGGAACAGCTCACCGCCGCCCTTCAAAAGCTCGAGGAGAAAGATAAGGCCCTCCAAAACGTGAGTTATCTCAATTTAATAATCATACATTATGTGATATTTTTAAGGAAATTAATAATTAAAAAGTTAAAAAATGTTTCCACATTGTAATCATGCATAAATGAACTGAGAACGCATTATTTGAAGTTTGTTAAATAATTTAGTGTCAAATGGTTTTAGGATGGAATTCCAAAATTTGTCTGACAGACAAAATTAGCGACAATAGTATCAGTATGACTGCAGAGAGAAAAGAGTTAAAGATTGCAGTCCCAAGAACAATTTTTTAAGTTATTTATTCTGATGAGTAGTTTTTAAAGCAATGTTTAAGTTGGTGAGCATATTTGGAAAAGGGTGACGTTTTGAGCTGAAGTGGAAGGTTTCTACTTATGTTGTTCATTCCTCTTGTCACAAATTAATATCACACAATATGTGATACTTTTTAAGGAAATTAATAATTAAAAAGTTAAAAAAATATTTCCACATTGAAATCGTGTATGAATGAATTATTTGAAGTTTGTTAAACAATTTAATTAGTAGCTTTATTAAGATCTTTTCGTCATTTTCAGTAGTTGGTTTTAGGGTGGAATGCCAAAATTTTTCTGACAGACAAAATTAGCGACAATAGTATCAGTATGACTGCAGAGAGAAAAGAGTTAAAGATTGCAGTCCCATGAACAATTTTCAAGTTATTTATTACGATGAGTTGTTTTTAAAGCAATGTTTAAGTTGGTGAGCATAATTGGAAAAGGGTGACGTTTTGAGCTGAAGTGGAAGGTTTCTACTTATGTTGTTCATTCCTCTTGTCACAAATTAATATCACACAACATGTGATACTTTTTAAGGAAATTAATAATTAAAAAGTTACAAAAATATTTACACATTGTAATCTTGTATAAATGAATTATTTGAAGTTTGTTAAACAATATAGTTAGTAGCTTTTCTACGATCTTTTCGTCATTTTCAGTAGTTGGTTTTAGGGTGGAATGCCAAAATTTTTCTGACAGACAAAATTAGCGACAATAGTATCAGTATGACTGCAGAGAGAAAAGAGTTAAAGATTGCACTCCCATGAACAATTTACCAAGTTATTTAATCCGAGAAGTAGTTTTTAAGGCAATGTTTAAGTTGGTGAGCATATTTGGAAAAGGGTGACCTTTTGAGATAAGTGGACCGTTTCTGCTTTTGTTGATCATCCCACTTGTCGCAAATAGCCTTCGTCTGACTTTTACCATCTATGTTTTAATTAGGACCCTTGTTAGCAAATTTTTTTTCTGTCTGGGATTTGAGTAGAACTGGGAAACCCGAACTACTCTGAATCAGAACCAGATTATTGATAATTTCTCTTTTATTGACCATCGCGAGCGTAAAATCTGGGTTAACGAGTCGTTCACCCATTTTGAGCTTTAACATACTTTGACGGATCGTAGATTACAAGGCATTTAGCCTTTCATTTGTTTTACATTTATTCAGGTGTAAAAGGGGTTAACCAGGGTTCATTACCAAAGAGGTTATGTATTAAGCAATTCATCTGTAATTGGCATTATACATCAACCTCTATACCAAAAAAATTCGCCCTTATATGTTTGTATGTATCAATGAATGTATTATAAACAAAAATGGAAATAGTTCAAACAGAAAATTTTAAGTTAAACATTGTTAAATGTGTCACGAATCGTATTTTTTCCGTTTATTTGTCGTCCTTCCAACATGTAATATTTCCAAACTTTTATTGCCAACTCATCACTTAATTTGCAACCAAACTCGTTTAGGTAAACGGAAATGACAAAAGCTAAAAGAATTTGTCTACACTTTCATGTTTTTAAGTGAAGTTTAATTATTTAAAGAATCGTTTAACTGCTGTTCGTCTGGAAAGTTCAAGGTGTCTTCTAAAGATGTTTTCACCTAGCTCGCATAATTTGATAGATTTTTATCGATAAATAAGGTTTTAAAAAATAAAAAGAGTAACCTATCTATTAATAAATAGATTAACTGGTTTTGTGGATTGAGGGATGATGGATGAACCATGAAAGCAAAGTTGGACCAAGGAGATGATTTTCCTTGATTGAAATGCTTGATAGTAACTTTTGGCTTTTGATTCTCGAAAATCGAGAAAACTTAGAAGTTTCTATATGGTAAACGAGATTCGAGGGTTGGTTCCCAAGTGGACAGGATCATCACTGACTCCAACCTGAGTAATATTTTCTTAAATTAATCTTAAATCTCTTGATTGAGGTCGACCGACACAACGAGCTTCCACGTGCCAATGTGCGAAAGTTTCGAGACAAAGGTCACATTCTGTGTTCGGTGGAATGTCTAAGGAGGGGTTCCCTTTTGCTCTTGGACCTGAAGGTCGTGCGAATAAATCCGATCCAGTAAAAAAAGAATGTGCTTTGTCAGCCTCTGGTTTTTAACGGCTCAGGGATGAAGCATGGGCCGAAAGTGCATGCACAGGCGACAAATTAAAGAAGAAAAAATTACAAGGAAAGTTGCCGATAAATTAGATGTTGCACATACTTATGTAAACCGGAACATTCAAGGTTTTGGACTAGTTCCAAGAGGCGCAGACTCATCCCGCAAGAGAGTTATTTTCTTCTGGTCAGATCAAGTCGTTGAAGTATTTCAAACTAAGTGCCAATACAGGAAAGTTTGGCACAAAGATAATTCAGTAAAACGACTAAGGACGGGTTCTTTCTTTCCTAAATTCCTGAAGATCAGGCGATAAATTCGAGCCAGTTAATTCCAGTCCTAATAAGAAGGAAAATGATTATGGCAGGACACGTAATTGAAAAAAACTTGTAAAAACAAGAAGCATAAGTCGTGAAAGAAAAGTAAGAACAGGCAATAATACTTAAAAGAATCAGTGGGTCTTATGATCCTCAAAAATCACAAGGAAACTTGCAGAATTTTCACCTATGTAAACCGGAACATAAAGGAAATTTCTTGGCTTTGGAATAGTTCCAAGAGTTGTGAACTCATCCTGCAGGAATTATTATCCCCATGGGCCGGTCAATTGTCTGGTTTGTATTACATATGCATAAAAACTCAGTGCATATGCAAGAAAGTTGGACAAAAAGGCTATAAGTTCGATCATTGGAGGTGGTGTTTTGGTGTTAGGTCCTAAAGATCAGGCAATAAATTCGACCCAGTAAGTTCCAGTCTTTAGCAAACTGCGAAAATAGTTCTGCGTAAATAATAAAACTAACTAAAAATAAGAAGCAGGAGCCTTGAACGGGCGACCATGTTTGAAAGCAACTGTGGCTTCTGTTTTTCAAAAATCACGGGGAAACTTTCAGATAAATTGTAAGTTGCAACTTTTCCCTAACCAGGAAACTCCATAGATCTGGAATAGTTCCAAGAGCTGTGGA
Organism: Cimex lectularius; assembly: GCF_000648675.2. Classification (NCBI taxonomy): domain Eukaryota; kingdom Metazoa; phylum Arthropoda; class Insecta; order Hemiptera; family Cimicidae; genus Cimex; species Cimex lectularius. The sequence goes on from NW_019392738.1 coordinate 447,466, forward strand.
CTCATCCTTCTGGAATTATTATCCCCTTGGCCGGTCAAGCGTCTGTTTTGAATTAGATGTGCATATAAAAGATTTATCAACCACGTAAATAGAAACTGGGCCTTCTGACCCCTCAAAAACCACGTTGATACATAAGTTCGAGTCCTGGAAAACTGGGAAATACTTCTCCTGTGGAGTGACATCGCGATAATCAAACCAAATAAAACAAAGGATCGTGAAAGTAACACAAGTACAGACGACCATGTTTAAAAGAACCTGTGTAGTTGAAAGTCGATAAATTCAATCCAGTGAGTTACTGTCCTGGAAAACTGGAAATTACTTCTCCTGTGGAGTGACAACATGATAATAAAACCAAATAAAAACAAGAAGCATATGCCATGAAAGTAAAGCAAGAACAGGCGACCATATTTGAAAGAAACTGTGGCTTCTGGTCTTCAAAAATTACTGGGAAACTTGCAGGTAAATGCAAACCGAAAAATTCAAAGTTTTGGTATATTTCCAAAATTTGCACTCATTCCACTGGCAGATTAAACATCAGGTCGAATTATGCAAAACTCGGTGCCACTTCAAGAAAATTCGGCAAAAAGGCTAAGGTATAAATTCGATCCAGTAAGTTCCAGTTTAAGATAACGGAGATAATGTTTCTCCTCATACACAATAATAAAACAATATAAAAATAAGAAGCATGAGTCATGAAAGGAAAGCAAGAACAGGCCATTATGTTTTAAAAAGTTATGCAGCTAAAGGTCAGGTAATAAATTCGATTCTGTGAGTTCCAGTCCTAGATACGAACATAAATCTCCTAAGAGCATAATGAGGCAATAATAAAACAAAATAAAAACAAGAAGCATGAAAGAAAAGCAAAAAAAAGTAGCCATGATTGTACTAAAATCTGTAGTTGATGGTCAGGCCATAAATTCGATCTTGTGTCAGTCCTAGAAAACTATGAAAACTGGAGAATGATAACGCAATAATAAAATTAAATAAAAACAATCTATATTATATATAAGTAAATAAAATAATTCTAAGGTAATTAAAAAAGGGGGTTTTATTGGTAAGAAGATATGTAAGAATTAAATGATGTTACAACAAGAAAATCAACTACTTTGTGCATGTACCACAGTGGAAATTAATTAAATAAATATTGGTAATCACATCATCAGCCATTTTTGTGGATAATCTATCAATAAAGAGGCAACTTTTCACTCCCTTTCTCCCCAAGATTGAACTTACGCTGAATCGATTTTTAAGTTCGTCATCAACACATCGGACAATCGTCAACCACGTGGAGGGTTAAAAAACTTTTAAAATTAATTTCGTCTGACATGTGGTTAGATAGAAACCTATAAATGTCTTCTAGGCTGGAAACACAATTTAGGATTTAGGACACTGCACGCACTCTTAAGTTTGGATAGGCTTCTTCTGTTAGTTAAATGAAAATTTATGTACTACAGAGGAGACAGTTAATGCCAAAAAGCGGTCTTCAACAAAATGACTAAAATCAGATATAACTTTTTCCCTATATTTGCATATTCCAATAAATTACTAAATACTGAATACAAAACATTATTAAGTGTACAATGTATATATCACTATATCACAATATGATACAATAAGTTTAAAATGATAATTTGGAGGTTGTGATATGCGGTTTTGTGTGATTTAGATTTAGAAAACCATTTTCTTTATTGTGCCAACGTTTCGAACTTTATTTAGATCATCTTCAGAGCTCAAATTGAGTGTTTTGTACGTAGATGTGTCACGGTTGGGTATCGTGTTGAGTGTTGATGACGACACACAACCATGACACATGTACGTACAAAACACACAATTTGAGCCCTGAAGATGATCTAAATAAAGGTCGAAACGTTCACACTACAGAGAAAATGGTTTTCTAAATCTACATCACACAAGACCTCATTTAACCACCAATAATCATTAATTAAGGGTCACTAAATATTATTAAGTTAGAAGACGAGGAACTTAAGAAAATATATTTTGTATTTGCTCATGAGACGAGGTCCCATGATGGTGACCAGTCATCCCCTGAAGTTATGACGTGTCGCTCAAATTGTGATCTCTGTTTCACGAATAAAGAAGAGTTATTAAGTATGTGCTCCCATGTTTGTTCAGGTTTTTTTGCGACATGTAAGGTCGTCTATAATATGGAATCAATGTAAGCTCAGTTTTTCCTATGACCTGTCAGTACTTGAGTGGCTTTATAAGTTAGCTTTAACTCATATTTCATACGACCCGCTACCGTCGGAATTTGGATGCGCTTTCCTTCAGATACTGCCGCCCAACTTTTTTCCAATAGTTTCAAGCTATAATCCCTTGTCTTAGCCTGTACGTAAAAGTTCTTAGTAGAAGATTGTTTCTTCTGATCTATTTGTTGATTGTTGCTTTTCAGCTTCATGTTTCCACAATGATCTTTCCGTTTAAAACGAACCATCCCTAAACAGGCAAAAATAATAATCTTCTCGAAGTATGAGGACTAGGGATGGCAGCGATATATCATATATTTCTACATATATCGAGTATATTTTTTATCGATATATTTGTGTGTAAATACTTGAAATATATCCATATATTCGTCGAAATGAATCAATATATTCATTTTTTATTTAAGAAAAAAATAATATACAAAAACTTCATTATACATTTTTCTTATTTATTATTGGATAAATAATTTTAAAAAATCCCTGACAGTGCGTCAAATTGGATTAGAAAATGCCGTCTGGTATGAGACATCGATATATATATGTATATAATTTTAATTGTATCTAAATGTGATCGGCATCGGTATCTTTAACTAAGTTTCTGCGCATAATTTTCAAATAGGTTTTTATGATGGCATCTTCCCCAGGAAAAAGTAAAAAAAGTGTTGTTTAGAAATATTTTAATGCACCGAAAAAAGGAAAACAAGTTGCAACTTGTAAAACTCTACAGTCTTAAAAACCATAATTTTCATAACTTTAAACTATTTTGTTTTATATCTTTTTTCATTACTACTTAATAAGAATTATATCATTATTCATGACCAGAGTATACTTGTACCGTTATTAATATCGTTCTTTTCTTCCAATTGGGCTAGCTCATATGGATATTATACAATAGTCGTAATGTACCTAAAATTAAATATATCAATTTATCGATATATTTGTCACAATACATCGGTAAGCCAATATATATTTTTCGATATGTCGGAAAACCGATATATCGATATATAGATTAAAGATTGCCCTCCCTAATGAGGCCTATGAGGAAAAAATAATATGTAAGTGATGAAGGGAAGACAGGAGAGGGGAAAGAAAGGAGAATGAGGCTTACAAAGAGAAAAAGAGAGAGAAATCTATTATTGGAAAGACCGGTGGTGGTGGCAATTTATTCTTAGAAGCTCGCTGGCCGGAGACCCAAATATGGCAATGCCTCTGCGTAGAGTAGTAGCAATTCCGCAGTCAAAGCGATAACTTCCATTTATTCGCCAGAAATGAATCAAAAGTCAATTAAAAAGAAATCAAATAAAAAGGCCGTCGGATGGGTTGAAATGTGTAAATATTCGAATTAGAGAGGGAAAGTGTTGATCCGAGAGGGCCGCCAGATGGCGACGGAAAAGCCTGAGCTAGAGGATAAAGACGCTAGGTCGCGTGCCGATCCTTGCGATCCGCTCCCCGTCACCAGTCTGCAAGATGGCGGGCGGCTGACGACGTCTGGAGACGGCGATTCGGAGATGGAAGGCGACAACGAGAACGGCAGGTCGAAGAAAGGGGCCAGCCCCGAAGAACGGACGAGGATAAGACGCCGCCTATCATCGAAACTTTACAAAGGATCGTCACCGACATCGGACTCGGACATCGCCCGGCTTGAACGTCAACAGGAGGAGCAGCAGCAACGGGAGCAACTCGTCGAAAAACGATCGTCAGGCGACGGCAGCAGCAAGAGCGACGACGAAGAAGCTGAAGAACTCGCCCGGTTGCGTTGTACCAGTCTTTCGACGGAGGTGGTCGCCGAACGTGAACAGCGTAGGCGCGAGCGGCAAAGGAGGTGTCCAGATTATCCCGGCCTTTCTTTCGGTTCTTCGGTCTACAGTTCAGACACGCTCATGAAACTGAGCCTCATCAAAAACGAACTGCACAACATCCTTAACTCGCAGCTAAAAAGGGTCAGTAACTTCTGTGATAACTCTTTACAAATTATAACCACTTTGTTTACCTTACGGGCGATCAGCTGGCGCTCCATGTAACAGGTGGTTCTTTCTATGCGCACCCTGATAAGACAGTAAAAAAAAACAGCAAAAACAAACAAATGACGTCATTTTATTTATTTTTCCGAAAGGCATCATTGCTACAATTATTTAAAGAAAAACGAAAATTCTCTTTTTCTTCATTATTCCACTCGGGGAAAGCGGGTCGACGAAATTAGAACAAAGGCAAATTACATATGCGTCATTTACATCAAGATCATTAAATTAAGACTGCATTATGCATAAAAATCATTGACCGGTGTTTTCTGGAACAATCAATTATCTTTCGGCCAAGCGAAATACAATCGAAACTTATAAATAATCGTTCCATTCTGATCTTATTTCTTTTACAAAATATTACTTAGTATTTGTAGGGTGGTTTTATTTAGTAATTTATACAAATTATTTATTTAAAAATGACAATGAATTTTTTCCAGGGGATTGACTTTTACCATAATAAATTTCGAAAGTCTGTTTACATTTCCCCTTATCTTGCAAGGTCAGATAATGCAAGGATAATTATCATCCTCATTTAACAAAAAAAATTGGTTATCTATGTTTTTAAATTTTTTTTATAAATAACCAATTAATTTGAAGAAAAAAATGGTTATAACAAAATTGATTGAAAAAACAAGACAGAAAAAGTGACATAAAAAACCCTGGAGACATTTAAGAATTGCCTGTACCAGTTATGATGAATGAATCACTGATTATCATCATTATAGCATAAAGATGATGAAAATTATTATAATGTTAGGTTTATCAAATTAATTCAGCTCTTCAGAAAGTAAATTCGTCTTTTTGCACATCAAATTCACCCTTTTGCAAATTAAATTCATAAATTTATAAAGGAAATTCATCCTTTTGCAAATTAAATTCATAATAAACTATATTCACTCATTGCCAATAAAATTCACCCTTTGGAAATTTAAATTAATCCTTTTGTAAACATAATTCACCATTTTGTAAATTAAATTCATCCATTTATAAACTAAATTCACTCTTTTGCAAATTAAATTCATCCTTCCCAAATTAAATGCATCCTTTTGTAAATTAAATTCACTCTTTTTCAAATCAAATTTACGTTTTTGCCAATAAAATTCAGCCTTTTGCAAAGTGAATTCATCGTTTTTCCAATGAAATTCACTCTTTGCCAATAAAATTCACCCTTTGGCAAATTAAATTCATTCTTTTGTAAACAAAATTCACCCTTTTGCAAATTAAATTCATCCATTTATAAACGAAATTCACTTTTTACCAATAAAATTCACCCTTTGGCAAATTAAATTCATGCTTTTGTAAACAAAATTCACCCTTTTGCAAATTAAATTCCTCAATTTGTAAACGAAATTCACTCTTTTACAAATTAAATTCATCCTTCCCAAATTAAATGCATCCTTTTGTAAATGAAATTAACTCTTTTTCAAATCAAATTTACTTCTTTGCCAATAAAATTCAGCCTTTCGCAAAGTGAATTCATCGTTTTACCAATGAAATTCACTCCTTTTCAAATAAAATTCACTCTTTGCCAAAAATTCACCCTTTGGAAAATTAAATTCATCCTTTTGTAAACAAAATTCACCCTTTTGCCAATTAAATTCATCAATTTTTAAACGAAATTCACTCTTTTGCAAATTAAATTCATCCTTCCCAAATTAAATGCATCCTTTTGTAAACAAAATTCACCCTTTCGCAAATTAAATTCGTGCTTTTGTAAACAAAATTCACCCTTTTGCAAATTAAATTCTTCAATTTGTAAACGACATTAACTCTTTGCCAATAAAATTCACCCTTTGGCAAATTAAATTCGTGCTTTAGTAAACAAAATTCACCTTTTTGCAAATTAAATTATTCAATTTGTAAACGACATTCACTCTTTGCCAATAAAATACCTTTGGCAAATTAAATTCGTGCTTTTGTAAACAAAATTCACCCTTTGCAAATTAAATTCATCCTTTTGTAAATGCAATTCACTCGTTTTCATCAAATCAAATTTACCCTATTGCTAATTAATTTCACTCTTTTGCCAATAAAATTCACCATTTTGATACAAAATTGATTTTCAAAAGGGTGAATTAAATTAATAAATAGTAATATTGATTTACAAAAGGGAGTATTTATGTCGCAAATCGGGATTTTTAAAAGAGTGAATTTAATTTTAAAAAACTACATTTCGCAGACTTTTTTGTACCAAATTTTTTCCACATTTCAACTCCATTGTTCAACTAAAACAATGGGATGAATTAAAATCAAAATAGCGGTTGCTATTTTAGGTTACAATGTCAATTTTTACTTATTTTCTTTCCTTACTAAAAGTAAATACCAATATGGAAGTTTTCCATTATTTTTTTGGCCTACTTTTGGTTTTCGAAACTCTTTATTTATGTAAGATCATTTAATAATATTCTGCTTGTTTGTCGAGGGTAAAAAATAAAATAAAAAAAATGTTCAAAAAATTGTATAAACAGGATTTTTGTCTGAAATTAAGGTCTTTGTTTCGTGAAAAGCTCAATACTAAGTACAAATGTAAACGGAATTATCTACTGATCAATTTTTATCTCCTTTAGATTAAACGATCGCTTAAGCTCCTTTACATTTTTCTACAAAAGAAATTTATTGGATAAAGAGAAATTTCGTATCGCGAGATAACGTCCAGATAAGTTAAAGATGTCAGATGTATTTATAGTAGGATCTCTTGTTTTTCTGGCCGACTTTGTCTTTACTGTTTCTTTTTTAATTTACATTCGTTTCAAAAATGAAACTCGTCGTTTACCATGGCAAAAATCCTATTCAAAAAGGCTATATGAAGAAATGTACCGAAGTCATCTTTGATTTATAAGTCTAATTTAAAATTTTCTGCTGGCTATTTCCATTTTTCTTTAAGAATTTATAGCAGATATTTTTATCGTAATATATATTAATATGTAATTATGTTTATTTTTAACTTCTCAAATCTTGTTAAAGTGTTGAATTAGAACATTTTGAAACGTGATAGTACCTAATGTATTGAATCAGAAGTTTTTGACATCGCATGATGTACATTACTTTTTCTTTTCCTTTGATTTGAGGAAGTATTGTCCTGGGGACTTTCTTGACGTAAGACGTGCTTTTGGTCGAGTTTGGTCTTACTGCCCTACCCTATTATAATCATGCTGGTGTTCCTCATGGTAGCGTTTTGCCTCCGATACTTTACCAGGTGTACACATCTGACGTCAGCACTTCATTCAAAACCTCATAAAATCGATGCCACGGCGAATGCAAGCGGTGATCAACGCAATAAGAAGAAATAGTCCGTAGTGAACTGATTATTTCTTCATCGTTTCCATAGCAACATTTTTGATCAGATTGTTTAACTCTGATTAATTTTTTAATTAGCTATTAAAAATATCCATTAAACATCTAGAAATAAAAAATATAACGATTGTAAATATTTACGTGTAGAAATGTGTGGTGATTAGTGACCGTTTGTCGATATTTATTCAGAAATCGTGAGATGCGGTCTGGTGTGACGTAGATTTTAGAAAAACATTTTCTTTATCGTGCCAACGTTTCGATTTTTATTGAGATCATCTTCAGGGGCTGGGATTTACAAACATTGTTTAAATTTAACAAAAACATGTAGGATGTGGAAAAAAGTGAATTTATACAATGGAAAAAATATATTTTTTTAAATTATATTTAATCAAAGTATTTCTACTCAATCAAAATTTTTGTTTTGAGACAAACACTTTGAAGGAGTAGAAATACTTTGATTGAATATGTGTGTGTNAGATGCGGTCGGGTGTGATGTAGGTTTCAGAAAAACATTTTCTTTATCGTGCCAACGTTTCGATCTTTTATTGAGATCATCTTCAGGGCCTGGGATTGTTGTTTTTGAACATTGTGAAAATGTTTTTCTGAAACCTTCATCACACCAGACCGCATATCACGATTTCTGAACAAATAAAGTAAATATTTACTAAAATAAATGAGAATGGCCTCTCTTTTGCCTCTCGGTGTTGGTAGCTTCCTTCCTCTACGGCATCCATTTTGAGGTCACATTGAGGTGACACATGTGTGTATTGACTGTGCATCTGAGTACTCTTTTCTGAAATAGTTGTGTGATTTGTTGGGTTGCTAGTCCTACAGCTGTATGCAATGGACCTGTTGGTTAACTAAGGGTTAACTTTCAATGCGTAATGAAGAGGTGATCATTAACCAGTACTTTTTTCGGTGTTTGATATTGAGCTAAGCTTCTGAATTTGTTACAAGGTCTTAATATCACGCTTAGTTATTATGCCATCTTTTAACAGTTGAACGTTTGTCGATTGAGGGGTCAAATAAATTAATTGGTAGTGGTAGTTAAAAGATGTATGAAATGTTTAAACTGGTTGATGCGTCCTTTTGTCGTAAGGAATCTTTTTTTTTCTTTTGTTTTGTGAGTTGCTTTTATTATATTTTTCCACGACATGTTTAGTCTGTATAAGAGAAAAGAAGTGATGTATCTGTTTTCAATAGGAACTTGACAAATGTATGCGAGCCTTTTCAGAGAGTAGTTTTGGAATATCAATCGGACTACTTTACATTTTCGGAGCACGATTGTTTGCCAACGCTAATGGGGCTCAATCGATGTCGTGTCGAAACTGTCAAGACGACTAATGAAGCCGGGCTCTGGTCTGATTCAAAACAGACACAAGACGAAAAGAGCCTTGTTTTAACAAATTTTTGATAGATTTAGAGAGATTTCTGAGTGGTCTGTGGGGTTGATGAACCTTTGGTCCTGACTGGTCTGGTCTGACAGACTCGTTTCGCCATCTTCACCGGTTGGATTGGGTGTTTTTTCCTTATTTTAGGGGTATATATAGCAGTGTAAAAACACAACCAGGCTGACCAAAAATGATCGAAAAAGACCAACCTTCAATTTTCCTGGTTTGCTTATTGACCAAGATGTTATGAATCATGTTTCGATTATGAATCAATATGAAATCTTATTGGTAAAATGCAGCCAAATCTTCATATTATTCAAATAAATTAATAAATTTACTACTTGCACATAAAAAAATGAATTAATATATAAATTAATTATAAAATTAGGTATAACCCATCCGTCATCTTCTACTGAGCCAGTGGTGCTTCTTAAACATGCTTTACCTATTTTTCGGAATTTAACTAAATATTCTAATCTATTTCATTACTCTATTGATTCATGCTGAATCGTGCTTTAGTCATATTTTGTTTGTTCCACTTTGCTAGGGCTGAGAAAATCGATTGAACGTCTTAAAACCTAAATGTCTTGGTCTGGTTTAAAAGCGTTCTTTAAAATTGATATTGTCCCACCTTTTTTTTAAATCGGATTGACAGGTTCTCACATATTATTTTAAAACTTTTTTAAATTCAAGTTCAGACCACCAAATTCAGCGAGATCACAAGGAATGATTTAAATTCCGCTTTAAAAATTAAAGTATGGACAGAATGGCAAAAGGTTTGGTCAGATGTCACAGATAACAAGCTTCGGGTAATAAAATCTACTGTTCGAACGTGGCCTTCTTCATTTAGAAGAAAAGAAGAAGCGATCCTAACTAGGCTGAGAATCGGGCACTGTAGAGCCACCAGGGGATACTTGATGGCTCGTCACCCACCACCGATCTGTCATTTATGCAAAGAGACTGTGACTATAAAACATACTTATATCATGTCGCCTATAAAGGTGCCCCTACACTATCAAGCGGCTTGATCAAATGCTTGAGTAAATCGATTGAATCAAGCGTGATTGATCCTTGAAGCAAGCATTGACGGTGATTGACAGGAAGTTTGAATGACTCAAGCAGATGATCAAGCGGCTTGATAGTGTAGGGCAATTTTCATCAAGCATTGCGTCAGTCACTCGGTGGAAGTCATGGCGTCCACTACCGAAACCGCGCTTCCCGAAAACTCGGAGCGGGAGTTCATCAGTTTGGAGCATCATCTGGTTCCGATTCTCACAGAAAGTTTAGTAGATGTTCATGAGTGAAGCGGTTTCTCAGTTTGTACCGCTCCTTAGCCCACCGTCGTTTTTTCTTTTGCTGTTTTTTCTGCTTCAGGGCAACCAATGATAAGACTAGGAAGCCCAAATCTGTATTTGAAACAAATCAGCACCGAAACAAAACAAAAAATCAAACAGCGAAACACACTGCTCCACTTCACGGGTTCCACTGATGAGGGTCGAGGGAGTTTTGACCGAAAGATTGAAGGGTTGATTGAAGCACGCTTGAAGCTCCCATCAATCGGAGGTTCAAGCATTTGATCAAGCCGCTTGATAGTGTAGGGGCACCTTTAGGCAGTATCAGAAACAAGTACGCTTTACCAAACACACTACCTGAACTTTCAGGGGATGATCAAGATATACAAAATATAAAAGAGCAATGTGTAACATGGGACTGCCTGTGGCCGGGGACGGGCGTGGAGCTGGGCATGCTGGGGGTTGTGCGGGTGCGCCCTTCTGGTGTGTACTGGTTCCTCGATCTTCTTTCCGCAGGGGGATCCTCTTAAAAGATACGGGGCCAAAATGACCCTTGGTGGTTCGCGCCCCTTAAAAAAAAAACATTCAAGGTACATCAAAGTTCAGCCTATTTTACCAATATACGCAGCATGTGATGATACCACTACTCATAGTATGCGTTAAAATAAACCTAGGTCTATTGTGGACCCTTTTGATTATTTTTTACAAAATTAAGCACTTTACTCTGTGCCTCTTTGAAGATAGATCAGATCTAGGGGCGTCGGTGGTCGCAACGGTCTAGGCCTTGACACGTCCTCATCACTGTAAGGTAAAGGTATTTGAAAATTTGGGATCACAAGTGGACGACCGGTTGGTGAGTCACGGATTTGGACCAGACTTTTTTGATGATTACAAAATGCCAAAATATCGGACACATAGGCGTACTTCTTGTGACTAGGCCCTGGTTTCGAAAAAAGAAAAAAGCTCTAACATCATATTTTTTTTTTCAAAAGCTATTGGACCGATTTTTATAATTGCTAATTCGTTTTAAAGAAATTGTCATGTGCATTTTATATTTGTATCAAATATTAAAATCGGATTATTATTACGATTTAAAAAAACGACGTTAATTTCTGATAAATAATTAAGCTATTTTCTTTATTATATATTTTATGTTANTAATTTTATATGTTTTTTAAACCGTTTGCTGATGACTATAAAATAACTTGGTTAAAATTGAATTTGATTTTTCATCAAGGCCATACAAGTTAAGCACATTCGTGAGTTTTTAATAGAGGTAGGTTTAGCAGTCCTAAGAAACCTGATGGGGTGTTTTTTATTGTTTATCATTTACGAATGTATTCTAGGGACTAACAGTACATAAAAACACAGACTGAAAATAGCGAAAGGCCTATATGCGTCTGACAGATGAAAATGATCGGAAGACCAAGATAGAGAAGTTGTTTTGGCATTGGGACGATCATTAAAAACTAACACCTTTTACCTAAAAGAAGCCGACTCCTAATAGAAAAACCAATTTCTATTCCTCCTTCCTTCCCACTTCTTCAAAACCCAACATATATAAACAAAAAAACATTAATATTTCACTCGCACTCTCACACGACTTTAAGTGAGTAGAAATACTTTGATTAAACCTAAATTTTCTATATTGTATAAATTCATTTTAATATCTGATACGTATTTGTATAATTTAAACAATGTTTGTAAATCATAGGGCCTGAAGATGATCTCAATGGAGATCGAAACGTTGGCTAGATAAAGAAAAAAAATTTCTAAACCCACACCAGGCCGCATCTCACGATCTCTAAGTAATCATTAACAACTAATTTATTTTAATTAATGATTGTGATTTTAGAGTAAAGTGTTTTGACGTATATGTGTATCGATTATCAACCCGATGGTTTGGTTGATTTCCATATTAGGGGTTATGTTGTCCGCCGGTGTTTTGGTGCGAGAAATTGAATTTACGCGGTAAACCAGGTGGGCGGTTCTTCTGCTCAGAGGCTTTCCCATTGGTCGCCCGGCGTAAGGATACACAATCGCTTTCAACTCATTTTATTGAAATATCTACGGAAGAATCCGATTAGGAAGAATTTCCTCGAATGAGAAAAATCTTGAAATCGTCCGGTTTCAAAGAGAAAATAAAATAAATCCGAGGTGGAAAAGAGATGAGAGTCAAATCATAAGCCGGGACTACTTTGTTTTTCCAGTTAGCCGGTTTCGAGGGGGATCTGAGCGAGGCCGTGCGGAGCGGGGAGAGGGCGAGGGCGAACCGTGTCGTGTTGGACTCTGTCGCCGTCGACGTCCATTTTGCCGAGGCCTAGAACGGACCGTATCGCGTTTCTCGTCTCAGTGGACCAATTTTCCCTTTTTTTCCCCTTTCGAACCAAAATTCGGAAAATGACGACCAACGTGCAGCTCTTGGACGTCCTCAAGAAGAAAATGAGACAAACCAAGGAGGAAATGGAGAAGTACAAAGAGGAATGCGAAGAGTTCCACAAAAGGCTGCAAGTGGAAGTTATACGGAGGGAAGAAGTGAGTTTACGCATCAATTTCCATTTGAACAGCGCCCACGCTCAGTAGGTTTACGTTAAAATCCCCGTTGACGGTCGGCCCGACAGCCGTTCCGGTTTTTCCAGTGATTGTTTTCCCTGGGGGTTGTTTCCTTTCAAAAGTTCAAATAACACAGACTAATTAAAAATCGATATTTTCTTCGGTCTTTAGGTCGAAAGAACAATTCAATCCGTCGGGAACCTCCCTTGTGCGGTCAATTTGGATAAAATGCTGGAACTCGTACCATTTTTTTCCAGCACATTTTCGCCCCACCCATATTAAAACCGGCACTCGTTTTAAATTGAAAGCCGTTTGGGAAACTTTGCCCATTATTGAAAATATAACGGTTTAGTTTGTTTTATGCGGGTTATTGCCCCAGGCTGCACTTTTCTTATCGATTTCCGATGATCAATAAAGCGATCAACACAGACAAAAATGATCCATAGCCTCCGAACGCTTGCGTTGTTCGTTGAATTAACACAAAAATTGTAAATCCCCTGAATTACCGGCTCAAATATTTCATACCAGCTTTTTTCATTAAAAACTTTTAAATTCAAAAAGTTATTAAAGATTTGATTAAATATTAAAAAGCTAAAAACCCATTTGACTGTAAATATCTGTTGCTCACAAATTTGTGACAAACGTGAAGTCCGTTTTGAGACAACTTTTCGTACCGACTTATGATTAGAGCGATCAACACAGACAAAAAATCCGTAGTGTTCTAACGCCGTGCTTATCGTTGAATTAACCCACAATTGTAAATCCCCTGAATTTCTGGCTCAAATATTTCATACCAGCTTTTTTCATTAAATTTTTCACTTTAAATAAGTTAATAAAGAATTAAATATTAAAAAGCCAAAAACACGTGGCTGTAAATAACTGTTGGTCACAAGCAATAATTTGTGACGAACGTCAAGTGTAACATACTTCAGAGGTACCTTACCCTCAGTTTTATTTAATATTACGTTAGAATTTTCAATAATTGACTAAAATATTAAATTAAATTTATTCAGCCGTTTTTGTCCAATGGTAAGTGTATGTTACCAACTCCTGACGTTCAATAAAGAACGATCAACACGTAAAAAACCCGTAGTGTTCTAAAGCCTGTGTTGATCGTTGAAATAATACAAAAATTGTAAATCCCCTGAACTACTGATCGTCTCAAATAATTCAAATCAGCATTTTTCCTTTAAAATCTTTTTTATTTTTAATAAGTTAATAAAGATTTGATTAAATATTAAAAATCAAAAAAACATTTGATTGTAAATATCTGTTCCTCAAAAGCAATAATTTGTGACATCCGTAATGTTCTAAATCCTGTTTTGCTCGTTGAAATAACAAAAATGGTTATCTTCTGACTCAACTCGCTTTATTTAAGTGTAATAAATTAATAGATTGATTGCATAACAAACAGCTAAAAAAGTGGAATGGATGAACGTATGACATTGGCTTATCATTAATTTATTTGTTGACTATTAAAATTATGAAAATGCTGCTCACGAAGAATTTTTACGAACGTCATGTCCTTAAAACGTACTTAAAAGTTGTCACCAACTTCCAGTTTTATTTAATTTTTCTAAAATTGAAATATCAATTGGATTTATTCAACCGTTTTTTTGTGTCCAATTTTGAACTTTTCGTATCGACTTACGATTAGCACAATCAACACAGACAAAAAAATCCGTAGTATTTTAAAGTCTGTTTGAACTAACACAAAAATTATAAATCCCCTGACTTATTGATCGGTTCAAATATTTCAAATCGGCATATTTCATTGAAATCTTTCCAGTTTTAATAAGTTAATGAAGAATTTGTTAATTATTAAAAAACTAAAAGTCTTGGAATGAACACATTTGGCCATAAACATCTTGCTCTTCACAAGCAATAATTTGAAAGGGACGTCAAGTCTCTGTAACTAGTTCAAAGTTATCTTACCCTCAGTTTTATTTAAGGTTATGCTAGAATTTTGTAAGTTGGACTGTTAGAGTAAGTTTTTAATAATTTATTAAAATATTAATTTAAATTTATTCAGTCGTTTTTTTGTTCAATGGTAGGTGTATCTTACCGACTACTGACGTTCAATAAAGAACAATCAATCAACATAAAAAATCCGTAGTGTACTAAAGCCGAGGTTGATCGTTGAAATAACACAGATATTGGAAATCCCCTGATTTATTCGACTATCTGTTCTGCAGTTTTTTTGCCCAATACTGAACTTTTCTTATGTACTTGGCGTTGGTCAATAAAGCACGATCACACAGACAAAAAAATCCGTAGTGTTCTAACTCTTTTGTTGATCATTGAAATATGTACAGGAATTCAAAAATCCCCTGACTTTCTAAACGTTTAAATCTTTCAAACCAGCTTTTCTCATTCAAATCAGTTGTCATAAATTCAGTTTTAATAAAGTTAATAAAGAATTTATTGAAATTTAACATGCTAAAAATCATGGAATGAACATGCTTGATTAGCTTAAACATAGATTTATTTATTTCCTATTCAAATTATTATGACTATTCATTGCTCCTCACAAGCAATTTGTCGAAAGTCAAGTCTTTGAAGTTACTTCAATGTTGCCTTTTTAACTTCAGTTTTATTTTTAATAATACATGGTCCTACAATGTTTTTATGGAGGCTAAATTTTTATAGTGATTAAATAAAATATCAATTTAGATTTCCTCGCCTTTTTTGGAAAAATGTCGAACTTTTCTTATTGAGTTCCGATGGCCAATAAAGCTCTATCCAAACAAACAAAAAGATTATTGAACGTTGAAATAAGACAAACTTTGTAAATCCCATATTATGACTCACTGATGGGCTCAAAACAGCTTTTTTTTATTAATATCTTTTTTAATTGTTCAAAAATAAACAGCTAAAAATTTAGCATTGGGCTATTCAAATTATTATAAATATCTGTTGCTCCTCATAAATCGTTATTACAGCCTCAAGTTCTTATTACTTCAAATTTGTCTTTTTTAGGATGATTCCAATGGATGTTTTTGGATTGATTCGGCTTTCATTTGTCCAACGCTGGACTTTTCTTAAGTATTTTCTATGGTCAGTGAAGAACGACCAACACAGATAAAACAAGACCCGTAGTGTTCTAATGCGTGCATTGACGTTGAAATAACAAAAATGGTTATCGTCTGTCCTTGGCTTAACATTAATTTATTTGTTGACTATTTAAATTATGAAGATTTGCTACTCACTCGTTAGGAACGTCGTCAAGTCCTTAAAACATACTTAAAAATTGTCACCTACCTCCAGTTTTATTTAATTTTTATAAAAATTAAAATATCAATTGTATTTATTCATCCGTTTTTGTCCAATGTTGAACTTTTCTGATTAGCACTATCAACACAGACAAAAAATCCGTAGTGTTTTGACACCTGTGTTAATCGTTGAACTAACACAAAAATTGTAAATCCCCTGACTTACTGATATGCTCAAATATTTCAAACCAGTATTATTGATTAAAACCTTTCTGTTTTAATAAGATAATAAAAAATTGATTAAATAATAAAAATCTAATGATCGTGGAATGAAGACATTTTATTATATTTTTTGATATCTACAAACAATTCGTAACGAACGTTAAATCCTTGTAACATACGTCAAAATTTTTTCATCCTTCCTCCAGGCCTAGTTAATATTATGCTAGAATTCTGCATGGAGTGTTAGATTAAATTTTAGTAGTTAAATCAAATAACAACATGAATTTATTCAGCCACTTTTTTTCCCAATGCTGGTTGAATTTCATCGACTTCTGATGGTTAATAAAGAACGATCAACACAGACAAAAAAGATCCGTAGTTTTCTAACACGTGCGTTGATGGTTGAAATAAAATAAAAATTGTACTTAGCAATGTTTCAATGGGTCAAATAGCTCAAATATTTCAAACCATTCAAAAGCTTTCAGTTCTAATTGATTAAGAAAAATCTAAAAGTTGCCTAATGCAGTCATCATTTGATGGGTGTAATAAATTATTGATTTATGTGTCGATTATTTATAAATATCTTGCTCCCCTATAACTTAAAAACCTTATCACATATTTCAGTCGTCGTATCTTTTATTCAGTATTATTTAGCAATATAGTTTATATAGACATTCCTGTATTTTGTTATTAAATTTATTAGGGAAAGGGGATAGTGGTTGAATATTGTCTATATTTAACAGTGAAAGGTGGTTAAAATGGTTATATTAAGAACTATCATTATTACAATCACAAATTAGATTTCACTGGTTACTTCCTCAGATCATTTTTTAAATTAGCCATTTTTTTAATTCTTCGAAAAAAGATTTTAACTGGTCTCAAGTAAGAAAACGCGTACTGGGCTTTATAATAGGTACCCCCTGAAATAGTCAGCAGTGTAACAAGCCCTTCCAGATAGCATAAAATGTAAAACGTGTAAATTTTAAATAAAACTCCAGTCTGCTTTTTTCATAATTATTCCAGGGAATGGGGATTTTGGACGAATGATAATATAACGAGGTGTTTAAAAATCTTAAAAATTGAATCATTAATTAAATAATACTTACAGTTCTCAAAGAAAATCATGGTTAATAGGCATTGCTGTACTTTTCTGCTTTTCTCCATTAACAGACAATAATAATTTTATTTTTATTTTTTGAAAATCAATCGTTTTTTGATCTGTTTTAGGGCGTAAAACTTTTATTCCTTATATCCTTTAAAAAATAAAAAATAAAACAACCGGGAATAAAGAAGAGCTTTAAGTAAGTAGGGTGGTTTTATTTATGTTGCATAAAATAAAAGTTAAATAAAATCACCCTACTTTTATAAAAGATTAATCAACAGTAAAAAAAAAACATATATAAAGAGAGTAAAATCACTCATTGTTGTTGCAGTCGTTTTTGTTGCATTCGTTGTTGGGTTGAATCAGAAAAATTGAAGTTATCGATTGCTTGATGATTTCAGGGGTTGTTACACCCCGCCCTTTAAGAGCTTTTGTATCCTCTTGGGTTTATAATACATTAGTGAGTCTCAATTCTTCGAGTAATTTGATTACTTTCTACAGCTGAGGAGTGAAGCACCATCTGTCACCATGTGTTTGGGGTTTCCTCTTCGCTGAACCGCCACCTGTTTTGCCGATATTTCTTATATGCTCTTGGGTATATCCTCCGAGGATTCCTGTTTCCTCTAATTGCAATTGTATGGTTGCGTCTTGTCTTCGTATGGTTGCGTGGTGATGAACTTGTAAGCCACTGAAGATGGCAAAATGCCGAAACGTCTTGTCCTCTTGAAGAACATACGTTTAGACGTCTGTTTTGTTTTACCCAAACCGACTCGATCCACGGACCTACGGGTTTTGGGGCCAGCGCGTTCCACGATAAATTTGAAAACACCCACCCGCCGGTAGGAGGTGTAACAAAAGGATGTAATAAAAAGAAAGGAGACGGCACATCGGATCCTGCTTTTGAAAGGACAGTTTGAACATAACCGGAAGATTTTTTTTAAAAACCATCAACATTGACTACTTTTTATCTCTAAAAATAAGTGGGTTAATTATCTAATTACAAAATAGAGCTTCATACTGTGCGTTGGGGGGCTAAATCGAAAATTCTTTCAGTTCTATAAAGTTCACTCTTAAAAAGTCGCAGCGAAAAATAAAAATAAAGATAATTTTCCAATCCTTATCCTCCATTTTGTTAAGTTCTTTGATAGTATGAAACTTTAGATTTAGGTCCTTGCTGCTCGTTTTCTTGCAATGCATGCTCGTTTTTCTAACTGGATGTCGTGGAATTATGCTAAATATTGTTTTATTACGAAGATAGTTTTATGGATATTAAAGTAATAGACTGCACTAGTGGAACTTTCTCAAATGGCTTGAGTGGGTAGGCACATTTTTGCATAGTGATTTTCTCACAAATGAGGTCTAATTTTAGCACTGGGGATTGCTAAAATCCCAGTGACGTTTGAAATAACCCGTTTAATTCAATGTTATGCTTCTCGCTACAATCAAATTGACCCAGTTTTCCTCATTCCTAGATGACGCCGACCCGGCCTGGACTTGTGCGTTGACGTCTTCTTCCGGATGGGGCGTAATAAAAGATACAAATGCGTGAATTTCCCCCTATTTAACCATTGATCCTCGCGAGGACGTGGTTCCGGTTGGGAAGGGCAAAACTGAATGGTGGGTGTTGTTCGTCGTTATGTTGTACATGCACACATACACACGCCTTCCTCGACACACTCGCGCACTTGTTATTATAATTAGGGTGGATAACCTTTGGATTGTGGGAACTTAATGCTGCTCTACCAGAACTCAGGCCGTGCTCTCATTAAAGTATAATTTGTTACAAAATAGCTTAGATCTGTTTATTTACAATTATCACTGCAAGGATGCTTATAAATAAAATCTTATGTTTGTTTGCTTAGACATTTGTAATATTTTATATAGTTTTGTAAATAAAAAGTTACTTACACTGCAAAGGCTCAAACTTCTCTTTCGTATTACTTCAACATGAAAAAGTGTCAATTATAAGAAAACTTGGTCGTATTTTATATCTAGCACTTTCTATATGTTAGTTTTACCTTGTTTATTCCTGTTAATCATTTATTACTGCTTAAATTATATTGATTAATTCTGTCGTTCTTAGGAAACCAAAAAATTGATTTATTTAAGGATAAGCATGTAGAGTCTGGAATACTGTTCTCAAATCAGACAAGTGTGGTGATTCACTTACAATGAGCTAAGAGTTATCCTGGTACTGCTTATTCACAATGCAACTCTTATCTCTGTTATCGCGATGACCGAGTTAGTTCGTCGTGATTTTGGGTTCGATTCCCGACATAGCCTTTGGAATTTTATTTGTGATTAATAAAAAAAGTGTTGTAAAGTTCCGACCACTCCGCGACTCACAACTCTGTATTTTAAGCCCTCCTGCATAACAGGAATTTTTTTATAAGTTCCTAATTTTTTTGTTCTAGTACACTCAATATATAGAAAAAATTTCATCCAGGATTTTTTCAAGATCCCAAGAAAATCAGAGTTTTCTTTTATTTCTGGACCTTATGCATGCATTTTTAAATGTTTTTCTTAAATGTGTGGTGATTAGTGACCGTTAATCGATATTTATTTAGAAATCGTGAGATGCGGTCTGGTGTGATGTAGGTTTCAGAAAAACATTTTCTTTATCGTGCCAACGTTTCGATCTTTATTGAGATCATCTTCAGGGCCTGGGATTTACCGACATCCTTCCCCACCCCTTCAAAATCCAACGTATATAAACACAAAATAGCAAAATCTCACTGGCACTCACGACACGACACGCAAGAATGGCACAATTACACAGAAGACAAACACTTTGAGTGAGTAGAAATACTTTGATTGAATATAAAAAAATATATTTTGCATTGTATAAATTCACTTTTCCACATCCAAAATGTAATTGTAATATATAAACAATGTTTGTAAATCCCAGGCCCTGAAGATGATCTCAATAAAGATCGAAACGTTGGCACGATAAAGAAAATCTTTTTCTGAAACCTACATCACACCAGACCCATCTCACGATTTCTAAATAAAGTTTTTCTTAAAGATGGATACTAGGAAGTGGGGGTTTGTTTCCCAATCTTGCTTTCTGGCTTATTATACTTTTCTAGTTGCTTAGTTCAGTGCAATCGAATCGATCCTTCTAAGGAGTACTAGGTCATTGACTGTTACTGCAATTCCTTTCCCTGGGTTCTCTTTGTGTCCGAGGTTGTCTCTATTGAGCGGTTGCTTCGCATTCGAAGATGATCTGAGTGATTCTTCCTCCTCATTGCATAACCTACAAATGGGGTCATTGAATACCGTCCATGTTTTCTCAGATGCCAGTAGCCGTATTTCGAGTTTAGCCCTCTCTAACCTAAGTAGTGTTTGCCAGTTTTGGTGAGGGTTTTATAAGCTTACTGTGTCAAGCACCCCTAGAGTTCGTCCATTTTTCCTTTTGCCTTCTTTGGATCCATTGTGCGATGGAAGATCCTGTAGTAGTTTTTCTTATTCCAAGAAAAGGTTCAGACATATGATCTTGCAGATAGATCTTCCTCTGGCCAGCGTGTCTGCTTTTTCACTCAAAATTCCCTTTTTTTCCTGGTACCCAAGATATCAGGCCGTGTTTTCCCAGTTGGTTATATTCACTGTCTAGTTTTGATGTGATTTTTTTTTACATACTATTGCTTTAATAGCTGCTTGGTTATCCGATCTTATGAGGATTTTTTTTGCCATGTAACCTATTTTAAGACTATAAGGCATGGCATGCTTTTCAGCTTGATATGCCGAGGTGTACTAAACTAATTAGTTTGCTTGCTCATTTTTTGGGGCTTGTACAAATGCCAGTTAGATTCCTTTATGGGTTTTGGAGTCATCTGTATACCATATCGCTGTATCTGATTTCATCCTGAACTCATCTTCTCCTTTGTAGTCTGTTGAGACTATAAGGTGTAGTAATGTGTTTCCGGGGTCAAGAATCCATCTCTAAGAATGATTGCCTGATTTTTATTGATTATTGTTTCGTACCCGAAGTGTTTAGTTCCCATCGAGATTGTTTCTGGAGCCTACAAGCTTTCCTAGCGTTATTTATAGGATCCATATACTTGGATGCATAGGTTTGCAAGTTTTTGTATGCTGCCTAATGTTGGGGTACTTTGGCTCATCAGATTAGTGAATCATAGGTTACTCTGGTTCTTAGTGCTGTCGAATATAGTGCTCTTTCTTAAAAAATACGAATGGTTTTACACAATTCGAATGTTTCAATTTTCTTTCGAAGCTGTTACATATTTGTTTTGCGGGTGGGGAAAAAGTCTAGCCTTCAACATCAATAGGGTGTTTTTATTAGATTATATTTATTATGTATGATCATGTTTTCTTTTTCACGTTGTTCTAAAGGATTTCTTGACTATGAGACATGCCCTATAATAACTCGGCTGTATGACTTAGAAAAAAGACAAAACAAAATAATTTTGTCGTAGCTTAGTCGAATGCTAATTGAACAGACAGTTCTAATAAGTTGAAAGCTTTCCGATTATAAAGTTGGACAAAAAAAATGCTAAAGGATGCAAACCTGCCGGCTCATTTCTCTTTGGTATCAAACGTTTCCTTTCCGGAACTTTCATTGTCCCATTGTTGTGTCGTTACAATAGAATTATGCAGGTGTACACGAGCGTGTGTTGTAAAATAAACTCACTTTTATAAAATTAGGCCTACAATAACTAATATATTATATAAATATTATTTTGATATAAAGTGGTGAATTTTTTCTTTTTTTTTCGAGGGGGGAATTGTACGAAACAACTCTTTTATCAACAATTGGAATTTTTATCCAGGTATATATGCCGAAGCACAGGTCATTTTTTTCGGAAGTTAACGTTTGTTTATTTATTTATTTTATTTTTTTAAATTTTGCAATACATTGGAAAACATCGGTCATTGGTCAATATTATTTCATGGCTTGCGTCAATCAACATCCTTTTTTTTTCTCAGAAACCGTTCTTTTTCCAACCAACCAAGTCTCATAAAATCATGGTCGGCTTGATATAGTCTGAGTAGGTCGTCTTGATTTATTACAATTCCGAGTAAAATCCTTCTATACCTTTTTTATTGTTTTTGAGGTATAAACCCTTTCTCAGCCCCCTTTCTGCTAAATTTGAAGTTTCGTTCGATCTTTTCCTCATGGAAAAAAAAATTTATAGAAGGATGGAAGAATAAAATTTTGAATATTCGGTTTTTTGTTCTTTACTCAATTTTTTTTTCATTTTTAAAGCATTAGGTGGTAAATGTTTTCTTTTTAAACGTCTAATTTTTGCAACCAAACCTATTTTTGGTAGGTAAAATATGAAGGGCGGTGCGTTTATTTTGTCCAAACAATGAAAATAAATTGGTTGAAGCAGATCTCTATTATTTGTCCGAATCTATTATGGTTCCACTTTCCTACCTTACCAATCGCCAACAAGCTGTCTCCCTTTCCAATGGCCTTACCTCCTCCTTCCTCCCTCTAAAATCTGTGGTGCCCCAAGGCTCTAGAATCTCTCCTATCCTTTTTTTCCATTTATATCACTGACCTGCCCGCTCCATCCAGTCCTGTAACCATCACCTATATAACGATGACCCCCTAATATACATATCCTTCCACCCTTCCGATCTTCACTTGGCCATTCTCAAGATCCAAAAAGACCTAAACTCCATCAACGAATGGGCCCATAAAAATTCCCTAGACGTCAATCCGTCCAAATCCATCGCCATAATTATCGGGTCCAGACAACTCCTCAATTCCCTCCCCAGCATCCCACCTCTCATGCTAAATAACCATCCCGTCCCCTTCTGCTCCTCGGTTAAAAACCAAAGCCTTTGGTACCAAAACCTTTCCTGGCGTTCTCTCTTTTCCCAAATTTCCCCTCCATTCCATTGCCTCCCTTAGCCTGTTTCGTCGGTCCTGGCTTCTCTTACCTTTCTCCACCCGCAAACCCCTTGTATCTTCCCTTATTTCTTCCCCTTCTTCGATTACAGCTGTGCTGCATACAGTGGTCTCTCGGAGGGGGGAACGTGCGATTAAAGCGTATTATGAATTGTTGCATAAGATTTGTGTACAGCACCCCATGGGGATCCGGTGTCGGGGTTGTATTCCCAACTTTCCTGGCTATTCCCCTCCTGAGCACAGTATTTCCTAGGTTGCTTTCTTTTCCAGTCCATCCACACTCGTCGTCCTTACATCATCCAATCCCTCCAATTCAACTCCTCACATCTCACTCGTAAGACCCGCTCATCCCAATCGACCTTATCCTTCCGCAACATACAACCCATACATTCGAAAGATCCTTTCTGATCCGAGCTCCTAAACTCTGGAACTCCCTTCCCCTTTCTATTTGTCACTCTGCCTCCTTTTCCTCCTTTAAATCCCACCTGTATAATCACTTCCTCTCCCTCCAAGCAGAGACCTCACGTTAACATTTGTTATTTTTGTTTAATATTCTCGTAATTTTCTCTTCTGGCCTGCCTTACTGGTATATATTGTGCTAAGATTTCTATCTTTTTTTTTTACTTTTAATTTCATAGAAGGAACTTCCTTTATTTATTTCATGTAAATTATTCTTGGGGACACCATTCCCAGTTATTTTTCTTCTTAAAAAAACCATTTTTTTTCTAGAATTCTTTTGGTCCTATTTCATTCATTTGCCAGGTGAAAGACTGCGGTTTTACTTTTATACTATCTATGACTAAACTTAACAATTCTTCACATGTTATCTCATGCTCTTGAGATAAGAAAACGTCATATATTTACTATTTCCTGGATGATACTTCAGATATATGAAGTATTTTGTAATAAATGCTGTAAATTTTGATAAGTATAATAATAAATTTTTAGTCATTTACACTTTACAATGTGGAAACAATTTATTTTAATTAAATAAATTAATACACCAATTGTTGATTTATATAAATTCAAATCCGCATATGCATGTATATATGTGCATGTACGGAGTTGAGCATATCACTTCTTGCAGCTCGCAGGCATTTTCAGCTTTTGTGTAATTTAAAATAAAATATCGGCAGGAATTGAGGATCACCCATATTGGGTGATGGCAGACTGGGGTCAGAATTCGGTTTTATCCATCCAACAACCGAGGTTGGGCTATCAACAATTTAGCCCCCCGATACATTCAGTCACCAGATCCAAACCAATTCATACTCTCATTCATTCTTAAATATATTCTTTCCTATTTACATACTGATTATTTAGAGATCGTGAGATGTAGTCTGGTTGTACGTTTAGAAAAACAGTTTCATCGTGCCAACAATAAATGTCCATATATATTTTTTTTTAAATTTTATTTCACAGGGGATAAAAATCATAAGTTGAGTATAAATCTGGACTATTGGCTCATTTCCTATCCATAATGATATAATTATGACATAATTTTTTCAATTAAAATGGTACATAATTCCGTTTATAATTTTTTCCTATGTCATAAATTTAATACAAAATGAGATAGGTCGTTTGTTTGTATTAATTTTTGAAATGTAATACGTCAATTTCTAAACATTCTCTAATGCATTATTGGTTGCCAGGCTGAGAGTGAGGTGGCTGCCCTTAACAGGCGTATCCAACTCCTTGAAGAAGATTTGGAAAGGTCAGAGGAAAGGTTGGCCACTGCCACTGCCAAACTTGCAGAAGCATCCCAAGCCGCAGATGAGTCCGAAAGGTATTGTCTCTTTATGAAACTATTTGATAAAGGTCGATAATAAGTTTTTATTTATTCCTGCAAATGAATAATTTTTAAATTCTAAATTTCATTGTTAATTATTTTAAGTTAATTTAACTAGATAGTTAATTTATAACAAATTTTCAAGCTCATAGTACTTGCAATTTAGCATTATCTTAATTTCTTTTATTTTACTCCTCTGGTGATAGCCCTATTCCTTAATCAATAAGAACTCTTGTTTACTAATTTATTTTGTTTAATATGTCCTTCGTGCCCAACTTGAATTTAAATTTCTGTACTAAACTAAATGAATTTGAGAATTTACTTTTAAAAAACTTCACATTATCAGTTACTCTAAGAAGGCTGAAGGCGGTATTTATGGTGAAGGTTGGTATTTGATTTTGGGTGTTATAACATAATTAACAACCAGGTTGATTTTGCTTAATTAAATATTTTGAATCAGATTATTCCCTTGTTTTTTAGCCTACTAGAAAACCAAAATAATTTAACCTATAAGCTGCTGAGCTTTAAAAATGCCTTTTTTTCTCTTTTTAATTCTATTTATATTTATTTTATTTTTATTTTAAGCAGAGTTTACATAAATAATTATTTGCTGCTAATAAGTTTGGTTTTTAAGTTTAATTTGGTTTCACCTTTTCATAGTTTTAGTAACCAATTTTGATTTAGCAAGAAAATGAAAATAAAAAATAACTTTTGGAAGACTAATTTTAAATAAATATGCAGTAGGGACATTTTGCAGAACTACAGCATATTTTATGTTAGTATTAAAATCAATTAGCTCAGCAAATTATTGATAGTTTTATACTTCCAATTTTGTGAAAAGAGAAAAATAATCAATTTTACTTGAAATTAATGAGTCAGATATTTTTTAAAATTTTATTTTCCTTTATTCTATAAAGTTGACATTTTTTAGCACAATGATCCTTGATTTAAAATCCATGCATTAATTATTATACTTGTGTGTGATGCACTGGATTTAAATAAAATAATTGGTAACACAAAAAAAGGTAATTTCTTAATTAAAGCCCTAGACTGGGGTGTTGTCAAATCATGTCATTAATTTTTTTTTTTTTTTAAGTCATAACTAATGCATGGATTTTTATTTGTTTAATGTTTTTTTTCTTCCCTAACAATTAGATTTTAAATGCTTGTATTGTGTGCATTTTTTGTGTGGTTAAGGATAAGGAAAGCACTGGAAAACAGGACAAATATGGAAGATGACAGGGTCGGAAGCCTCGAATCGCAACTAGCCCAGGCCAAACTAATTGCAGAAGAATCTGATAAAAAATACGAAGAAGTGAGTACAGAGCTAAGAAAATATAAATTTAAACAAAAATACACTGGTAATGAGAAGTTTCATGTTTTACGAAATTTGAATTGAAGAACCTCATTATCAATTTGTAAATCACCATGGGGGAAAAACAGGCTGGGCACAAAAATCCTTTCCTTGCACATCCTATCTTATAAACCGCCGATATGAAGAATTGATTGAAAACTATGGTTTAAAATTGTATTTTCATTCTCTTGGTGAATATGGTAAAAATGTGTTTTTTTGCCTCGTTGTTCCTCAGACAGCGCAAAATCCTTGAGAACAGAAGCTTGGCAGATGAAGAGCGTATGGATGCTCTTGAGAACCAGCTGAAGGAAGCTAGATTCCTTGCTGAAGAAGCTGACAAGAAATATGATGAGGTGAATACATAAAACTGAAAAAAATGACCTACCCTTGTGTGGAAAGCCAATCCCTCCCAACCAACCCTCAACAAATCCAATCCTTCCTCCAACAATAATCTTTGATTTTTATTTCCAATGCCAGCTTTGTTTTTTTGTTTGGTTAAAAAAATAATAGTAAAATAGTTTTTACAGTAAGTTGTGCATGCGTTAAGAGTTGATTACTTAATTAGTTTGACATTTCTTCAAGGTATTCACGTTCATCAGTCTACAGCATGGGTTATCTCAAAATGTTTTTTTCAAATGTCATTGTGAAAGAACGATTGACTAAATAGTAGCCCCATAATTAAAAAATTCTTGTTAGTGGAATTCTAAGAATTTTTTGTTTTAATATATACTTTTAAAAAACCTCAAATAACTTTACAATTTAAAATAAACTTACTAAGAAAGTAAAAGGAGTAAGAAAATAAAAGTAGTTAAAATAAACTTATGATATTAGATAATGTGGCTGCTATTTTGAATATCGCAATTTCTCAATGAATACAAGATTCATTGAAATTTTTTTCAAAAATAACTTTGACAAACTTTTCAAAATGAAATAATTCAAACCTAGGTGATTAATTTATTTTTAATGTGCAATGTTTTTTTTCTTTTGTTCCTTACAGTGCCTACGTTTACTCAGCTAATTTTATTTTTCTAAACAAAAAACTTATAAAGTGAATTTTTTTTTCCTAAACAAAGTGCGTGTTGTGGGAGTGGGGGGGTAGTTATGGTTTTACCGAAAAGGGAATCGGGTCTACTGTTGTGGGAGGGATGGGGGTGGTAATGTCAAACCAAGTGAATTCACAGTGAGAAATTTATGTGCAAGGTGTAAATTTGTTTTGATAAATATGTTTTTTTTTTTGTAAAATGAAGGACGACCCAGTTTATGCTCTGCATATAATTAATATCTATAATTTATTGATGAATTTAGTTATATAGTGGAGCATAATGCAAATTGTACCAAGACTAAATTTTTATTTCTTCTATTTATAAATAATTATTGTTTAATTTGTCATTCGTTTCCCATTCTTTTATATTTGTACCATTTTATTTTGTTATTACACTTAATTTATTAATGTTACTAACACTTCAATTTATCAATTGTGATATGTACTATTTATTTGAAAACATTTAAACAATTTTCAAATAACTTTTCTAAGTCAATATTATCCAAATTGATTATTTTAAATTTTTCATTTTCAAAATGTTCAGATTTTTATTTTCCTTACTAATTTAAAGTTTAAAAAATTATTAGAATAATATAAATTTGTATTATAAAAAAGCCTTTCTATTTTTGTATTACACAAATTTTATAAAATTTTACATTGAAAAAGAATTTAACATTCTTACTAGATAATTATACAAAATAAATTAATAATTATTTTATTAGTTTTGTTTATTTATGGTTTCTTTCAATTGACACTTATTAATAATTGTTATATCACTCCTATGAAGGCACATTATTACATTACACGTTATTATTATTGGTGATGTGTTATGTTGTGCTTTTAATTAAAATTAATTGACAATAAATTTACTTAAAAATTTTTGTAATGTACGATCTATAAAATATTATGTTGCTTTTATTTGGTAAGTATAGAAGCTATTTCTATATTATTTCATCTATATACTATATAACTATTTTTTCATTAGAAATTTGTTTTTAAGGATTATTTTATTTTATATATATATAATTAACAATAATATTTAATTTTTATTATATTTATTTAAATTTTTTATTTTATTGTTAATTATATATATGAAGACATTTTTTTTTAAATATATTTTATCACTCATTAATATTTGTTTTACATTATTTATTACATGTCTAATAGGGAATTGCGTGTTCTAAAATGTTTGGCACTCAAGAACAGTGATTTTTTTTGTTACTTCGGTTGTTAAAAATCCCCTGCTAAAAATTTCATTTTTACATTTTAAAAAAACCTTAATTTTTTCTCTCAAATATCAATGCCTAAAAGTTGTTTCCTTTTTAAAAAAATGAATAATAATAAAAAGTCAACCCTCCCTTGCATACCTAACAATAGATTTATCTTTTACCTTTTATGGTGCTTAGGTTGCTCGTAAGTTGGCCATGGTTGAAGCCGATCTTGAAAGAGCTGAAGAGCGTGCCGAATCCGGTGAATCGTAAGAGATTTTGAGAAAATCCTCTTGTTTTTGTCCCGACCCCTAAATTTTTTTTTTACCACACTAGTTGCGTGTTTTGACACCCTGCTTTTTAAACCTGTGAATGATTTTTTTTAAAGAATGACATTTTTTGAATTTTCTTGAGTACTTTAATTTTTTTTGCCTTGAGTGCTGTTTTTAATTTTTCGTTTTTTTATTTTTAGTTTTTTAATTAATTTATTTTTTATTGCTTTTTAAAATACTACCTAGCTTGTTATTGCATGTTTTTTTTACTCCTGTCATTACTAGGTTGCTAGAAAGCTGGTCATGATGGAACAGGACCTCGAGCGTGCGGAAGAGCGGGCTGAACAAAGTGACCTGTGAGTTTGAAAAGTTTAAAGAATTCTGTAATAAAATCACAGTTTTAAATTGTTTAAATTTAGAAAGTGGGGGTTAAATAATTTTTAGGTTTTTTTCTCTTCTCAGGGTGATAAATTAAACAATGGAAGAAAGGAAATATCATAATATTCATTTTTTGAAACGAGCTATTTAATGAAAATGGTCACTTGGAATAATATCAATACTGTTGAATTTTTAATGTTCTTTGCCCAAAAAATTTAAAATAACATTTGAAAGTTGTGTCATTTTTTTATATTTGAGAATTACTACTTTATCAATTACCTTTTTAAAGATTAACATTTAAGGTTTTCAGCTGAGATAAAAAAGTCAATGGCATGAGCGGGATTCGAACCCACGATCTTCGGCTTGATACGCTGCTGCTCTACCACTTGAGCTATCGTGACCTCGATCCACTCAGACATCAACCTCCCATCTCAGCCACACCTTTTGAATTTTCCCTCCTTTTTGCCATTTTCGAATTCTGCTCGTGCCATTTACTTTTTTTATCTCTGCTGAAAACCTTAATTAATTGTAATATATTAATTGGTCAAGCGGACCATGAAATAGTGAATTAACATTTAAGTTTAATTTGAACAATAGGATTTAAATCTCATTTATAAAAGAAGTGCAATTTTGGTCAATAATGGAATAAGTGCATATTCTTTACGTCGAACAGAATTTGTACAAATGATTAAATCAACAAGGAAATCGTTTTCTTTTATATAACTTCAGATCTCTGAAGTTCAGATTAGTGAGAGAGCACTGTACACCGAATTTCATCAAATATGGGCATAATGAAAATAATTTAGTACAAAAACTACAGTCCTGAAAAGTTTTGCTTTTTGACTTATTCAGTTTTGCCCCTGAGGGTTTCAGCACTTAACGGTTAAACTATTCACTTTAGGACGGAGTATATAATTTAAATTATGCTTTTCAAGTCGTTTGCTTGTTTTTACACAATTATTATTTCTCCTTGTATTTCTTGTTAACATTGAAACATTTGCACTCGTTTTTGCTTGCCCTTTTTAGTTATTTTGCACGAGATTCATAACTGATGACTGTTAAAACCTTAATTTATAATTAGAACAATTATTTATTTTTTTAAGTAACATTTTTATTTTTATTTCCAAGTTATACCCATTTATGACAACATTGATATAAATTCTCTTGTTTTTAGGAAAATAGTAGAACTTGAGGAGGAACTCCGTGTCGTCGGTAACAACTTAAAATCCCTTGAAGTTTCTGAGGAAAAGGTAGGCCTTGTATTTATCCTAACATATATTTATTTATACACAAATATAAAATGTAAGAATATGAAGAAAAAAAAAAAAGAAAGAAAGTTGATAAAAAAAAGTAAAATTTAAATATTCCCACTGAGAACATATTAATTCGACAGGCCAACCAACGTGAGGAAGAGTACAAGAACCAAATTAAGACCCTCACTAACCGTCTCAAGGAGGTATAGATTGTGTGCCCCCCCCCCTTACCAATGGTTTTTTGTTACTAAAGCTATACTCACTACACTTGAGACGGATTTATCACTAATGGCAATTTTTGTATGTTGTGTTTGTTTTTCACTAACTGGTTTTCTAAAACAGGCAACCCAAAGAGAAGAATCTTTCGAAGAACAAGTGAAGGCCCTTTCTTCTCAACTTAAAGAGGTAAAATAATAGAATTTAGATATATAAAAAATGTACAATCTGTATTATAAAGATTAATACATAAAAAAGTACCTTATCTATCTAAAATATATATTAATTATTTGATAAAAAAATATGTAATATAGTTTATAACTATATTAATAAAATCAGCACTCCAAAGTTTTTCATATTCACGTGCAGACAGTAAGTACTGTTTGATGTGTTGTTTGCGCAAAAATCTAACAGCCTAATTTTAATATTAATTTTAAGTACTTTGAAAGTTTGTACTAAAACATTGTTGTTTTTGATTGATATATTTGTTTTGAGTGAAATTTACATCGCTGAAAGACTAAAAGTTAATTAACTTTTTACTATAATCTTTCCAGTCTTTTGGTAACATTATTATTCATTTTAATCTAGGCTGAAGTCAGAGCTGAATTCGCTGAGCGTGCAGTACAGAAATTGCAGAAGGAGGTTGACAGGCTTGAGGGTAAGACTTTTTTTACACAATTTCTTAAACACAAGAAAATATCTTTTAAAAAAATCAAAATTATTTCAGTTATTTCAAATTTAGACTTGCATTAATTAGAAATATTAATCCATATATGTATTTAGTAGTCATAATTCAACTTATTATTTAAATTAATTATACTTTTAATTTAAGGTCTTGGTTTAGATGAAAAAGCTAGTGTCATGAGCAGAATTTGAACCCACGACGTTCGGGTTCGAATCCCGCTTGTGACCCTAGCTTTTTCATCTCTAATTAGACAAATTAATTAATTTAAGTAATTGGAAATTTAGTTTAAATATTAGCTTTTTTTATATATATTATTTTAAATTAGCATGAATTTCTCATTTTCTATTTATTTAGTATGTATATTATATATATTTTTTTATTGTATCGTAAGTAATTCAGAGCACAATATTGGCTTGCTTGTTTTTACAGTAATATTAGTTTTCTTAGTTGGTTTTTGATTAACTTATTTAGTTATGGCTATTCTACAGAGTTAAATTATTATAATTTGTTTGGTTTGAGCATGACCTAAGTGTTGTTTTTTGTGTTTTTTTTTATATGTTTTCTTCAAATTTCGACGCCCGGCATTTTTATAAACATTGTATAAAATCGCAACAGACGACCTCGTAATGGAAAAGGAGAAGAACAAATTGCTTCAGGAGGAGATGGAAGCGACGCTTCATGACATACAAAACATGTAAACAAAACAAACAAACGAATTCCTTTCCTGTCCGACCTTAGCCAAACTCCTCCACATAATATTCCTTAACCTCCTTGCCACTCATACTCATGTCTTCCTTGTATACTACTCGCAACAAATATACCATCGCACAACCCTTAACTGTGCCATTGCATAACCCAATAAAGGTTTGATTGCACCTATTATTTTTTTTAACTGATTTTATTTTTTCAATTTTATTTCATTCTTTTTTCTATCTTATTTTGGAACATCACTTTTCATCGAATCACTTGATATTTCCAAATTGAACTTCTCTTCTTGGATGAAAACTGAGTTCCATTATAACTGAAGTTTATAAAAAATTTAATTGTCTTTAATATTTTATACATTTTTGAGGAAATAATGTTAGATGAAATAACCTTTGAGACATTAATTTGTGTAGAGAATCTGTTCCTAATGTATTTCAATATAGAAAAATTGGTCCAAATTTGTAATTAAAATAATTATACAAAAGAAACATAGTGTATAATACCCATAGTAAATTTAGAATGGAAAGATTCGTCTTTGAACTAAAATGTTCATATTTTAACATATTTTGTATTTAAAAATAATTTTTTTTTAAATCTTATTAACTATTTAAATTACAGTTTGTAACTTAAATTTTGTTAATATAAAAAAATTCTCGCTAAAATGCCAAATTATTATTTACACATTTGTTCCTCATTAATTCATTTAAATGAAATTTAAGTAAGTTCAACTTTACTTGAATAAACCAGCTTCTACCTTTTAATATGCCTTCAGTTGAAAACATCACAACTAACACATTTCAAACAATTTTCCTTTAATCTTCTCTGCATGCACTCCTCTTAACTTTTTCTAACTCTGTTTCTATACTATAATATTATTATTTTTTTCTTTTGGTTAGAAATTTAATTTATGCTGTAGACCAGTTTAAGGGATTAATTATTTGTTATGTAGTGCAGATAGAATGCGGCGTTAAGTTTTTATAAAGTTCTATTTCATAATTGAATGGGGAAATTTATATTATTTCCCTAATTAATCTTTTTTTTTATAAGTGTCAACTGTAATTGCCTTTCTGGGATAAGTTAATTTTATTGGACTTCAGTGAAACCTCGGATAAAGAACTGTGCTTTGTTTAACTGTTTTTGAAAATATATCCACGCACTTTATGCACCAACTGATTTTCTTCTTTTTTTTCTCATAAAAACTCTGATTTTTGTATATTTTTCCCTTTTGAAATGTTAAAAAAAAATGATTCATACACAACAATCCAAATAGCATATTGAAGGGTTCCTGGACGGATGGACCTTAGAGTACTCCCACCATTCACCAAAAGCCAAGTTTTGCCCAATGGCGCTCTGAGTTCGCCTGACATGTGTTAAGTGCTAACTTTTCCGGATGCTAAAATGCTTTTTCTTGCCTCAGACTGCCGCTTTCAAATGTCAGCCTACTCTTGTTACGCTAATATACCTTGGTTAGCGTCCATTTTTTAGCACTTTTGAGCCAGTTCGGTTGATGATCTTCGACTACTTACAAGTTCACTTGTTTCCTTTTATTTAGAAGGATGATATGTGTTGAGTGTAAGCAATGACTTAGGGGGGCCGCGGTAGCCGAGTGGTCATGGTAGCGTCAGACTCTTGGCTAGTAGATCCCGCGGTCATGGGTTCGATCCCCACCGTTGCCTCTGGACTTTTTCTGAGGCCTTAGGGGACCGGTGGCCGCAATTGAAAGAAATTGACACGGCACTCATCAATGGAAGGGGTGGGATCGGATCTCAGCGACCCTGAATTTGGTCCCAACCCCCTTCAAAAATGAGTTTCTTCGATGGAAGAACACTCGCACAACAGGGGCTCAAGTTCACATTTGTGTTGCGAGACCTCCCCCAAAATATGGAGCCAGGGATAAAGTACAATAAGCTGGACAGCTCAGCTGCAGTGCTCAGGAAGGAACTCCTCCAGTCCCTGGTATCGTGGAAAAAAAAAAAAAGCGATGACTTGCAAGATGTGGATGTCGTCCTTACGCCTTTGTCCATCTTAGGCTATACTCTGTTCAAGAATACCAAAAACAGTAAAATTTGAGATTTCAAATGGACCTGACAAAAATACCTAAATTCCTTTTTTTCATAACCATGGTAAAAAATTTTACGCCTCCACTGTAGTGATACCAGGACTGTTTCCTTACCAAGAGGTTTCACTGTTCACATTTAAAAAAACATAAATAAAAAATTTGTTTGGTTTTTTAAAGTCATTGTATTCGGGATGTTCTCTTGAATTTTTACTGGTCTACTTATTTTATTTTATTATTATTTTTTTAAATCGTTTTTCTCTCCTGTTTTTCATCCTAAGAACCTGCTTTCCATCTTCACCACATTTATTTTATTTTACAGATGAAATGGTCATGGAAAAGGAAAAATTCAGAGACATTGGAGATGGCTTGGATCTGGCCTTTGTAGAAATTTATGGCATCTAAAACAGTCCCCCCCCCCAAACAATTCTTTTATAAAAACTTAATTTTATAAATGTGAGAATGTTCTCACTTTGATTAAAAATACTTCCTTACTTTCCTCTTCCCATGTTCACATAAGTACAGTGTACACATGTGCCATCAGCCATAAAAAAATTTTAGTCGTCTTATTTATTTATCATTATCTTTTTGTTACTACATATTAAATATTGCACTAAAAAGACAAGATATTAATTATGAATGTAGTTATTTAAAATTAAATTTTTCTTGTCATTAGGCACTTTTTATAGATTTTTTTGTGACTTAAATCACAAATTTATGTTTTGAAGTTGTGGCGTTATCAACACATAAACTAGCTTTACCACTTTTTATTTTTATTTTAACTAATGAAATGTTCAGTAACTTGAACTTGGCTTGTGTTGTAACTTTATATTTACTAACATTGCTTTAGTTCCATAAAATATATACTATTTATATATTTTGTTTTTTAAATTAGCAAAGCAAAATTTATATTTTATTTTTACTTTGTATATTTTGCAATATAAGCATATTTGCTTTTGTGGATTTTCTTTTAGTTGTGAGAATGTGTGAGTGAAAGGCTATTTAAAATACAAATGCTACTTTTCTACTATAGAAGATAGCCGAAGTAACAATAATACTAACTAATGGTGCAAAATAACTTTTTTTATTAAAAATTTAAATAATTAAAAGGAAATAGATTTATTTTCATTTGTATATTCTTGAGTATTAACTTACATAATTTATTGTAAAAAATAAAATAAAATAAACTATGGATTAGTTTTTTATAATTTTGTTGGTACATATTTTTTTGTTGTTAAATGTTTATGTAGTTTAATAATTTTTTGGGTTTATTTATATTTTTAAAAATACTTTTCTTTGATTATCACAGCATTACCCAATTTTTCACCTTTTGTCAATTTATTTTTGCTTTTAACTTTGTGTATATTTATTTTTCTACCCTTTTTTGGTGGGGTCGTTGAGTTCAAGTTAGGTATAAATTTTATTACTGCTATGTTAAATAATCATATTATATCAAAAGGCCAATAAAAAATGCTACCAATGGTTGGTAATTAAATTTTTTTTTTGTTTTCCTTTTTTTCTGCTTACTAATACAATATTAATAATGAACTGGATATACAAATCACATTGATAACTGAATGATCTGGTTGTTTTTACTATTTAAAACATAATAAAACGTGTGAAATGCAGTTTGAAATATTTTTTTCTGCTTTTCAAAATGAAATAATCATTTAAAAATGATTATTAACATCAGTTGTGCTCTGAACTGCGAAGAGACGACGACATCAGAACGTTTCAATAGTGTGGTATAAATAGAGCTTCAATTTCCTTACCTTCTTCTCACCTTTTGGTTTTTTTTTTCTCTTTCATCGAACTTTTAGACGAACTCGTCCAAGAGAAGGAGAAATACAAGTACATCTGCGACGACCTCGACCAGACCTTCACAGAGTTGGTTGGTTAAAAAAGAACGTTTTTTACATCCTGTCGGACCGTTTGAAGATTCACCTATTTACAAAAAAAAAAAAAATTTCCGATTATACAAGAGCAACATTTTATTTATTGGGAGAATATGTGAACGCCTTCTAACTGTAACATTTGAATGAAAAACACGAGTCGCTACTTCAAATTATTAAATAGAAAATATTTATTTATTGACCTATACTAATGTTAAACTGTATATATTATTTTTTAATGATTAATACTATACAGTCAATTATCATAGTGACTCGATAATTGTAAACATCACCGAATAAAACAAATTGTTTAACAAATTATTGTACGCACATTTGCTTTTGTAGCTTTTCTTTTTATTCCTTCCTTCACTTTTTCTTTACTATTTTTATTTTTATTTCTGTAAATAGAGTTTTGTACATTAGTCGCATGACCATTTCCTGTCTGCATGTTAACAGGTACAGTATTAAATTTTGAATGCACAGTTATTACTAGCTGTATGTATATATTCTTTGCTATTAGTTTATAGAGATTGAAATGTATTTATTTATATTTTAATTATAGACTCCAAAGACTGATGAAAATTTACAGGGTGTCTCCTAAGCCTTATTTGGGTGATTCCTAAATTAAGATTTTTGTCTTGGAAATTTCTTTATGTGTTTAATCATATTCAAGGTGATTCCGCCTGTAAAGTTGTAAAAATTGAAAAGTTATAATGGCATTGCAAACAAAAATGGTCATAAAATAAGTCCGCAGTCTTTTTTGATGTTGAATTCAATGATAATTTCAGGTATTTTTAAACATTTTCATATCATTATAAATAAATTCACTATTTTTCGTGGTCCGTTTGACCAATTAATATAATTTAATTAATTAAGGTGTTTAGTTGAGATAAAAAGTCAGTCACGTGCGGGATTCGAACCCACGACCTTCGGCTTGATACGCTGCTACTCTACCACTTGAGCTATCATGACATCGATCCACTCAGGCACTAATTTCCTTCCTTTTTGCCATTTTTCAAATGTGTAATCTATTTGATTCTCAGCGACAAATGAAATGGCCACGGACAGCTTTAGTGTACTTCATTTTAATTAATTAAATTCACTATTTTTCATGGTCCACTTGACCAATTAATATCTTTCAATTAATTAAGGTTTTTAGTTGAGATAAAAATTCAATAAGGTGGGGGTTGAGGTGGGAAGTTAGTGCCCAAGTGGATCGAAATCACGAAAGCTCAAGTGGTAGAGTAGCGGCTTATCAAGCCGAAGATCGTGGGTTCGAATCCCGCTCGTGACACTGACTTTTTATCTCAACTAAAAACCTTAATTAATTGAATTATATAAAATGTTCCACTATTCGCTTTCATTTAACGAGTTCCAGCCTTTAAAAATGGGATTCTTTTGTATAAAAAAAAACTTGTCCAACTAAATACGAGAATGTTGCAAAATGGCATCTCGGGTTAACATAAGGCGAAACGTTTTGCAACCTAGAGGTGAAACTAGGTGAGCATCAGTTTGTGCAAGACATGCCGTTTATAAATCACCAACTGCTGCAACAGCGTTTGGTATGGTAAAGAAGGATACTACAAAGAAGGGTTTGCACTCCCCAGGCACTGCAGCCTTCTGGCTTATTGTACCTTCCTAGCTCCTTAGTTCAGTGCATTAGACTGAATCCTTCTCATTAGAAGTATTTGGTCATTGACTGTCGCTGCTACAATTTCATTTCCAAAGTTTTTTCGTATGTTAGGTTGAATCTCCATTGAGCTGTTGCTTTGCATTCGAAACTGAAATGGGTGCCTGTTTCCTCCTCCTCATTACATAATCTACAGATGGGATCATCGTTGTATATGACCATGTTGGGTAGATGTTTTCTTAGATGCTAATGACCGGTTAGTAGTCCTACCACTCCTCTGAGTTTGGCCCTCTCCAATTGCAACAGCATTTGCTATCATGGCGATACATTTTGTCTTTATCCAATTTTGATGATCATTTCTTTACACGCAACCTCTCTCTTCTTGCTATGATGATGTATCTTTAGGATCCCACAAAAATTGGTAGCTGTGATACATTCGGATAAGTCGAATGCAGTCCTGGTTCATTTGAATACTCGAGACAAGTGTGACACAGAGAAACAGACAGTGTGAAGCAATTTGTCGTATTAAAAAGACTGGTTGGTCCTCCCTGAAACATTCTCGCACCAAAAGTTTCAGTCTTGGCTAGGTATCGACAAAGTGAGACAAGTTTCACGAAACAGTTGCATGAGTGATTTTTGCACAGTGGAAACCCAGATTTTATACTTCTCAGGTTTTTGAGTGATCAACTTGATGTGGTTTCTGCAGTCCTTAATGAATGAACGAAAAAAGTGCTTTATTAAATTTAAAAAAAAAATCTTTTTCAACATAATAATATAAGACCAAACACATTGCAGCAATGGTTTGGATTTTTAGACCCACCTGCTAGAAAGATTAAAAATAAACAAAACAATAAAAAAAAATAGTTATACAAAAAGTGAAAAATGTTCCAGCAAGTCTATTAACTTGAAACAGGAAAAGAGAGCAATTATTTATAAAATCTTTAATAAATGAAATAAAGAACTAATTCTTTCCTGTAGTTCCAGGCTTCCTTACCAAAATTTATTAAATTTAAACAACAGTGATTATTTAAAGAGGAAATTAAGTATTTTCTTGTGATTGCGGATGAGTGAAAATAAGATTGAATTCTGCAAAACTGGACTCATTGCCTAATATACAGTAATTAAATTGTTAAAAATGGGTCATTGTCGTCACATTTTAAGAACAAATCACGGATGCAGTCCAATAAATTCTTGGTCAATATGCGAGGACCATATATCAATAGCGCAAACACATCCAGCTTTTTTTCTGTTGAAACACTTGAATGGGATATGTTAAGGGTTAATTCAATATCTTGTAATTCACTAATTTCGTGGTCTGCTTGACCAATTAATATATTACAATTAATTAAGGTTTTTAGTTGAGATAAAAAAGTCAATGGCACGAGCAGGATTCGAACCCACGATCTTCGGTTAGATATGCCGCTGCTCTACCACTTGAGCTATCGTGACCTCAATCCACTCGGATACTAACTTCCCATCTCAACCGCACCTTTTGAATTTTCCCTCCTTTTTGCCATTTTTCAAATGTCGTGTAATCGGATTGGATTCTCGACGACAAATGAAATGGCCACAGAGAGCTTTAGTGAAGTATACTTCATTTTAAATCATTAAATTCACTAATTTCGTGGTTCGCTTTACCAATTAATATATTACAATTAATTAAGGTTTTTAATTGAGATAAAAAAATTGAAAAATGGCAAAAAGGAAGGAAAATTCAAAAGGTGGGGTTGAGATGGAAGTTAGTGTCCGAGTGGATCGAGGTCACGATAGCTCAAGTGGTAGAGCAGCAGCGTATCTAGCCGAAGATCGTGGGTTCGAATCCCGCTCGTGCCATTGACTTTTTTATCTCAACTAAAAACCTTAATTAATCAATATCTTGTGTCGAGTGTTGGTTTTTTTGTGACAAAAGCCTAAACAGTTGAAGGTTGACCTGGATACTGTCTTCCAAATCAAAATTTCTTCTTTTGAACCGAGCTAACAGCTATGGACAGTACTTTCTCCAAGTAGTTTGAGCTGGGACGTTTCCTTTGTAGCAATAAAAAAACCCATTAAATGACAATGATGCACTATTTTTTCCCTGTGGTTTTAATTTAACAAAACACATTGTAAAAAAAATGCTATGAACTTATTTTGCAACCCAATATCTATTGAAGAAAAAAAAAGCGATGGTAGTTCAACTACCATTTTATAAAATTTTGGCGTTAAAAACAAAATGGTAATCCTTGTCAACTAGTTTGTCTAATTGGAACAAGGGAACTGAGTTCAGTGTACAAAATATAGAATCAATTTTACAAGACGATGCCAAATTTTGAAAATAAACAGAATTACATCATTAATTAAATCATAGGGCACATGTTTCTGTTAATTGAAAATCAACCAACAAATTGTTGAAATTATGTGGACTTCGAAAGTACACAAGTGCTTAAATTGTGTAAAGTGTAATCAAATTTTGATTCCTTTTTATGTTTGCTTTGCTAGACAACATTTATTATGTGTTAATTAGTAGGTGAAAAGAATTTTCGTTGATACATTTTTTTTTAAATGTTTTGCATATGAGTGTATACATGAGTGCATCTATGGTTTTCGATAGTCAGGAATCGCTCAAAAAAGGATCAAATTTATCTAAACTAAGTGTTGCACCTTAAAAAAAGATAAATGAGATCAAGAAAATTTATTTATTTTTTCTTTCTTTTGCTGGCTCACAAAGGTTATAAGAGTTTACTGGCACAAAGATCGTAAGCAACTACTTCATTTCTTTATATTTTTGTAAGTAAATGAGATTTATAAACACAAGATTTTTACTGCTGCTGAAAGTTAAGTTTAAGTTTCCTTTAGTATAAATAGATACACAGACATACAATTTTCAACTTGTACTGTTATGGGAGTGGGCTATTTAAGTTAAAACTTGAAAAAAAAAAAGTTATTTTCTAATTTCTGTTTAAATTGGGCAATACTTGAAAACTTCAATTACCAAATTATCTTTGGATTTTGACATGCCTTTATTTTTTGAATGATTTACTAG
The DNA here is from genome assembly GCF_000648675.2 of Cimex lectularius. NCBI lineage: Eukaryota > Metazoa > Arthropoda > Insecta > Hemiptera > Cimicidae > Cimex > Cimex lectularius. The sequence continues at coordinate 488,155 of NW_019392738.1, forward strand.
CATGGTTTTTTTTTATTAGCAATTTAAGCAGCATTTTTTTCAAGTATGGCTTTCAAATTTCACTGCAATTTTTTTTTAAACAAAAAATACATCGCCAGATAAATAAACAAAATGTCACTTCCTTATATGATTTATAGGATAAATAGAGGGAAATTTGTATTAGTTCGTGCATTTCAGAGCGAAACAAAGCGAGGAGGGCAAGTGAGAGTGAGAAAGAAAACTTTTCTTTATAAACTCTCTTGTTCAATTAAAACAAAACATGATAAACAAAATAAGGGACTTTAGTGTACCTAAAAAATATGCAATCATGAGTAAGCTATGAAATAAATTTTTACTCAAAAATCACTTGGAAAATACAAATTTTCTAAGAAATAGGTTTTTGATAAATAGTACCTTGTTTAATTAAAATTTTATATAAATTAAACACTAATGATGTCAAGTAGTTATTTATATATAAATAATGAACAAATATACAAATAATTCAATGCTTCTGGAGGAAGGGAAAACTCATAAGGTGGGGTTGAGATGGGGAGTTGATGTCCGAGTGGATCGAGGCCACGATAGCTCAAGTGGTAGAGCAGCGGCGTATCTAGCCGAAGGTCGTGGGTTCGAATCCCTCTCGTGCCATTAACTTTTTTTCATCTCAACTAAAAACCTTAATTAATTGTATACAAATAATTTTGATTTGAAAACAAGGTTGGTATTTAAAATTTAATTCTCAATACCACAGGTACACCTGTGACCCTGTGTGCTTATGAGATATTTCATAAAATTGGTTAATCATTTCTTAAAAGATACTTGGCGTGAGGCGCATACGACTTGACAGTTCAAAGTAAGCATACACCAGATGCTACCTGGCGGTGCTTGTTCCCAAATTGGCTTATTGCTTTGTCTTGGATTAGGAATTTGCCCCTTTACAATTTGTTGAAAGACAACTAAGAGAAAGAAGTGCTATTTGATTGTATTACCCATTATTGTTTATGTCAAAGGTTCATGAAATATTTCAACAATAAAGTCCTTGGTCCAATCTGCGTGCGATGAAGTTCATTAAAGGACCATCGCATAAACCAATAGCACTAAACCAAGGATGTACTAGGTATGGCAGTAAAACTGCTGACTGGCCACTGTAAACTCTGAAGATATGTAGATTCGTTGCGGTGGAAATAGGCCTGTGTAGATATTGCCAGGAAAAAGAGACAGTGGAACAGGGTACCAGGGCATGCAGAGCAGTGTAGCAACGAGGACGAAAAATTGGCCAAGGCATGTTCAGTCTGCCTGTCAGGCTTGAACCCTTTTTTGCTGCACACCAATTTTCCAAAAACAGATCCATCAAACAATGGGTTAAGAAAAAGTTCTCTATTCAATGATATCTTATTCCATTACTAATGGAAGAACTACTAAGCCTAGGACTTTTTAACTAGAATGATTGTAGGACTGCTGACTAGACAAAACTTCCGTGGCTTATAGACAGGGAGAAGCAGAAACAAGACTGGGCAAATATTTACAGATACTCATGTAGACTCTGAAGCTTTAGGACTGCTGATGAGACAGTAAAGGCCATGGAGGCATGTGTACAGTCTCAAAGCTGCGGAAACAAGACCGTGCAGATAGGAAAAAGATGTCCTATGCAGCTGAGATTCCTATTCTTGGGTGAGGAAAACCCTAATCTTGAAGGACACCATAAAGTTCAACTAAGCAGTTCTAGATAATAATGGATATTCACCCTACAGACCTATATTGGTCATGGTACCAAAGGTCGTAAACAGGTCAACTCTTTTTAACCTTAAATATAACCTTATAGTAGAATGATAGAAAGACACTGCAGACCACAGAAGCATATATACTCAAAAGCTGCAGAAACAAGACCAGACAGTGCTCCAGTTGCCGGACGTATTTTTAAATAGAACAAGGTATATGTTTGTTAGGTATATATGTTTGCAAATGGGCATCATAAACAATAGTCATAAGTAGGCATTTCTTAGTAGCATTTCATCATCATCATAAGTACTTAATAACATTTAACTTGTGATTTTGAATGTCTCATTCTTCAGCATATTTGCTGTTGAAGATGCTTGACACTGGAAATTGTTGTACTTGAGTTTTACACAATGAAAATGTCATATGAAAGGAGCAAGCACTTCTTTCACTAAGTCTAGATAAATCTATAAGCATGTTTATATTAGATTAGTTGATTTTTCACTAGTGTGATTAGTTGGTATTTTCATTGAAAATTATTTTCAAAGTTTAACGAGTGAATAAAACACGATATGGGAATAAAACCACGTGCACTTATATTGTTCCAATTTGTTTAAACGCTACAATAATATTGTATTTTTCAGATGATTTGGTCTCAGAAAAAGAACGCTATAAGCAGATTGCAGATGAGATGCTGGAAACTTTTGCTGATCTGTCAGCTTGTTGAAGGGCAGAGATTGGTTTTCACGCACTGCCAAATTACAACACAAAGATCCATACAAATAAAAACTCGCCTTTTCAAATTTCTGTTCTAATTTTAAATTGTTGTTTATTACTAATGTAAGATTTAAATTATTGATTTATATAGTTTGACATGTTTACTAACGCTTTTTATAATCAGAGATTCTATTGCCGGGTGCATAAGGTATATGGATATTATTGGTTTTTATCTCTTTTTCTATAAAGCTGAATTGAGTTTTGCTGGGAAAGTAGGTTAACATCAAACAGTTAAAAACCATTATGAATGATCAATAACATCTTTACACCACAAATTGAGCCAGTGTAATTTTATATATTATAATAAAAACAGAATTTTTCATAAAATAAAAAAAAGGTAAAAATATTTTTTTAGTACTATTTGGAAGTTTTCTAGTTAATAAACAAATTCCATAAGGCATTCTAGGAGGGTTATGTCAATTTAAACAAATCTTATGCACCATTTCAAAATAGTTAAACTTCATAAAATCAAATCGTTACCTCATATTATGTAAGTATAATGTTTTTTGTGATAAAATGTGATTTAAATAATCTATGCATTTAGTTGAATATATTTACCGAAGGCTCATTAACAAACTTTTTGGATATCCAGTGAATTAAAATCGATTGTAAATAGTGTTTAATTACACAAATTACATATTTTGTAAATTATAAATAATTTAGTGATACCATTATTTGGCACTACTCAAAATTAAAAAAATATCCTTTATATTTCAAAGATTCAAGTTTTAAAATATGTTCAAACTACCTTTCTGAGCTTTCTTTGAACCATTAAATATCAGCATCATATGTTATATTGTTTTATTTGTACTCTCTTTGGTATAGCTTCAGGCGCTTCAGCAATTAAAATTTTTATTTAGTTTGTTGTCACGCTTTTGATAAATTTAAATTGTTCAATAGAAATAAATACATTTAACTAAGTTGTATTTTATTGACTTGTCATTATGCAACCAATGATTTTTAATGTTAACACAATTTTTGTGTAATATTTAGTGATCATTAATTACTGATTATTTAAAATAGGTTAGTCAAACATTTTCTTTATCGTTCCAACATTTCGATCTTTATTGAAATCATCTTCAGGGCCTGGGATTTATAAACATTGTTTAAATTATAGTAATACATATAAGATATGAATTTGAATTTATACAATGTTTATTTATACTATACACATTATAGAAAGTTTTACATTTATTCAAAGCATTTAACTTACTTAAAGTGTGTTTTCTGTGAAGATGTGTCACTGTTGTGTGTCGTGTTTGAGAGAGAGAGATTTTATTTGTAGCAACTAATTAAGGTTTTTAGATGAGATAAAAAGGTCAGTGTCATGAGTGGGATTCGAACCCACGACCTTCGGCTTGATACGCCGCTACTCTACCATTTGAGCTATTGTGACCTCAATCCACGAACTTCCCATCTACCTCCTTTTTGCCATTTTTCAATGTTCAATGCGGGTTCGAATCCCGCTCGTGACACTGACTTTTTTATCTCAACTAAAAACCTTAATTAATTGTGATATTAAGTGGTCGATTGGGACCACGAAAAATAGTGAATTTGTAGCAACCATGAATTAGGTATTATAATTGTCGAAAAATACATATTACGCATATCAAATTACAACGGTTACAAAATTATATACAGTGGTAAATAAATAAATGTTTTACAATAAATCAATGTAGGATAAAGCAATTTATTTAAAACTTTCTAAAAATTTATCTGCACTATAAAAGGCATGTGTGACTAGATGTTGATAAATTACTTTTCTTACCTTTTTTTTATCTAAGTGTTGTAATTTGTCAGGTACCGCATTATATTTCACCAACCAATATTTTGCACTATTCAATTCACTAATTTCGTAGTCCGCTTGACCAATTAATATCTTACAATTAATTAAGGTTTTCAGTTGAGATTAAAAAAAAAGTCAATGGCATTTGAAAAATGGCAAAAAGGAGGGAAAATTCGAATGGTGTAGTTGAGGTGGGAAGTTGGTGTCCGAGTGGATCGAGGTCACGATAGCTCGAGTGGTAGAGCAGCGGCGTATCAATTGGAAGGTCGTGGGTTCGAATCCCGCTCGTGCCATTGACTTTTTTATCTCAACTGAAAACCTTAATTAATTGTAAGATTTTGTACTATTTTGTGCGACTTTCAGTCTGTTACAGTTGGTGACAAGTTTTCTACAAGATCTAGTTTCTTGGTTATGTGAGGTAGTTACACATCTAAATTTATAAAGGTTATTTATAACATATGTAATACATTTTAGAATATAGATACAGGGGAGTCAAAATTTTTAAATCAATAAAAGCTTGCCTATAGTCTTTTCTATATTTTAGTTTTGCAATAACCCTAATTGCTTTTGTCTGTCTAGCAAAAACTTTTTTTTTGCTGATGGAGCATGTCCCCACACCAATATGGAATAAGAGATATAGGCATGAAAGCAACCATAATATGCTTTTATTTGTGTTTCATTAGATATCTGTGTAGCTAGGCCTCTCAACAGAAATATATTTGAATTTAATTTTTTTATTAGATCTGTAGTGGGCAGACCAGTTTTGTTTGGGGTTATTTTAATGCCTAATAGGCTAACCAATTCAGGATTTTTTTTTAAGTTTTGTGAGGTCTCTTTGGCTTAGTGTAAGGATTTTACTTTTATTGTTATTGAGGCATAATCCATTTTTCTTAAACCATTTTTTGAGTTCATTTAAAGTATTCTTACTTGCTATATGTGCCTTCACTAGGCACTAGGCACACTAGACACTGAAGTAGTGTTGTCCTCTGCAAAGCCAGTCAAGTGTATACTTGGAAAATTTAAGTAGAGATCATCTGTGAAATTTAAGTAGACTGTAGGACCCAATACAGATCCTTGCGGAACTCCCATGTTGATCTTTTCAAAATCAGACAATTGTTGGTTATTAGAAATGATAAATGATGGAGTGAGTGTGGTGTTCAATCCTTTTTAAAAAGATAGTTCCTACTCACAGTAAGTTGTTTTGCAACGATCCGGATTTCAAGCCTTTTAGCTCATCATCAGGTTGAAGGACTTCTACCTGATGAGCTAAAAGGCTCGAAATCCGTATCGTTGCAAAACAACTTACTACGAGTAGGAACTATTTTTTTAAAAAGAATTGTTGGTTATATTTAACTGATTGTTATCAGCTTTATCGCAGAATCAGAAAAGTTATATAGCATTTTTAATTTGGAAATGAAGATCTTATGCGAAACAATCAAACGCTTCGCTCAGATCTAGAAAGCTAGCTACCGAGTACTCGAAACAGTTCAAGGTATACGTGACAAAATTCAATATGGCATCTTCAGTTCTTCTCCCTGGTCTGAATCTGAATTGAGAGTCACATAAAAGTTTGTGCTTGTCTTAATAACTTAAAATTCTGCCCTTTAGTGAGATGTGTTATGTCTACTAAGGTAAACCTGGATATAAATTGACAAACAAAAACTTAGACTTTATTGGCTTTAGGCTGTTGATGAGCACTCACATAAGTCAAGACACATTGCTCAAAACATCCTGCGACTCTACTAAGTACAATAATCATCCAATAGAGCGGAACACACTACCCTCCCCATGGTATAAAAAACAATTTTTTTTATATATATACATAATTATACAATTTACAATACACACAAACATTTATTAACAGTATTACTATTTTAACTGACTTAAGGAGAAAACCTCTCGGGTGGTTTGATGTTTGTTCTCAAATTATACAAATTCCTTAATGGAGTATGTGGGACTGTGTTAGGAATAGGGATATGAGACGGACTGGGAGAATTTGTAGATTACAGTTTGATCAATTTCTCGTTTAGGACTCTTAAGGATACTAGCACTTATCATTGGATTACAAATTGCTTCCGACGACCAGCTGTGTTGTGGGACATCACTAAGAGAACATACTCTTCTCTTTAAATCTGTTACATGTACTTTTCTTGTTTTTACTAAATGCATCATGTTTCCAATTTTGTTGCAGACCAACGCTGGAACCCACTTGACAAAACCCTTAAGGTTAATATTCCTTACCGTAACTTGTTCATCGACATTAAAGAAAGGAACTTTTAACTGATGCCTACTATTTTTATTGTTTCCAAGCTGAAATCTGACTTTTTTTTCTTTTCTCCCCCCTTGGGGTTTAGCACAGACATGGGCGTTCTAGGGTTGAATCTAACCATGAGTGAAATTGGTGAAACACCTGTAGCCGTTGATGGGATATAACGATACGATGACAATTTGATTGTGGATTGTATGGTGCACTATGCCATAACTTAATTCGACGCTGAATGCAAAACGACAAAAACTAACTAGAGTTCAATAGCGGACCATTGTCAGAGACTGACTTTTGGGTACATAAATCTAGAAAACACCTCATTTAATTTTTCAATAAAGACACTGACTTTTGACGAACTAATGTGAAAGCATTCAATCCATTTCGAGAATGAATTGACAATGACAAAAAAGTTTTAACTTTTTAACTCAAAAAGATCAATGTGCACTCTCTCCCAACAAGATGTAGACGTAGGCCATGGTTTTCTCACCTCTTTGCTTGCATTTTGAGTTGCCTGACAAAATTTGCATGACCCAATCAATTCGGTTCATCGCAACCGGAAAATTAATTTCGATGGCAGATAAGATGATGGAAGTCAAAGACCCTTGCAATCAGACGTTTCACCCAAACGTAGTCAATGTTCTTTATTGGATGAGCTTGCACGAAAAATTGAAAATATGAGCTTAGAGATTAGCGAACTTAGAACTCCTCAAAATCGTCGCAATAATAGACTAATCTCCATAATAACCAAATTTTACCACGAAGCCAAAGCTCCTCACCTTTCAACAAAAACAACGTGGATTTTTGCTGGTATCATGCAACCTTTGGTCGCAGGGCTTCTAAATGTTGACCCCTTGCTCTTATGTCACCGCACAGGAAAAATAAATCCTCGGCTACAAGTGGCGGATTGCAGTCGAGGTACAGCGAGTGGCGCCGTTGGTTGTGGTGTGTGACAGAGTAAACTGTTGGCTGAGGTCCGGGGGACCGTGAGTCGGTTGACTCCACAGAGGCCGAAGGTACTGGAGTGCAGCAATTAGCCTAGAGCAGCGTTTGGCATTTAAAGCCAAGTCAAGTCATCTGTGTTTAGATGGCGATGATAAGGCTAATGCTATGAGTACCCTTGCTGTCGCCGACGGTGTTCCACTAATGATAGCTTGTCAGGTTGACGAGCCTGCTGTCGTTGATTAGTGATGAATGAGACCTCGTCATGTCGAGGAGTGTGCTGTTGTTGCCAATGTTGGCTACATTAGTGATTGGTGAGATCTCGTCGTGTTGAAGAGCTGATTCCAGCCCCTGCTTATATAGGGAAGAGCTTGTGGTATCAATAAAAATCATCGATCTACAACCTTCTCCGAAGTTTTCTTCCTATTCAATTTTTTATGTAATAGACAAGATAATCAATAAAGTGCGTTAAAAGTAAACTGCTCAAAGAGTGACAACCCCAATATTGGTGACCCCGACGTGATCGGAAGTTAGTAAGTTCTTCTTTAACAACATTTTTTTTTTTTATCATGCTGGACACTGTGAAGAGGGCTTCAGGCGTGCCGTGGCTCAGGTAGCTGTAAAGTTGCCTCCGTTTTGGACGAAAGACGTGGTCCTCTGGTTTGTCCGAGCAGAGGCTCAGTTTGAAAATAGCCACATTACGAATGAGAAAACAAAATTTAATTATATTGTGGGTGCTTTAGATTGATATTTTACAGGCTGTTCGGGATATTGTCATTTCTCCTCTTCACTAAACACCTTATACGGTGTTAAAAGCAAGATTACTTAAACATTATGAGGAGTCTGATGCTATTACGGCCAACAAATTACAGAATACAATTCTCTTTAGTTACCGCAGACGGTTCACCTTTATACACCTTCGGCACTAAGCTAATTAATCTGAATTTGGGTCTTCGTCGTTGTTTTCAGTGGCCATTTTTACTTACTACCGTAATTCAACCAATAATAGGTGCAGATCTACTTAGACATTTCAATCTATTGCCTGATTTGCGACGTTCTTGTTTAATCGACGGTACAAACTCTTAATGGAATTTCCTTCTGTAGTATACCTGGGATAACAGTAAATGGGAGGAAATGTTTTGTAATTATAACGAATGTATATTAAAAATAAAAGATGTTTTCTAATATTTCGATCTTAGCAGTTAATCTTATGATTTTTCCTTCTTGAAGGTGGGATAATAGGTCATCTCAAGCCTATGGAATATCCAATAGAGCGGAACTTATATTATTATCCTCTATTGAATGCGTGGGTGTACAGCGTATTGTCTTCCCTGTGGTGGGGCAGTTGAGATGCATAAACGGCCATCAACTCAACCCAGGTGACCTTCTCAGGCACGGGCTTGATCCAAATCTCTCGGGGCTGCCAGATTACGGTCGAGGGATGAACATTGTTGTCTTGGGGAGAATGGGGCACTACATGAATCACGGGTGGTGCCACCATGATCACCGTATTTCAATCTCTCGTCAGCCCTACGGAGATACGTGGCCTTTCTAGAGAGACAGCCCCGTCAGCGCTGCAAGAGGCAGAGAGGGAAGGCGACGCAGTTCCATCATCGGACGGGACATGGGAGGTGCGCCTAGAGGCCCTGGCGGCAGCTGGAGCACGCGCATTGGGGCATCAGCAGGACCACCCTCATGATTGTGATACTAACGCCGCTGGGACTTGGAGTGCTGGTGCTGGAGATGTCGTCCCTCTGTTTCGAGTGAGGAGCAGCCCGAGCGGCGATTCCGATGGCCGTCCCCTCTACAGCGGCCAAGCGGGGGTGTGGATAAAGTGATTTAGTGTTACTAGTTTAATGTTATTCCTAGGTATATATATATATAAAAAAAAAAGAAAAAAAAAGGCCTGAGTAGTTGTAAAGTGATAGTAATTAGGAACAACTGTAATCCTGTAGTTATTAATTATTAATTGTATAAATATTATAAATAAAGAAAGGGATGAGCCTGGCAGGGGTAGAGGGGAAGACTGACTCGTCAGCAAAAAGGGTGACAACGAGTCAGTCTGGTACGATCGAGAGAAGGAAATGCTGCTCATCCTGCTCTGCCTGTTTTGGTAAGTCTCCCTGCAAATCACCTTAAGTCATTTCCTATGCAACCCTTCCAATCCTCCCGATTACAATTACTTTAGTAATATTTTTAATATCATGGACCAGCCGCAAGAGAAGCCCGTCTTGCCTATTTCGATAGGGTGAACGTTAAGTTACCCCCTTTTTGGAGGAACAGACCTCAATTTTGGTTTGCTCAGGCGGAAGCAAATTTTCAACTGGCCGGAATCTCTTCAGGCATAACTAAATACAACTATATTATTAGTACCCTTGATGAGGCTGTGTACGATTTCGTGGGAGACGTAATTTAAAATCTGCCAACTTCAAATCGTTATGAGGCACTTAATCTTGCGCTAATCGCGGATACTGAATGACAGAGGATTAGGAAGCTATTAGCAGATCTCACCTTAGGAGATCGAAAGCCCTCACAGTTATTGACGGAGATGTGACAACTAGCTGCAGATAAACTGGATGAGGATTTTTTGAGTCTTTATTGCTTCAACACTTGCCATTACATACTCAAACAATTTTGGCTACCAGTAGAGATGAGCTAACCACAGTTGGCCATCACGGCAGACAATATTTTGGAAGTCCAGTCTACACACTCCATTGCAGTTAACGAGTTATCGGTAGAGAATAAAGCTCGCGACGTAGAGACCCTTATCAAAAAGCTAGAAATATTAGAGGCCAAAGTAACATGCCTGGAACGCCGCCAGCATAGTATCACAAGAGACCGTAGCAGCAGTAAAACGCGATCACGGACAAATTTAAATCCAAAGAGTGGTCTTTGTTAGTATCACCTGTTAAGTAAATTCTGTTGTCACAATATGATGAAAGTGGATTGGCAACACTGCACGCCATTGTGCATTTTTAAGTTAGTCGTTCTATTGTCTATTGGATGTGTTCCTGGTGTGTGTCACCTGTTGTATGACTGTGTCTTTGTAATAAAAACATTTAAAATTAAATAAAAATCTTATCAGGTTATGGGCCCAGACTACGCGCGTAATAGTTTTAAACATGAGTAAATTTGTTTTACTTTCGAAAAGATTTTGAAAGCCACATTTCAAGCAAAGTCTAACCTACAGCATGGCTGTTGTCGATGTTTCTGCGATTAATAAATTGAATGGTTAGAACTATTCTCAGTGGAGGTTCCAGATAAACTGTGCTCTCAAAGCAAAAGCCAGGCTCGTCCCTTTCTTTAGTGCGGCAAACAGACTAAGCCGAGTGATGATGAGAAGAAAATCGAAAAATGGGAGAAAGATGACGCAGTAGCGATGTTTACTTTATCATCAGCTATGGAACTATCACAAGTTACGCTTATCGAAAGCTGTTCCTCGTCAAAAGAAATGCTCGAAAAATTGGACCCAATCTTTAAACTGAAATCCGACTTTAACAAGATGTTTCTTCTTGATAAATTTCATCAGATGAGAATGGACTGCAACGAAACGGTAGTGCAATATATTGCAAAGATTGAAAATATTGCCCACCAAATCAAGGAATCTGTTGAAAAATAAGTGATGCAACGATAATTATGAAAATTCTAAGAACACTCCCTACAAAATACAGGAACTTCAGACAAGCGTGGCTATCTGTTGATGAGAGTAAACAAAACCTGTCAAATTTAACTGCAAGACTCATCGACGAAGAGACTTCGTTAGCGCAATCCGACCAAAGTACGTCTGCATTCTTTATTTCCAATCAACCAAAATTTGAAAAAAGGAGATATTCTAATTATGAAGGAAGCGAAAATAAATTTAAAAATCAAAACAAAAAGGTGGAAAGAACCAAAATAACTTGCTACTCCTGTCGCAAAAAGGGCCACTTTGCACGAGAGTGTCGTTCCAAACCTTGGAAAGGGAATAATAATGTTCCAGAAAGAAGCAGTGGTACTGATGCATCAAATCACAGTGCATTCACCAGTGAAATAAGAAAAACAGTGACAAAAGGTGAGGAACAGTGGATTTTAGACAGTGGATTTTAGACAGTGGCGCGCGCATCTGCTCATATGACCGACAGTGAATTATTTTGATGACCTAAGCACATCAAATGAAAATGGGGTCATTCGACTAGGGAATAATCTAGAGTTACCCGTTAAAGGAAAGGGAAATGTAAAAATACAAAAGCTCATTCATGGAAAACGGCAAAAGGGAGAAATACATAATGTTCTGTATGTCCCAGATCTAAAGAAAAACCTTCTCTCTGAAGGTGTGATTGCAAGTAAGAACATGAAAATAATAAAAAAAACATGATCATGCTGACATATACAACAGTGAAGATTTGGTCGGCACAGCAGTGCGTTCTGCAAATAACCTATATCATATGCTATTTAAAGTTATACATTCTCCTGAAGCGAACTTAACTCACAAGAATAATGTAAAGATGTGGCATGAAAGGACAAGTCACATAAATTTAAAAGCTCTCTATGAACTGGTGACAGATTAATAGAAAAACTAGACATGAATAAAGACAAATTCTTCTGTGAGGGATGCCAATATGGGAAACAACACAAATTTCCATTTGTTGCCAATGAATACCAAACCAGCAGAGTTAATACATATCGACATATGTGGTCCTATGTCTGTACAATCGGTAGGTGGAGCAAACTACTTTATTTTAATGAAAGATGACTTTAGTGGTTTCAGAACTGTCACATTTCTAAAGCATAAAAGTGATGCTCTAGAGGCCTTCAAGAACTTTGTTCATCTGTGTGAAAACAAATTTGGTCATCAAGAGAAAGCACTCAGAGTTGATAATGGAACAGAACATGTTAATCTGCATTTCAGCGATTTCCTAAACAAGAAAGGTATTCAGTTAGAAGGTATCAGCAAATGGACTTCAGCCATTACCGGCAAAGGTAGCAGTCATTAGAGACTTTCCACAGCCTACTACAGTACGGAAATTACGAAGATTCTTGAGCATGGTAAATTTTTACCACAGATTCATACAGAATGCCGCCTCAATCCAGCTCCCTCTGCTAGAGGCTATTTCGGGACGCATTGTAAACAGTGACAAGACTATCGAATGGACTCCTGATATGGTTTTGGCATTCCAAAAACTAAAAGAAACACTGGCTCAGGAGGTGCTTTTGGCGCATCCATCCCCAGGCACTTCCTGGTCTGTTCATACCGACGCCTCTGATGTGGCAATTGGAGCCATACTGCAGCAACAAATTGATGGACATTTCTCACCTCTAAGTTTTCTTTCACGGAGATTAACACCAGCCCAATCACGCTACAGTGCTTACAATCGAGAACTGTATACCGTCTACACTGAAATCAAACATTTCCGGTACATGCTGGAAGGACGAAACTTTGCAGTGTTCACTGATCACAAGCCATTAATTTACGCTTTTCAACAAAAATTAGAGAAAGCTTCTCCGCGTCAAGAACCTTACGTATATTTCAGAATTCACAACAGACTTGATACACGTCTTAGGACAAGACAATGTCATCACAGATACTCTATCACGGATTGATGAAATTACTTTCCCTGGACTACTAATAGAAGGAAAAATAGAATTGCATTCAATTAACAAATTTGTTCTTAATCCCTTTAAATTTAAATAATTATTTTGTCACGCTCATTGAACAAATAGAAAAAAATGGTTAAAAAAAGCAAGTGCAATACGCATCACAAATACACTCCTGCGTGTTCACGCCACATTTTGCAGGAAGAAACCACTGAACGCATGTTCTTTCCCCAGACCAGCTTCAAATCGAACGTGCAATATGTGAAAGCATTTTACAACGCCAGAAAGACTTAATTAAAAGTAACATTGACACTTTAGTACAAAACCTAACAGAACAATTTAAAAAATCTTGGCCCGACTTAGAGCATCAGATAAATTACCTCAATTCAGCTCGAAAATTGCCGAAATAGCTCACAAAACATTCTATACAAATTCAAATTTAGATGAAATTATGCCAAGTCCCCCAAATGTACAAAAAAAAAAAAAAAAATTGAAGACGATTTGCAGACAACAAACCTAAAACTTGCCTTGACTGAAACAAATTTAGATAAAGATGACATACAAAAAATAATATCTTTCAATAAAAAAATGAAGGACACAAACTCAATATTGATGAAGAAATGTTTGAAATCGGAGAGAAACCCAATAAAAAAACTCAAAAAGGGATTACTCTTATAGGCTCAACATTTCTAGACAAACCCCAGTCTAGCTACCCAGATTTTACAACCTGCAGCTGCATAGGTGAAGATTTAGATACCTCATCCTCAACGTCTAATTCGCATAAATCAGATAAAATTAACAGTTCAGGTGCGAAATATTTTTGCTACAAATTGTCTTATACTTTAAGAAAAAAATTGCAAATCTCCCAAACTTTAGGTTATACCAGCCACACACAATTCTTATGTGAATTAATGCCGATTGCGCTAAGAAACCCATATAAGTTCAAGAAAATCTTGGCGATTTTGGCAGAGCGAGAAACAGACGCGATCACAGCAAACGTTTTGTACAATGCCTTCGCCTATAACAAAATTACATTTCAAATATTTTCCCAATCGCTGTTAGAAAATGGAATGTCAGAGAAACAGCTTTTCCAAATTAAATCCCAAATGCTATATGCTTTGCAAGACGATAGCACCTCGCTAAGGGAATATGTGAATGGGCAAATTAAACTTTTACAATTATTCGGGGAAAAAAATGAATATCATGCCATAAAAAATATCGTGCAAGCGGTTCACCCTAAATACTGACCATTATTAGGAAATACGGAAAACCTATCCTCATATCAGCAGCTCTTTGAAAAAATAAAAGATGCGGAAATTTTTACAAATGAAAGACATGGCAGTACAATCCCCAACTTCAACAAGCCTACATATGCGGACGTTCTGAAACGAATTGACAATAATACACCCAAATTCACGAACGAAAATCACTACAGAAGGCCACGTATATACTGCAATAACAACTACGGCTGTAGAACATATTCTAATGGATTTAATTATTACGGACCTAGGTGACAACAAACCACAAATGCTAGACCTGAACAAATTTTTTCAATAATTATAATTCAAACAATTACGACCGTCCCTACAACAGAAGAATCAATAAATATTATACCCATGAATCCCAATCGTTTCCGACTTACAATGCAAAAACTACACGGACTTTTAATTACAATCCCAAAGACTACCCAGGATTTAATAGACTGCAATATGGAAAAAGGGATCCAAACTTCCAAAAATCAAACAAATCACGAAATTGGAATTTCGAAAATCCGGCAAAGCGGTGTAGCCCAACAAGAGATAGCAACCATCAGCAGATTAAAAATCGGAAGTTAAAGATTACGGAAGATAAAACATTCCTGGCCCTAAAAAAAAATTTAAAAAAAAAAAAAAAAAAAAAGATCCTTACGCTGCAAAGGCTATTCGCAAATATGANAAGGGATCCAAACTTCCAAAAATCAAACAAATCACGAAATTGGAATTTCGAAAATCCGGCAAAGCGGTGTAGCCCAACAAGAGATAGCAACCATCAGCAGAGAAAAAAGCGAACTTCGAAGAAAGAGAAAGACAAAACATTCCTGGCCCTAAAAAAAAAAAAAAAAAAAAAAAAAAAAAAAAAAAAAAACAGCAGATCCTTACGCTGCAAAGGCTATTCGCAAATATGAACCAACCTTGCAATATGCAATCCCACGCAATTCCTGGGCAATCTAATATAAATTCCAATTAAAAAATAATAAATAAATAAACTGACAGCACCGGCTTCTGTTTTGACAGAAACATCAGTTCTCAACAAATTACCTTTAATTTTGGTCAAAATGGGACAATTATCAATTCCGGCACTATTAGATTCAGGTAGTACAATCAGTGCCATGTCCCAAACTTGCTTTAAACAAGTAGGTAATAAGAGAATAAAAAAACCTCACACCATAAAAATAATATTAATAATAATAATAAGAATCAACTGAAATTTACAAAAAAATGCCAATAAACACAGCTTGAATCAATTTCCAATCCACAAGCGATTTGAAACTTATTCCAAATTTGTTCTTTATTAATGTTATATTTTTTCCCTATAATTTTAAATTGTATAAATTCACCACTGCTCAATATAAATTGAAATAGAATATAAATAATCTATAAAATAAATAAATAAATGAAATAATTTAAAAAACTTTTAATTGTATAAATTCACTAATTATGAAAATAGGCTAAAATCATTTCTTTGTTAATTCTCTTGTATGAATATTTTTCTTTCATTGTATAAATTCATTAATCATGAAAATAAGCTAAAACTATGTTTTAATTAATTATGTATTCTCTCATAAAATATTTACTAAATTGTATAAATTTACTAATTATACAAAATAAGTAATGCTATTTCTTTAATTAATTCTGTTTTCTCTCTGAACTTATCTACCCGGCCAATGCAACCTCATACCAGCACCATATTTTACTGTAGTTTATTTAAATTTCAACTTGTAAATGTATTTTTCAAACTGAAACAACTTTTTTTTTTTTATGGGGGAATATTTATAACAACAAATTATGTCCAGGCTCAACCCATCCATGCTAGAGGCAGGAAAGCGAGAACGGATAGTTCAGTCTAGCCTAGGCATTGGAAGAAAAACAATAAGAAAAAAATCCAGCCGAAATCCAGTCAAATCAGATTTGTATAGACTTTGATTTTTATTCATATAAATTATTTCTGTTGTGTGGCCCATTTTCATTTATGGTTTTTTGTTTGGTATTTTCCATTTTGGTTATCAAGGTTAATTATTTTAATTTTGCCCCTCAGGCCCATATTATTCCCATAGTATCTAATTATTCTTATATTGTTAGTTTGTAAGCAAAGGTTCGTGTTTTGTTGTTTTATATTTTTTATATAACGTATCTTGATTCATAAGGAAATACATTTTTGTTTTAAAAGAAACAAAATAGAGGTGTCCCTCTGCAATTGTGTTCATAATTTATTTCAAATCAAAATTCCTTTGATTTTGAGGCAGATCACCAGCCTCAAGGGGGTTAATAAAACCTTAAAAGACGGAATATAATCATTCCTTAAAGGACCCAAATAGATTGAAAATTGGTAGGTGATTATCCCTCTCTGAAAACATGCGAGGAAATTTTGCCTTTAAGTCCAGTACAAGATTTAAGTTGTCCTTTCGAGTGACTGACATGTCAAACTCCTGGCTTTGCCTAATTGCTTCAACTATATCAGGCAACCATTCAGGTTTTAAAACATTTAGCCAATTGCGACCAAGTAACGCAGCACATGACAATACTTTGACTACAACCAATGGCAAATTTGTATACCTGTTTTCAACTGATGACGAACTCCTGGCTTTGCCCAAGTGCTTCAACTATATCAGACATCCATTCAGGTTTTAAAACATTTAGCCAATTGCGACCAAGTAACGCAGCACATGACAATACTTTGACTACAACCAATGGTAAATTTGTATACCTGTCTTCAACTGTGACCAAAATGACCCCTACAATGTCTAAATCCTGACAGTTGGCTGCTATCAAGCGGCCCAGGTATGGCTGCATTTCCAAATTTGGAAACTTCGATAGATTTTAGTACTAATAAGTGTGTTTGACGAGCCGACTGAAGCAAACTGTATTTCCATTGATTCTAAGATTCAGGTTTGGAGTATTATCTGAAAAACTACAAGCATTTAAAATTGATACATAAGGACTGAACATACACAGATTTTTCACTTTGCACTTAACTCAACTTTACTAGTGGCAAAGGCTTCCTTTCTGATAACGCGTTGACTTGCATACAGAAAAAGTGTGCCCCCTTTCTCCACAAGGGTAGCATTCCCAGTTTCTTGCCGAACAATTGGTGAATTTGTGCTTGATACCGCATGAATGGTGGTTACTTGGTATGACAACTGACGGCTCTGTCACGACTGACGGCTACGATGATCTCCTGACTCCCTCGAGACTCGAGCGGCAACTTCTTGATTCAAATGGCTTAAGATCTCCGTGTTTTTGTCCACAGATTCCAACTTAAAAGTATCTCCGTAGCTTCCAAGAATCTTAGATCATCCTTTTCGGATAGAAGATGACTGATGTATCTTGAGCTTAAAAGACCACACACCAGTTTATCTCGTAGATACTCATCAAAGAACGTCGTAAAATGATATTTACCTGCCAGGTCTTTAATAGCGCAAATGTTGCTTTCAAAGACTCGCCAGAAGCCTGTTTCCTCCAGTAGACGGTGAAATGAGACTTTTCAGAAGATCGAACGTTTCCTCATCAAGACACAAATACTCTTTTCTCCTCCTCTTTGATTCCAGATATGGTGAAGTAGAGATCCAAACGCTCGATGAAAGTTCTGCCCTTAAACTGAGGCATGAGCATTGATGCGTTGTTTCCAATGCTTACAGATGCCAATCCAGACTGCTCCAAGGACATGACGAAGGAAGACTAATTGCCGACTATTGATGACAATTTGAGACTCTCCACTGGACGATTCTTCCAAGACGAAATATGATTCAGGACTTATGACCACGTGCCATACCTCGAACCGGCACCAAACGGGAAAAAACCGCTTGCAATCCCGATTTTATCTCGTCGCCAAAAGTGTTATGTCTCGTATGGACTGACTAAAGCGGCCCATAGACGGTCAATATTATTGTACAATATAGATTGCACAATAATTCGACGGTTGCCCCTTAACGTTCAATAATATTGTATAAAATTTTGTTTGAAGGCGATATTGAAGTTTGTGAAACCACGAACATGCGAACTGTACCACTTGATACTTCACAAACTAACTGATATTGCGCAATAATGCCAACAGACGGTGCAATATTTTCCAGGTTGTGCAATATATTTTCAACTTTTCGTCAATCATGCAATGTATTGCACAAATTTTCAATATCGTCTACACACGATTAATTAAATTGCACAACCCAAAATATTGTGCAATAATATTGATCGTCTATGGGCCGCTTTACACAAGATACCCATTGCTCAAAACATCCAGCGACTCGACATAGTACAATGATCATCCGGTAGAGCGGAACACAACACTCCTCTAGGAATTTAACTTTGGAACTAGGAACTTAACTTTTTGTTTTTAAATTGGCCTTATGGTCAATGCATATTAGCCAAGGAGATTATTATTATGCAAATGCATATTGGGGGAGGGTCTCTCATGCTAACCACTCTGCTACCGAAGTCCGCCACCCTTGAGAGTTAGATCAAAACTTTTTTTGGGCCAGAGAAACTAGACAAAAAATAAAAATTCACCTATCTCAGTATTTTTCACAAAAACTCAATGAAAATATAGCGGGGAGCAGATAAACTCACCCTGTTAAAACAAATCCATAGCATTATGAGCATAACCATGTAATAAATTGTTAATTAAATTTTATGAACAAAACCATGTAATAATAAATTGTTCGTTAAATTTTATGAGCAAAACCATGTCATAAATTGTTAGTTAAATTTTATGGGCAAAACCATCTCATAAATTGTTAGTTAAATTTTATGAGCAAAACCGTCTAATAAATTGTTAGTTAAATTTTATGAGCAAAACCGTCTAATAAATTGTTAGTTAAATTTTATGGGCAAAACCATTTCATAAATTGTTAGTTACATTTTATGACCAAAACCGTCTAATAAATTGTTAGTTAAATTTGATGAGCAAAACTATGTAATAAATCGTTAATTAAATTTGATGAGCAAAACTATCTAATAAATTGTTAATTAAATTTGATGAACAAAACCATGTAATAAATTGTTCGTTAAATTTTATGAGCAAAACCATTTCATAAATTGTTAATTACATTTTATGTCCAAAACCGTCTAATAAATTGTTAGTTAAATTTTATGAGCAAAACTATGTAATAAATCGTTAATTAAATTTTATGAGCAAAACTAATAAATTGTTAAAGTGTATGAACAAAACCATGTAATAAATTGTTGGTTAAATTTTGAGCAAAACCGTGTAATAAATTGTTAAATTTTATGAGCACAACCCATGTAATAAATTGTTAGTTAAATTTAATGGTTTTAAATAAAATTGCATTAATTAAGGTTTTAAGTTGAGATAAAAACGTTATCCTGGCGTTTTGATCATTTTTTGTTAAACCATTATAATTAATAAAAAGTGATGAATTTTTGACACACTTAATTTGGTTTATATTAACTTAAGTATGTTGTAATTACTATAACAATAATACATATATTTTAAAATAAAAAATAAGTATCCGGTTCTTTTGTCTTCGATGCTAGTCTATGAAATCTTCTATACAGTGGGGAACTTGGCTGCAACTCGTTGCGTTGCGTGGTGTGGCATCGGATAGATGTGCACAGGGATAACACAATCTTATAGAAAATTTGACATTGGTTTTGCATCAGGCTACGCCTATGTATTCCTAGAGGTTGATCCACATATTGTGCTGTAGTGGCATCTGATCTGAAGAAGGCTCTAAAGTGGATTCTCCCGTTTTCTATTAATGTTTTAGGTTTCAAGGATAAATAAAATCAAAACTTTGTGTTATATTTTTATTTAATTGTTTTAAGAAATGGGATTTTACATGTTTTATGTAGTAATAAATACAATATATAAAATGTCCCATCTGTATAAAAAAAAATCGTGATTTCTTTTTAGGTTTAATTTTCAATGATGAAGCCTTGCCCAATATTTGAGATCTCCATCTAAATATATTTTTTAAATAAACTTTGTTTTGCACTTTAAAGTAGGTACATGTTGTACGCTCCTTTTTGTAAATAAACTTAATCTTACTCTAAACACTAAACACAATACTATAAACACACTTTGATATATAATACAATTAAAATAGTCCCGTTGAGTAAAAACCTAGGAGAGGTTTAACACACGTCAAGTAATACTGAACGCAATACTTTCTAAATTGGAAATTAAAAAACCAAATAAATAAAGTTATTTATTCCAAGCACCTTCGTTTTCAAAAGGTTAGGTACGCTAAAAAATATATACCTATGATGGAAATTATTTTCCTTACAGGAAAAGTTTTTTGGTTTTAATTTACGATATTTAGAAAGGATTGCCGTTTAAGTATTACAGTCAACACTTCATCATAGTCATGTTTGGCTGACACTTGGTGGAATGATCAAAATGCGAGAAGAGGGCTTGATGTTTGTGGAAATGAACTATCGATGAACTTGAAATGAGATGAGAGATGAAGGCATTGAGAATTTCTTTATGAAGTCCAGGAGGAAAAAGTCTTATCTGAAAAATACAAACATAACAAACATAGTAAAAATGATGAAAAAATTTGAAACAAGTGTTAAAACACAGTGTTAATTGACTTTTTTTGATAAATGCATGCAACTATTAATTTTAAGGACATGTATTTTTCTAACATCAGTTAGTGTGGTAAAGTCGTCAAATGATGTTCAGTAGCAGAACTGGATATGTTCATCATTTATTAGAAAAAATACAGAATGGGCCCTTATCAGAAATTTTTTTTTTTTCTTTTTCATTTAACTGACTTACCGCTTTGATAAACCAAGGTGTTCCTTAGTAGGGCGCATGCCTTGCACCGCGGCCGCCCCCTCTCTGCTTACCCCCTCCGTAACCACTTCCTGCAACACAATATTATAGGTCTAGACTTTTAAGCTAGTTATCCACCCGCCCAAGTTAACTAGAACCAAAAAGACTACTATTTTTTTTTTTAAATATGTATCTTATTTAAAAAAATAAAATCCCTTCTACTTAAAAGCCACCATGAGCTATCTATATTTCTCATTTAAAAGTATCTTAAATTTAAAATAATAAAAATTAAAAAACATGTCTCAGTAAAAATAAAAGCACACTAGAAATCATGCATGCCTTGGCTAATAAAAAAAAAATGAAAACACTTTTTAAACTACATTTTTTAAAAGTATCTATATTAAAATAATAAACATCAAGAATGAAACGTTACTGATGAAAATGAAGTGGTAGCCGATAAGAAATGATGGGACAAAAATAAAAAGGTATAAGTCTAAAATTTTCAATCAAGGCTTGAGGGGGAGTAAAAAAATCAAAACGATAGGAGTCAGAGGAGTGGCGGCCGGGCTGAAAAACACGTCCACACATATACAAATTTGCCTGACCAAAAAATAATTTTTGATAATATTGAGAAAAAAAATTAATCATGCACTATCTAAACCAACACAAACAACTAAAACAAAAATAGTTTTTCAGTATCAACGCAGTTAATTCAAGTGGGAAAAAACACGTTTTCTAATTTTATATTTTTTAAAGTTAATTTTATACTTTTTAAAATAAGTCTCATTGTATAAAAAATTTCCGTATTTTTCAACTTCAGTATGTGGAGAAGGGTATATAACAATTCATCAGCTTAATCAGAAGCTTGTTTAACTGATTCATCATAAATGAAAAATACGGTTAAAAAATAATTATAAAACAAATATAAATTTAAAAAACTCAATATTATAATATAAATTTAATACAGTAAGTTTTTTTTAGTAAAAAGCATTTTGTGATATGAAAGAGTGGGGTTAATTAAAAAATCTTTTTGGTTCCATTATAAAAAAAAGGGGTCATGCTTTAAATTGTTTTTCTCACACCTAGGATTATATTTAATACGAGATTAAAAAGAATATGAAGAAAGCGTAGGTACTGAAAAGCCGTGTTTGTTAATTAGGTTTGGCTACATTTAATGTATACCATACCTTTGCCTCGGCCCCCACGACCACCACTATACCCGCCATCGTAATTGCTATATCCTCCATAGCCGTCTGTCAACATACCCATTAAAAACATTTATAAAAAATTTTGTGGATAACATTTTGTTTAAAAAAAAAAAAAACATGGTGGCAAAAAATGAGGTTCAATGTAAAAATAAAGGTTTGAAATTTTAATTTTTTTTTTTGAATTCTCAATTAATACATTGTCCCATTAAAATATTTAAACATAGTAAAATCCCTTTAAAAGTAGTTCAATAAACAATAGAACCTTGACTGATTTTCATAATAAAAAAAAATTTTTTTTTTTGTAAAATGGAAAAAGTTGCAAAAAGTTCTGTTGGGAAATTTAATAATAATTTAAAAAAATATATATATATTTGTCATAAACTTACCGCCATAGTTACCGTAGCCTCCATATCCAGAGTAATCGTATCCACCTCCGTAGTTGCTACCGCCATAACCACCTCCATATCCCCCACCGCCGCCGCCGTAGTAGTCATAGCCAGAGGCATAGCCTGAAATTGGACCGAAATTAGGACAGATCTTAAAATAATCTATGCTTTCAGCTACACACAAAACCAAGGGAACTTACCACCATAACCGCCATAGCCTTGACCATAGCCCTGTCCATAACCTCCTTCAAACGGAAAAAATACGAAATGAAAAGTCTGACTTGATTTTTTTTTAATTTAAAATTTTTTCTTCAAAATTTTGTTTTTAAAATTTCAATTCTGAATATTTTGGAACTAAACTGAGTTGAATTTAAAACCCTGTTTTCTTTATTTGGAGTATGATTAAGGCAATGACAAGATTTTTATTTTATCTTTAAATTTAATAAAAACATTCAAATTTAAATTCCAAAAAATCCTACCATGCAACCAAGCAATACCAGTTCAGTTTTATCGAGTTCCAAGAACTGAATAAAAATCTTAACCATGCAAATAACTTGCCAGGCAAAATATTTAGAGAAAATTTCTAGATTTTTTTTCATTTGACAACAAACCTGAAGTGCAAAAACGTTTTTTTTTTTAAATAAGTGAAATCAGGTCTTCGAAAAATTTAGCCTAGCTCTCCTCAAGACTATGACGATTAAAAAGGTGGTCGTGAAAACTCCTTAAGCATAAACTGACTAATTCTACATAAAAACTTACGAATTGAACAGTATTTAAAACTTGGTTGAAAAATGTTAAAATGTCTGAGTAATAAAAAAAAGCTACTTTATAAAAATAAAACATAGAATGACAAAATGCTTTAATATGAATTTTAAACAAGTGAATTTTTTTTTAACTTTATCAGGCATTTTACAATTAAAAAAAAAAAAAAAAAAAAAAGTTACATAAAAAAAATATCTTTTCAAACTAATTTTTCTTAAAATTTAATTAAAAAATAAATAAATCTAACTTCATATAAAATCTCTCAATTTTTAAAGCGATAGAAGCCAAAGTTTAAAAAAACAAAAACAAAAAAAAACACAATCTTGATGCCTTAATCATCTGCTTTTAGAACAGGAAAAGTTTTACTAAAATAAAATAAAATGATACTACTCAAGCTTAAGAGATTTCTTGTGAAGAAAAACAAAATAAAAGAAAGAGTCAATTGGAAACAAACGTACCTCGGCCACGGCCTCCCCGTCCTCCTCGGCCACCTCTCATGCCAGCCATGCCGTCTGGTTTCGGTGTCGCCTTTTTGACATCGACCTCCTTTCCATTTATAGTTTGTTTTGGTGTTTTTAGCAATTCAGCTACTACTTGTTCAGATTCGAATGTAATGAAGCAAAATGCCTTCCTTTGATTTTTCGATTTGTCATAGGGCATTTCAACGTCTACAATCTATTAAAATTTAAAAAAAATATACATAAATGTCAAAGACTGGCTTGTTTTTTTTCTTCCTATATATTATAATTAACTTACACTGCCATATTGAGCGAA
The DNA here is from genome assembly GCF_000648675.2 of Cimex lectularius. Taxonomy (NCBI): domain Eukaryota; kingdom Metazoa; phylum Arthropoda; class Insecta; order Hemiptera; family Cimicidae; genus Cimex; species Cimex lectularius. The sequence goes on from NW_019392738.1 coordinate 512,314, forward strand.
GTAATTCTTGATATCATCATCTGTCAACTCTGTTGAAAGCCCGCCGACAAAAATCTTTCCGTGCCTGGCTTTAGCTTTTTTTGGGTCTATCTTTTTGTTGTTAATAACATGATCTCCAGCAGCCAATACCTACACAATATGAAATATTCATAAATAAAAAATAAATAATAAAAGTTTCGTAGAAATTTTAATTTATGCCATTACCTTGTCGATGGAGTCAGCAGATTTGAAAACGATAAAAGCAAATCCTCTTGACCGTCCAGTGTTGGGATCGGTCTTAACATTAATGCTTTCTATTGTGCCATAACTGCTAAAATGTTCTCTAAGTTCCTCTGAAAAGTTAAATTTCAAGTTAACCAAGCATCCCGTTAAATCATAATTAAAAAAAAAAAAAAACTTACTGTCAGAAGTTTCCCAACTGAGTCCGCCGACAAACAATTTCCTGTAGAGAAAAGAAAACACGCTTTCAGTATATTTGAAATTTGAACTAATGTTTTTTTCTAGATGAAAAGCAAAACTTGTCCGAAAATTTAATTTAAAAATTGTCAAGAAAAAAATAATGGATTATTATAGAATTAAAAAAAAATCACAAGAAAATTACAAATGTTGAGCATCAAAATCCAAGTCTGTAAAAGAAATAAGCTAGTTGCTTTATTGGTATCAAAAAAATAAATAAGTATACAAAGAAATTAGATATGACCAAATGAGATGAGTTTATAAGCTGGAAAAAAATTTACAAATTAAATACTGATGTTTCACTTCTAATTCGCTAGTAGTTTCACTATTAAATTTTTCTCTTTTCTTTAATTTATTTATATTTTCCCAAGTTTATATACCATGGTGATTGATGGTTGTCCGACACTCAGCTTTGTTTAGGTCCATCCACTCAACCTGAGGAAAGTAATCCTTGGTTAGTGTTCTCACAAAACACACAACAGTTAATATAACCAACACAATTTCCTTTAACTAATGCTTTTTTTTACTTTTTCACTTTCAATAAAATTAATTGCTATTATTTTTTACACAGATATCTTACAAAAATTTTAAATTTTCAACTTGAAAATCTGACAAAATTTTTTTTAAAAAGAATTTACATTAAGGAAAATTATTACTTCTTAAATATTATTATCTTAGAAGGTATCGTTTTAAAAATATCAATTGTTGTTACTTTTAATATATAACCAATCATCAGGTTTATTGACTAAAAACATTTAAAAACTTAACAAATTTTTTGTGACCAATCCCTGTTACAAAAGTTTACAATACTATTAATTAGAAATGAAAATGAAGAAAAGACAAAATTTTAGCTCCAATTTTTATCCAAAAATGAAACCAAACATTATTGTCCAAATTTTAAAATCGCTATCATAAAATTACACTCTTCCTTACTACTACTATTATCTGAAAAAGATATACAATAATTTATACACAAAAAAGAAAAGAAAAAAAGAAAACAATTTCTTATTACCCCTTTGAAGGTTAAAGAGACCAACAGAACACTGGAAAATTGTTTTTAGGTGTAAAGGTAAATTAGGAGTACAATAAACAATGAAACAACCCCAATTTGTCGCTTTTATTTATTCAACCAAACAACCCGAGTTACACAATAGTAATTACAATTAAATGTGTTTAGATTTCTTGTTACAAAATGAGGGCAAAACTAATTTATCTCAAGCCCTTTAAATTAAGGATTGGTCACCAATTGTTAATTACACATTCGTCAACCTTCTAAGATATAAAAAATGATATATTTTGAATTAAAAAGGCACAACAGATACGAAACAATTATTAACATTTGAGCTAGCTTAAAGGGGGATTGTATTTACTAAAGATCTAATTTATAGCAAGTTCATACAATCATATTGTATAATAAACCCACGCAAGTTTCCATAATAAAAAATTAGAATAATAGAGCCTAAAGCATGAACTGATCAAAAATGCGTATCAATGATATTAATATAATTTCATAAGCGGGAAAAAAGTAAAAAACGAACTGTCTAATTTCATTATTTGACAAGTAGGTTAATGCAATTTTATTGCATACCTGAGTGAATAAAAGGGAAGTAAAAATATGCCCAAGCCAGGTTTTTTTTTTTTTTTTAAACAGACAAGCATAGCATTGTGGGGTTTCTTAGTGCAATTGTGAAAAAACCCCGCCCAAAAAGAGGTTCAAATGTAATTTTGATATTTTGCCGGCAAATGCCTGAAGCTTTCTTAACAAGAGTATTATTTTATTACTCGAATGTCTGATTGTTATTGTTACAATGTGGCAAAATAAAAAAAGGTTTATGGTGCAGCTAATACGCAGTCTTAAGCGCAAAATATTAAGACTTGATGCTGTCTTAAGCACAGAGTATTATCACTCACTCGTAAGTGCAAAATATTACGACTCACGCTTTTAAGTCTTAAGCGTAAGACTTTAAAATTAATACTGCATAAAACTCTGACCTAACCATCAAGTTTTATCGCAAAAAGCAATTTTTTTTTATTAGTAAAGTGGTGACAAGCTAGGATAAGTTTTTTAAAATATCCACAAGCCAATATCTAAAACATAGAATATTACAAAATACAAAGGCTAAAAATGTTAAAATGCTTTTGAACTTGATTTTACAAGTCTTAAGCAATCATAAAGAACTTTTTAATGTTTTTGCAGAGCGCTTTCTTATCTACATTTAGTTGCTTATTTTTATGCTATTACAATGCATAATTATTTGAAGTTCAATGGTAAAAAAAAGCTGAATAAATTGTTAAAATGCTATTTCTCAGAACAACGGTGAAAAACTGGCTAAAAAATTCAATTTATATTAAGATTTGCAAGTCTTAAGCATAATGCAAAACTGGCCAGAGCGTAGGTATTTATAATTATGCTGTTGTCTTATGTGTAGGATATTACAAGAGACAAACGAGGGTAACAGTGCCGTTAAAACCCACAACTTGAATGTTGAGATTTGCTATGTAAAATTTAAACATGCCTCTGAATACCAATTATTTTTCATTTCAAGTGCAACGGTAAAAAAGCGAATAAATTGTTAGAACAATTTAATTATGCTGTGTGAATAAATAATGGGGGGGAAATGCAATTTTATTACTGCACTGGTGGTAAACTAAGCTATAAGTGCACTTTATATGGATGAATCTTTAAACAAAAATTTAATCAAGATAAATGGTTAAAAAAAGTGAAAGCAGGCTAAAGAATGCAAATTTCTATTACACGAGTCAATGATAAGCATAGAATATTATTACATTTGCCTCACCTCAAGCGTAGGATATCGTTATGCTGTGAGTCATCATGTGTAAAAAGCAATTTATTTACTACAGTTATGATAAAAGGCTGTAAAAATGCACTTAGAAATATTTTTTATCAAAACCATGAATAAATTGCTTAAATGCAACAGGGCAAAAAACCATGCTAAAAATGTATAATTTACATTAGAATTAATTATACATAGATTCAAATTGAAAAATTGAATCAGGCAGGATTAAAGCTATCTTTGGATCTACACTCCGATGCATTAACAACTTGCGCTACCAAGAATTCGGTTGCCCATGCCAAAATCATTACGTTGTGTGAATGATAATGGATAAAAACGCATTTTTGTTGTAGTCGTGGTTAACTTGGCTTTAAGTGCACTTAAAAAAGTACTACACAATTTCATTAATACCTGGGTAAGTCTTTAAACCATCAAGAAAAAAATGGTAAAAAAAAGTAAAACTGTCAAAATGCATATGGTGAAAAAACCTAACTAAAAATAGGACGGGGAAAAATGGCTTTATATTACACAAGCCAATATCTTGAGCCAAGAATATTACGAATCATGTCTTAAGCATAGGATTTTATATTACAAGAGAATTTTACTTCTATTACATTATAGTATATTTAGGATTTTAGACCACACGTAAAAAAAAAAAAGGTTAAAAAAAGTGAAATTGCCAAAAGGCAAATGGCGAAAACAAACCTAACATTTAACCTAAGGCTTTATATTACACAAGTCAATGTCTTAAGCCAAGAATATTACGGCTCGTGGCTTAAGCATAGGCTTTTTGTACTACACGATAATTTTACTTCTATTACATTAGAATATAGATTAGGTTTTTATTACTACATGTGTATCAAAAAATGTGAAATTGTCAAAATGCAAATGGCGAAAAAAAATCTAACCAAAAAGAAGAAAAAAAAAGCTATATTACAAGAGTCAGTGACTTGAGCCAAGGATATTACGGAGCTGTCTAAAAAGCATAGGATTTTTGTGTTACATGACAATTTTACTTTTTTTACATTAAAATACAGTTTAGGATTTTATTACTACGTGTGGATCAAAAAATGTGAAATTGTCAAAATGCAAATGGCCAAAAAAATCTAAAAAAGGAGAAAAAAATGCTTTATATTACACGGGTCAGTGATGAGCCAAGGATATTACGGCTCTGTCTTAAGTATAGGATTTTTTTTACTATACGGAACTTTACTTCTATAGCATTAACATAAAGTTTAGGATTTTATTACTACATGTGGATCAAAAAAGTGAAATTGTCAAAATGCAAATGGTGAAAAAATCTAACCTGTGTATAGAATTTTTTTTACTATACGATAATCTTGCTTCTATTACATTAGAATATAGTTTAGGATTTTATTACTACATGTGGATCAAAAAATATAAAATTGTCAAAATGCAAATAGTGAAAAAATTAACACAAAAAAAAGCAGAAAAAAAAGCTTTATTACACGAGTCAGTGACGAGCCAAGGATATTACGGCTGTCTTAAGTATAGGCTTTTTTTTACTATACGATAATTTTACTTCTATTACATTAGAATATAGTTTATGATTTTATTACTACACGTGGTGGAACTAACCCCCCCCCCAAAGATCGAGCAAAACTGGGAAAGGGAGAGAACCGGTTTCGCCGTGGGGTGCAGTTCGATCGTGCTATTGAACCCCGGCTTTTTTCCTCTCGTTTTTCCCAACCCCCCACCATCAACGTGGACTAACCCAACGACGCAATTGACTCAAGCCCAACGACCAAGTAAAAAAAAAATCCCCCTTCTCTCTGAAATACTTAAAAAAAAACAACTTATTTTTAATGTAACTGGTGTGCCTTTTTGTTTCTTTTAAAGAAATGAAAAAATATCTTTTTATACTTTTTTCTCTTTAAAACAAAACTTTAATTATTCAATTAATATTTGTACAAGAATAAATTATTTTACATGAATTTCGAACTAATTATTTTTAATATTATTTTTTTAAATAAATAAAGTAAAATTAAAAATAAATAAATAAAATTTATTATTAAAGGGATTTTTGTTTTTAGGGTTAAAACAAAACGGGAAGAAGGATTTGGGGGAGACAAGGATGACATTGAATGATTTTTGTTTTAAATGTAAATTTGGTTCTGTAAAGCGGAATAAATTACATTTAATTAAAAATTAAAGAAAATCATAAATACAAGTTGTGAAATAAAAAACTTGTAAAAAGAATAAAAACAAAGAAAAATTCAAGTTTTTTTCCTCTTGTGTTACAATAAATATGTGATAAAAGCGTAGAAATACAGGTGAAAAAAGTTTTTTTGTCATACGAGCAAAATTTTTCGGAAGAACTCTAGTGTCCGGAATGGCGGACCGACGCTATGCGGTATGACTCGATCGGATCCATTTACAACTCGGGAAATTCAACTCTCGTGTATGGAATTTGTGAACGAAACACATTTTAGTCTTTGAAGGATTGAAGATTGAAGTCTGTCCGATAAAAACCAAGTCGTCATCACTTAAAATTATCCGGATGATCCGGGATAAAAATTCTACTCGAACGAGAGAGAATAAGAGACGCCATTATCCGATCCATGTTGAGAGGAGCAAAGTAAAAAATCGCAAACGCCTTTTTATAGAAACTCCTTTAGAAAAAGGTGTTAAATCCAGAGAAAAGGTCGACAAAAGGACGGATGAGAGGGTGGTCAGCTTAATGATAAATAATTATTTGAAAAAAGACGGGGGTGAATGGAAAACGGCTTTACCTGTCGTCGTCTTTGCCGGGCGCCTCGGCACTCCCGCTGTCGGCCGGCTGTTCGCCTCCGCCGTTCTCGGCGGTCCCGTTCATCTGGTCGTCCTGGTTGTACTCTTCCTGCCCTTCGGACTTGTAGTCGCCGTTCCCCATCTCGTATTCCTGAGTCTCGGCCATGGTCAAGTGTTCAGCCTAGAAAACGCTAGCGAGTTATGAACGGACGTGGACTGGTTCGGTGCCGGCGGACGAGAGAGGACGAGAGGAGGGAGTCGGCCGGGTCGAGAGAGCGGCCGTGCGCAGTGGCCGGTGCGCAGCTTTGCACCACGGGAAACGAGGGGAAAATCGATCCCGTTCGACGGCTGGGGCCAATCGCGGATGAGGACGCCGCCGGCTTCGCCCCCACCCGCTCGGGGAACCGGCTCCCCTTCGCCTTTCTTCCGCTCGACCGGTCCCCCTCCGCCTTCGACCATGCCGCTTCCACATCATCTTATGACGCCCGACGCCGAAATTCCGCCACAACTTACTAGTTCCGCCTCAACTACACAAAATTCTTAATAAAACCTCCTTGGAACTTAAAACTTTTTCCCCAATTTCCTTTTTAGATTTTTTTTTAAATCGTTCCGTATTCCGCATAAAAAATGTATTTTTACTTAAAACAACGATTTTCTTAATTAATACGGAATTTAAAAAAATCTATATATACCTACTTTAGCTTAGTTTAAAAAAACTTTATTTTTACATTTTTCTTACTTATGCCAAAATAAAATAGTACTTATTTTAGCTTAGTTAAAAACACCTAGAGCATTAATGGTTAATAAGAATGAAAAGAAAAATCTTTATTCTTCTATTTTTTTTTAATTTTTGTGAAAATAAGACCAGTTGGATAAAATAACACAATACGAAACTTTTCAGTTACCAATACGTAAGAAGATTCCAATAAGATTTCCTATACAAATAATTTTTTACGTTAAATGAAACTCATTTAAGCACAAATAAATAAACTTAAGGGAAAGACGTGGGTTCGAAACCAGTTTTTTTTTTTAATTCAACCCATATCCCGCATAAAAAAAATGTATTTTTACTTAAAACAAGATTTTCTTAATTAATCCGGAATTTAAAAAAAATATACATACTTCCTTTAGCTTAGTTTTAAAAAATTTTTAAAAACATATTCTTTTTTACTTTGTTTCTTATTTAATAACAAGTAAAAAAAGTACCTACTTTGGCTTAGTTAAAAACACCTAGACCATTTATGGTATAATAAGTATGAAAAAATATTTATTTTTCTTTCCCCTTTCCTTATTTTTTTTAATTCGGCCCGTATTCCTCATAAAAAATGCATTTTTACTTAAAAACGATTTTCTTAATTAATACGGAATTTAAAAAAATCTATATATACCTACTTTAGCTTAGTTTAAAAAAACGTTATTTTTACATTTTTCTTATTTATGCCAAAATAAAAAAGTACTTATTTTACCTTAGTTAAAAACACCTAGACCAATAATGGTATAATAAGAATGAAAAGAAAAATCTTTATTATTTTTTTTTTCATTTTTGTGAAAATAAGACCAGTTGAATAAAATAACACATTACAAAACTTTTCAAGTTACCAATACGTAAGATGATTCCAATAAATTTCCACTACAAATATTTTTTTTTATGAACTCATTTAAGCACAAATAAAACGTAAATAAACTTAAGGGAAGGACGTGGGTTCGAAACGTTTTGTTTTTTTTTAATTCAACCCATATTCCGCATAAAAAAATGTATTTTTACTTAAAACAACGTTATTTTAAAAAATATATATACTTCCTTTAGCTTAGATTAAAAAATTTTTAAAAACTTACATTTTTTACTTTGTTTCTTATTTAATGACAAGTATAAAAAATACCTACTTTGGCTTAGTTAAAAACACCTAGACCATTTATGGTATAATAAGTATGAAAAAATATTTATTTTTCTTTCCCCTTTCCTTATTTTTTTCATTCGTTCCGTATTCCGCATAAAAAATTTATTTTTACTTAAAACAACGATTTTCTTAATTAATCCGGAATTTAAAAAAAAAAAATATATATATATACTTCCTTTAGCTTAGTTTAAAAAAATTTAAAATAACATTATTTTTTACTTTGTTTCTTATTTAATAACAAGTAAAAAAGTACCTACTTTGGCTTAGTTAAAAACACCTAGACCATTTATTGTACAATAAGTATGAAAAAATAGTTATTCTTCTTTCCTTTTATTTAATGGCAAAAAAAGTACCTACTTTGGCTTAGTTAAAAGACCATTAATGGTATAATAAAAATGAAGAAAAAACACCTCATTTTACTATTTACTTCGAGATTCTTATTTAAATACCTATTTTAGCTTAAAGTAAAAAAAAAAAAATTATTCAGAAATCGTGAGATGCGGTCTGGTGTGATGTAGGTTTCAGAAAAACATTTTCTTTATCGTGCCAACGTTTCGATCTTTATTGAGATCATCTTCAGGGCTCAAAGTGTTTGTCTTCTGTGTAATTGTGCCATTCTTGCGTGTCGTGTTGAGAGTGCCCACAGAAGACAAAACACTTTGAGCCCTGAAGATGATCTCAATAAAGATCGAAACGTTGGCACGATAAAGAAAATATTTTTCTGAAACCTACATCACACCAGACCGCATCTCACGATTTCTGAATAATTATCGATTATCGGTCACTAATCACCACACGTAAAAAAAAAAATTTATGTCAAAAAAATTAGTACTAGGCTTGGTTAATGATATAATATGAATGAAAAGACAAATATTTATTTTTGGTCAAATAAGGCCAGTTGGATAAAATAACAATTACAAAACTTTTGAACTTACAAATATTGAAGAAGATTCTAATAAGATTTCCGATACAAATAAAACACATATAAGAACAAATAAAATTAGCTGAAGGTCGTGGGTTCGAATACCGCTCGTGACACTAACTTTTTCATCTCAACCAAGACCACTAGATAAAAAGAATAATTAAATGAAATAATTAATACGATGAATCATGATCGCTAAACATGTATTGGTTAAATAAAACTTCTATGGAACTTAAAAACACTTCCCCCCTTTCACCTATTTCTTTATTTGATTTTTGTTATTCAACCCAAATTCTGCATTAAAAAAAATTTTTTTTACTTAAAACAAAGTGTTTTCTTTCAAATATATACCAATTTTAGCAGAGTTAAAAAACACCAATCATGCAAAAAAAGAAGGAAAAGAAAAATCTTTATTTTTTTTAACTTGAACTTAAAACTTATCGTGCCAACGTTTCGCTCTTTATTAAATTATTGCACATTAAAACTTAAAAACACTTTCACCTATTTGATTTGATTTTTTTTCTAATTCGATCCATAGACTCCACAAAAAATGTTTTTAAAAAATATGTACATATTTTAGTTTAATTAAAAAAATAAATAAATAAACCAGGTAAAAAAGAAGGAAAAGAGAAATCTTCATTCTTCCAGTCCAGTTGAATAAAATGCATAGTTACCAAACTTTTCAACTTACCAATATGTATGAAGATTCTTATAAGGTTTCCAATACAAATAATTTTTTTGCATAAATAAACCTGCATGGAACTAAAAAACACCCTTTCCTCCCCTTTTTCCTCATTTAATTTTTTTTAACTCGACACAATTCCGCAGAAAAACTTTTTTTTTACTTTTATATTTTTTCTTAATTAACCGTAAATAAAAAAGATGTACCTATTTCGACTTAGCTAAAAACACCTACACCATTAATGGTACAATAAAAAGGAAAATAAAAATCTATATTTTTCAATTTTTTTTACGTTTTGGGAAATAAATCCATGGTAAATATGATATGACAAAACAAATTGTTTTCCGTTCTTCCAGTCCAGTTGAATAAAATACATAGCTACCAAACTTTTCAACTTAAAAATATGTAAGAAGATTCTTATAAGGTTTCCAATACAAATCTTTTTTTTTTTGCATAAACAAACCTCCATGGAACTAAAAAACACCCTTTCCTCCACTTTTTCCTCATTTTATTTATTTATTTTTTTTAACTCGACACAATTCCGCAGAAAAACGTCATTTTTTCTTTTATATTTTTTCTTAATTAACCGTAAATAAAAAAGATGTACCTATTTTGACTTAGTTAAAACACCTACACCATTAATGGTATAATAAAAAGGAAAATAATATATTTTTCAATTTTTTTACGTTTTGGGAAATAAATCCATGATAAATACGATATGAAAAAACAAATTAACGTTTTCAAGTTTTTCAATATATATATAAATCAATTTTTGTGCGGTTTGGGACAAACCAAGTTCCGCCTTGACGAGGGAAAATTGTTAAATAAAATTTCAATAAAATACTTGATTTTTAAAAAATTTTAAACTCTACCTGCAATCTGTATTAAAAATATATTGCTTCAAGTAGACATTTTTAGGCCAATTTGGTTTCGCTTGGCTGCGTGAAAAGGAAAATCCATTATAAACATAACCCAGGGCTTTTTGGCTTTACTGATTCGGCCGGGTTGCAAGACAAATTTATGAACATCCAAGTGGTTTTAAGTATTAAAAAAAAAGCCGGACAACTTGCAACAATGCCAGCACTCAATACCTCCTTCCTGGGAGGTGTTGTTCATTGTAATTTTTAGCATGCAATATTTTTAGCCTTTCGTTTTATTTGTGCAACCGTCAAGTTGTAGAAGAGGGCATCGAAACTTTCAAAAAGTACTGTCGTTCAATTTTCCCCTCACTTCGGGACTTTCTAATCCTGGCTTAAGTTGGCCAATTTGAATACAATAGAAAATTCAGAGAAAATCTCTGTCAAACCACTAAAAAAATCAAAGACTTCAAATTTTTATATATTTATATTAAATATTTGCCTATATATTATTTATATTAAATAAGAATGATTTAAACAGTAGCAGGATTGTTTAGGCGAAGATAGAAATAGAAAAAATAGAGATAGCATTTTTAAGTCGTAGAATAGAGAACTATTTATCAGATCAGTGCCCTTTTCGGATTTTTATACGTGAACGCAATTCGCGAAAAGGGGACAATTTGCTTACTTTTACAAAATTATCAGCCAGATAAGATTTCACTTACAATAGGATGAGTTAAAAAGTGAGCCTAATTTAAGCTTTTTAAAACTGAAATGCTTTTTAAAATATCCAAACCACGTGGGAAAATTAATTTGACAAACAGAGCTAAGTCTTTATTGTAAAATGGGCTACATATGACAGTTTTTATTATGGTTTTAGAATTGACTTGACGAAAGCTAAGATGGTTTAGACTTCGTCAAATGATAAGACATATGATAAGAAGAAAAGTTATTACGGTTTTTTGACTTTGTTCGTTCAAAAGTATGAAAACACCTTTGAAAGATAAAATCGATATATGAAAGTTACGATTTTAGACATTTTTTGAATTTATTAATGATATAACATTAACCTCTTAACCTAACAGACCTAAACAAATTCACAACTTGACAAAGTTACACAACTTGACAGAAGTTAAGATGGTTCAAACTTCTTCAAACGATGAGATGGCATATGACAAGAATAAGAGTTATTATGGTTTTCGTCTGTTCAAAATTTTTGAAAGATAAAATCGATATATGAAATGTTAAAATGGTTTTTAGACGTTTTATGAATTGATTAAATCGAAACCTATTAAAAATATAAAGTTTACACCATAACCTCGCAGTCCTAAACAAATTCACAACTTGACAAAGTTACACAACTTGACAGAAGTTAAGATGGTTCAGACTTCTTCAAACGATGAGATGGCAAATGACAAGAATAAGAGTTATTATGGTTTTCGACTGTTCAAAATTTTTGAAAGATAAAATCGATATATGAAATGTTAAAATGGTTTTTAGACGTTTTATGAATTGATTAAATCGAAACCTATTAAAAATATAAAATTTACACCATAACCTCGCAGTCCTAAACAAATTCACAACTTGACAGATGTTAAGATGGTTCAAACTTCTTATGAGATGAAATATGACAAGAAGAAGAGTTATTATGGTTTTCGACTATTTAAAATTTTTGAAAGATAAAATCGATATATGAAATGTTACAATGGTTTTTAGACGTTTTATGAATTGATTAAATCGAAAGAGTAACCTACTAAAAATTGAAAAATTAACACCATAACCTCGCAGACCTAAACAAATTCACAACATGACAGAAGTTAAGATGGTTCAGACTTCTTCAAACGATGAAATGACCTATGATAAGAAGAAGAGTTATTATGGTTTTCGACTGTTCAAAATTTTTGAAAGATAAAATCGATATATGAAATGTTACAATGGTTTTTAGGCGTTTTATGAATTTATTAAACCGAAAGAGTAAGCTATTAGTAAAAATATAGCGTTAACATCATAACCTCGAAAATTCACAACTTGACAGAAATTAAGGTGGTTAAGACTTCTTCAAATAATGAGACGACATATGACAAGTTGAAAAGTTATTAATGGTTTTGGACTTTGTTCTTTTAATATGGAAACATCTTTGGAACAAACACGGCATATGAAATGTTACCATAGTGTGTGGTGAGTAGTGACCGTTAATCCATAATTATTCAGAAATCGTGAGATGCGATCTGGTGTGATGTAGGTTTCAGAAAAACATTTTCTTTATAGTGCCAACGTTTCGATCTTTATTGAGATCATCTTCAGGGCCTGGGATTTACAAACAGTTGTTACCATAGTTTTGACATCATAACCTCCAGGCCTAAAAAAATTCACAATTTGACAGACATTTTAATCGATTTTATCTTTCAAAAATTTTAAATAGTCGAAAACTATAATAACTTCTTGTCATATGTCATCTCATCGTTTGAAGAAGTCAGAACCATCTTAACTTCTGTCAAGTTGTGAATTTGTTTAGGTCTGCGAGGTTATGGTGTTAATTTTATATTTTTAATAGGTTACTCTTTCGATTTAATCAATCATAAAACGTCTAAAAAACCATTGAAATATTTCTTAGATCGATTTTTTCTTTCAAAAATTTTAAATAGTCGAAAACCATAATTCTTCTTGTCATATGTCATTTCATCATTTGAAGAAGTCTGAACCATCTTAACTTCTGTCAAGTTATGAATTTGTTTAGGTCTGTTAGGTTACGATGTTAATGTTATATCATTAATAAATTCAAAAAACATCTAAAATCGTAACTTTCATATATAGATTTTTATCTTTCAAAGGCGTTTTCGTACTTTTGAACGAACAAAGTCAAAAACCGTAATAACTTTTCTTCTTATCATATGTCGTCTTATCATTTGAAGAAGTCTGAACCATCTTACTAACCATAATTGTTTTGCACTTCGTTCTTTTAATATGGAAACATCTTTGAAACATAAAAACGCCATATGAAATGTTGCCATAGTTTTGACATCATAACCTCACAGACCTAAAAAAAATTCACAACTTGACAGAACTTAAAATGGTTCAGACTTCAAACGACAGCATATCACATGAAAAAATGTTTTTTTTTTTTTTTACTAAATTAAATATGTTTTATTGGAGCGATATGTGGTGAACATATTGTTTGTCAGATGAGATGACAATGTTATAAAATTTTTAAATTAATTATACTTTTAATCTAAGGTCTTGGTTGAGATTAAAAAATTAATTAAAATAATTAATACGGTCAATTATGACTAATAAATACGTATATAGTTATAAAAAGTTATAAGTTATAAAAACTATTCTTTTAATTGGAGCCAGGCTGTTTTGAACAATGAAACAAGATGTGTGATATAAACAGTAGTTAAGACGGTTTTAGATTTTTCTAAAAATTAACAGACAGAAACATCATTTATTGAACGTTTAGACAACATATGACAGGAACAGAAGTTATCGAAGGTTCCTAAGCCATATTCGTTGTCGTTTTATTCGTGAAATCCGTGTACAGTCTCATTTGTTTAAATTAACACAGAATTCAGTTAAAAATTATCATAGTTAACGCTTAGTTCCGAAATGGGTTAAATCCGGAAGACGCAGTCCTACGACCAAGGAGTGCCAATTTTAAACGACCGATCAATACATTAAAACCCTCCGACGGATGAGGAGAACAGCCGTCTACAACGCAAAAGGCCTCATTTGAAATCACATTTTTATATATTGGAATTTAATTAACAATTTATGCTACTTGAAATTAATATTTTTGTTTTGTAAAGCATCTTTTTTTAGTCGCGTGATTTTGTGTTTATTTATTTATGTTTTACGAGGGTTCGCAACAGCAGAGGTCATATAAACCCTCAGGGTGCCGGTGTTTTTGAAAAAAAAAGAAAATTATTTTTATTATTATTGCCATATAAATATTTCATTTATCAGCTTGGTTTTAATAGTCGATACAAAATTAAACCAGGTAGGCTTTTTTTCGCTGTTGGCCTGGAAGAAAGATGGAATTCTGGAGGCAATTTTCCAATATTTTAATTCGACAGGTTTCCCTGATTAATTTTTTTTAAATTAGTAAGTCATGGAAATATTTCAGTTTTCAGCTTGTTTTCGTCAATTGATTCAAAATTAAATTAGGCAGGTCGTTTTGTCACTGCTTGTCTGGAATAAAAATGGACTTTTCGGCTGAATTTGCGAAATTTTAATTTTGCGGGATTCCCCGGTAAAAAATATCAAAAATATATTTTTTAAATTAATATATTTTTGATTTACAATCATTTTTTCGGAAAGTGAATCAAAATTAAACGAGGCAGGCCACCTCTTAACTGTTTTCCAGGAAGAAAAATAACTTTTGGAGCCTGGAATTTCCGATATATTAATTCGCCAGGGTCCCATAAATAAAATCTGTCAAAATATATATTTTTATTTACATATTTTTCATTTGACAGCGTGTATTTAGTAATTGATTCAAAATTAAATCAGTAAGTCTTTTTTTTCGCTGTTGGCCTGGAAGAAAGATGGAATTCTGGAGGCAATTTTCCCATATTTTAATTCGACAGGGTTCCCTGGTTAAAAACGGTCAAAATACGTATTTTTATCCACATATATTTCATTTATCAGCATGTGGATTAATTGAATCAAAATTAAATCAGGGCGGCATTTTTACCACTGTTGGTCTGAAAGAAAAATGGACTTCTCCAGAGGATATTTGGGCCAGTGATGGCTTTGTGATTTATTTATTTATCATCTATATTTTTCTGCATGACTAATCTTTGTATTTCTATCAAATCTTTATCTGAAAGAGCAGATGTTAAATCTTAAAAAAAAAAAAAAAAAAAAAAAAAAAAAGCGACCACGTGGAGTTAACATTTCCTGTTCGTAAACTTTCTTCCCCTAGTCAAAAAGTAAGAATAATTTATTTTTAAAACCTTAAAAAGTATTAAAATCAGAAATTTTAGTTTTGTATTTTTGACAGTTTTGAAATTTGTTTAAATTAATAATTTGGACGATTTCTCAGATATATAAATATCTTCTGAATATAATGATTACAATGAAAGATTTTTTTAAATCCAATCTGTGCCTATTTTAAATATAGAATAACTTGAAATATTTTTGTGTAAAAAAGAACTTATAAAATTCGAAATGTTTCTACGTTAAAATAAGTACAAAAATTTAGATTAGAAAAATTTAGAAGGGTGTCTAGAGTTGAAAATCTTAAAAATTTACCTCTCCTACCGTTCACAATCTAGGTAAGACGGATCGTAAATAAAGATAGACAGGACTTTTATAAAATTACTTGGGATCAATGAGAAAATCTAAGAAAATGACCAACCGTAGAACAGTTAGGTCGTATACCTGTTTTTGGGCTTTTCCACTTGATCCTTCGTCCTTTGGCGGCTTGTCTCTACAGCCCCTGACTTTTAAAACATTCGTTCTTGCAATGAAAAACGCGAATTATTTCTCTTTTTTTGTGTGAAGAAAATAAAACTTCTCAAAACACGCAGTCGTATGTTTCTTTTAAATTTGAGATTTATCATGTGTTCTGATTTGTTTGTTAATTTTTAAACTATTTTAAAAACTCCTTACTACAAGGCTTCAGAGGAAATTTTTTTAAAAAGAAAATTAGGAAGATAATTATTCAGAAATCGTGAGATGCAGTCTGGTGTGATGTAGGTTTCAGAAAAACATTTTCTTTGTCGTGCCAACGTTTCGATCTTTATTGAGATCATCTTCAGGGCCTGGGATTTACAAACATTGTTTAAATTTAACAAATACATGTTACTCTTACGCAGAAAACAAACACTTTGAGTGTGTAGAAATACTGTGATCGAATATAAAAAAATATATTTTTTTGCATTGTATAAATTCACTTTTTTCCACATCCTACATGTATTTGTTAAATTTAAACAATGTTTGTAAATCCCAGGCTCTGAAGATGATCTCAATAAAGATCGAAACGTTGGCACAACAAAGAAAATGTTTTTCTGAAACCTACATCACACAAGACCGTATCTCACTATTTGTAATTTAAATAATATCGACTAACGGTCACTAATCACCACACATTAGGAAGATACTCTTCCATGCATATTAAAATTACATTGCTCACAATTATTCATTTGGATAAGAATTTAATGTCAAATTTGAGTACAATTTTTTGTGGTTAAATTGTGAAGAAATTATTCTGAAAAACGAAGTATCTTCCTAATTTTCTAACCAACCCTAACCATTCTTATCCAAATGTCCTACAAATGACTAAAAACCATAATGGATTTTATATCTCAGAATTAAATATTTTATCCAGCCAAAGATGCAAAATAATCATGAAGTAACTTATATTTGTTTAAAAATTATAAATATAAATACATGTAAAAAGTGCGTTATTTATTATTTTTACATGCTAGATCAACTCCATAAAATAATAAAACCTGAGATAACTGAAAATTCAATGCCAGCAACCAAACACCAATAATTAACACTCTCTTTCATACTTTTATCTAATAATAATTGTATATTTAAACGTTCAAAGTGAGATCTAAAATAATATTGTCTCATAAAAACATTCGTTTATGCTAACACATTTATGATTGAATTTTGACATGAACTTAAGCAAAAAAATCATGATTATTACCATTTTCCATACCTTAGCAGACTAACAGCTAATGTTGGTCCGTTGGAGGCTCAAGAAGTAGAAAGCCCACAAAAGAAGACTCCTTATGTCAGTCACCTGCTCAATTCTGTTATACAGCTGGGAAATATGAGCTGGCGTATTTCAAAAGGACAAGCACAGAAAGCGTACGATATCGGTTAAAAAATTAAATTTCAAGCCAGCTCCTATGACACGGTACTCAAACCCACAGTTATTGTTGTCAGGGGTAATCCTTGACTTAATGGCAGCACAAAGAAAGTAAATTTTGTTAAATACAAAAAAGAAAGCGGAAACAGGTATTGAAAGAGCAGCAAAGGAGCGAGAGAGCAGAACATGAAAAGTGTTTCGCGTATGTTCAAAAAAGATCTCTTTTTCCTATGGCATCTCTATTGACTTAACAACAACACAAAGAAAGTATATGCAGAATAGCCTATTGTCTAAGTAGCAAGTAAAGCTTCAGACAGGATTCTACGGATGCCTGCTGATGCCATGACCACTAAATTCAGTTTTGACAAAAAAATTTTAATCACCTTGTAGAGCAGATTGGGAGAAAGGGATCCTAGTTAATGCTGACCATGGTATACAGATGACTCCAAAACTGAGTACAGGTTAGGAGCTGGTATTTATGGCAATAAACCAAGGACTTCATCAGAAGAATTCATATAAATCTTGGGCAATACTGTATCATGGCATACAGGGCAGAAGGACAACAAAGAGGCTGATAAATTGGCCAAGGAAAGTTCAATGAGGAAACCTATTGTGGCATATTGCATACCCCTTATATTAGTTAAAAATTGTTCTGCGGCTTTTATTGCTCCTTTACACTATATTCTGAACCAGTCGTTAAAAACAGGAATTTTCCCCAATGTTTGGAAAAGCACTTTTGTCATTCCTCTACATAAATGTTAGAGATTAGTGACCTTTGCATGTCGTGTTGAGAGTGCCAGTGAGATTTTGCTGTTTTATAACATGACAACACTCAACTCTCAACACGACACGAAAGATGGCACAATTACACAGAAGACAAACACTTTGAGTGAGTAGAAATACTTTGTTTGAATATAAAATATATTTTGCATTGTATAAATTCACTTTTCC